>NC_031495.1:14803117-14908974 GCF_000237925.1 Schistosoma mansoni
CTTCAATAGACTCACGCTTTCAACTATGAAAATACTAAATCTCCACAAAAAACCCCTTCTGATAATTACTATTATTGTTATTAATATTTGATTATGCGATAATTTATCCAAAGTATCTCTCAAGCATATAACAAACTCTCATCGTTTAAATAAAGCCAATCGTTTACTAAATACTGCTGAATCGTTTACGATGGACCAGGTTCACTTACGTAATATTTTCAGCTAGATCTTTATTTTCAGCATCCCTTCATATATACCTTTTCTTTCCCTGTTTTCAATATTTATTCTTTCTTATCATCATTTTTATTCAAAATTATTTCGATTCCTTTGGGACTTATGTTAATTTCATCTTTTCATGCGGATTTTGTATGACAATTTGAGGTAACTCACATTTCTGTCAGGTTCTAAGTTGATCACAATTGAATGATAAATAAAGAACACTCAAAAGATTTATGATAGCTTAACCAATAATATAAAAACAGAAATCAAACAATTTATACTAGGTTAATTTTCAGTGATTTTGTAGAGGTTCCGTATAATTTAGAGATAATATATATCACCAATTTCAGATGAACTCAATGGCACTGATGTAATGAATCGGTATTCAAATGGTCTGTATTCCTAACTTCAACCGCTCTAATCATGACAGTATTTTACTGGTCACCATTTCTCATTCGAATTCGTCTTGAAACTGATCACTAATGAAGATATATTATTATCATTAAAATAGAGATTTTGTGAAGGATATTCAATCACGAATTAATGTATCCGGATTACTCTAATCTTGGTATTAGTATTAATATGGTCTTAATTTTTACAATTTAATCAATGTTTTATATAACTGTTTTGATGTACTTATAGTTTTTAATCCATATACAAGACCACATGATTGCGTAATCATATTAACTAAATTATGTTTTGGATATCTTATCTTTATTCTTTAGTGTAGACGTGATATCAATATTATATACATTCTTTAATTAAACCTATATTTTTTGCTTTATCAAAGTTTTCGTTTCAAAAATTGGCATTTAAATCTTATGATCTATAATGTGTTAGTTTTTTTAACAGTTAAACAAATAAATATTTCTATTGAAATATTAAAAAGACAAGTTGAGCGAAGGAATATTTTTTTTTCAATTAGATGGTGTCAGTTATTATTACTTTCAGTAAAGAGCTTTGGAGATTGTTGAGCTCAGATTGATATCATGAATGGATCGATGCTAGACCACCACTGAAAACCTGGAAGCACTAGACGGCTGTTTCGTCCTAGTTTGGGACTCCTCAGCAGTGCACATCCACGATCTCACATACGGGACTGGAATCCAGGATTTCCAGTCTTGTGCGCAAACACTCAAGCTCTAGACTACTGAGCCGGCATTCAACGGTGTTAATGTCCAAATTCAACCATTCCACGATGTTGCACGATTGTTCTCCATTGTCTTCAGTACCGACTCACCACCATTTAATTGGTATAAACTTTCTTCTCACTTATAAAACATATATATTAGTGTAGATCCTTGATGAACTAATTGAAAAGAAATATTTCTTCGCTCAACTTGTTTTTTGAACAAGTAAAGTAAAATGAGTTCATCATACCTCCTAAATATTGTTTGAATTATATTTGATCTGAGGTTATGCGTCACATTTTCAATGCTTGAAGTAATCTGTTGTATAATCCACTTCCAAACGTTTTACTGTCCATCTAGTGTGTGAATGCTAATATAGATTAAATTTCAGCTAACGGGGTATTTCCTTGTCGAAATTGTTAAAAATAATCACTAGAGTGAATGTACGCAATTAAACTTTAGTTTTTAAGACATCGACTGTGCCAACACTTGTATCTTAGCAACTAACTTCACATGTAAAACAACATTATTGGAGAGATAATTTCGTGAATAATGCCGATTAGAATCTGTCTTTTGTGTGGACTTTTGTTTTTAAATTCTCCTAACGGGTTACAGTTGAGTTTTATCGTTTTTAGTAACAAATTTCCATATTAATATGCTATCAAAAATAGTTTCATTCGTTAGTCTGATCTTCTGAGTTATGGAGAAATAAATGGTTGATATGGACTCTTGGATAAAGAAAATTGTGTTTTTATCGTTTATAACAGTTGTTACCATGTTAGAAATTAGTGTCAAGACTAGTAATTCCACGTTTCTTTTCTTCAACATACAACTTTAAGTAAAAAGGCTGGTAGGTCAGTTGACTTGTGCTAGTCCTTGTTGCATTTTTGCAAAGATTTAGTGTAAAATTTATTCGGACTAGCTATTGGATCTTTTTTCGCATGATCGTATAGCTTTAATTACAAAAAAACTGTTGCTTTACTACATTAATGACCCAGGACACCTTTGTATGATGATACACATCTTAACACGAGGAAATCGTTCATCAAAGTCTTGAAAACATAGAAATGATTCAACTAATATCTCTTCATTTAATCAGAAGCCAACTTTTATCTTATGTCATAGGTACCGCATATTAGAGTGTGATTTCTCAGTATGGAGTTGAGTTTCATTTAAATTACAAACTAATTTAAGTTATACGGTCACTGGAAACTTGAAAGCACTGGGGCTGCTCAGCAGTGTGCATCCACTACTCTGCGACTCGAAACCAGATTCAAGACCTCCAGTCTGGGGCGTAAATACTCCGACTCTAGAACACCAAGCCGGAATCCAACGGTTTACACGCCTAACTTTAATCGACCCCATACCAGGACGAAGTACCAGTCTAGTGCTTACAAGCTTTCAATGGTTGTCTAACCAATTTCCGTTGATTTCAGCGTAATTTGTCAGAAATTTCACTCAAGCTCAAAATTCTCATACATTTGCTTTTTGACTTGCACAACTATATTCATAGCAAGTAGTTGTAGATAAGTGAAGAGGCTTGAAATCAAATCTTTGGTGAGTTACAATCTAATATACACGACTCACTTCCTTCACTAAATACCCTTATCTATTGAATAAACATATGACTTAAACACTGAAATTGTGTCGGATAACCCTTTCACTATCAAATTCAAATCACTAATATTTTATGTGAACATTGATAATAAATTTAAATTTCAACCAGTCAAGTTAAAAGTTCATATTGATTCTGATGATCAACAGGAAGCCTAGAGGCACGATATACTGGCAACTGTTCGTAAGTAACAATAACAAGCAATCAAAAAACACGTCATAGATGCCTTGGCAGTCTACATAACTGAATGCAATATCCAATGAACAAAAGGTCCGGAAACCTCTTGCAGCCTATGCACAACGATGATTTTCATGACTCAAATATAGGCACATTTCCAACTATTGCGTTGTGAAAAGATAGCTTAGTTATTACGCAATAAGAATGAACGACAATCGATATTTATTTTATTCTGCGACCCAACTATGATTAGATTCGAAAAGTTGATGTGTATGTATAATCATGGGATGTAATTCTTGTTTAAAAGAAGACTAATCACAAACTCTTCGGGAGCCAACTCATTCACAATAGGTGAGATGGGATAAATGATTACATACGTTACAAAACTCCATCACCCCAAACACACATAAAAATGTGATAATAGATATGAATGTGCGTTTGTTGAACTTAATTGATGTGAGTTACGTAATTGAGTATGAAATCTGAAAATGACTACATGACGTTTTCAAGTGAGCCAATATTATCAAAACTTATCAATGAAAGGTCCATCCACCTTTTTTGGCAAAATAAACGTGCTAAGAATTTATCCAAAAGATGAATACTTACAGGACTATGGTGTCGTCAGATCAATATATATATATTCACGATTTATATACATATTTACTCAGTTTTGGCAACAGGGCTTTCTATCCACTTTCAGTTTTCTCTCTGAATAAATTGGGTTTTAGGAAGCGTGTAGTGTAGTTAGTGAATTAAACTTATGAAACACAATAGCTTCGTTACGATTGCTTTCAATCGACCTAACGTTTTCTTAATAATGGACCTACCTAGGACTTTTTTTATCGTAAGATACATTTTTTCGCAGATACAGAGTACATCCTTCCACATATAATTACGTTTCTGAAATAGTTCCTCTAACTGTATTTTATTAAATCAACATTATAATATCCTGCTCATATTCCGGCACATTGAAAACACTCGTTGGAAATTCATATATATGATTATTTATATACGTTGTGTTCCCTAATCTAAATAATTATCAAATTTTCACTGCCTATCAAGACATCAGAAAACTTTAAAAAGCGATTTATGTGAATCTCTACACACGTCCAAAAGGCCCCCAAATGCCCTGGTACGGCCGAGAGTGGGGAGAGTCCGCTCTCCCTCTCGAAATGCTCTCACATGGCCACGCGCACACAGCCTCCGCAAGGGAAGTCCTACTCACTGCCTTCTCATGGCACTACTGTTGTTTACGAAAGTGAGAGGACGAAAAGCGAATGTCTGGCGCTTTAACCGGGTTGGTGGACACGGCGAGTCCACCTAGGGGAGTTGGAAAACCATGATTCCAAACCAATGGTGCACATGGGCTCCAGTATCCTGAAGGAACAAATGGCGTATGAACCAATCGTTGGTCACCGGCTACCATGGGACTGCATCTTCTCATGATGCTCCACTGCCTTGTGGACTAGACCTTCAGGTCATAGGCTCGGGGTGTGGCCCTTTAAGAAAACCACCTGCTTCAGTCTGGGCACCTGGGCAGTATCACAGCCCTCACAAAAATCAAATGAGATTTGTGAGGCGCATATTTATCTGGTGCTTCCTTGTACAAATATTTATGTGTTTAAATAAATCCTTTACCCTGTGTTTAACTTCTAACATCTCATATGAATCACAGAAAAGAATGAGTTATAAATTTGGCCAGCGGTTTTTGTCACATATCCAAAACATAAAAAAACACGTTATTTCAATCGGTTGCATAAAAGGCTCTCTAAGCAAATTCCTCTCTTAACAATTTAACTGACCAATTTCAACTGTAGAAACTAACTCAGATCAAGAATAGACAAGCCTATTGACAACTGAGGATAAGACATAGACATATAGTAATAATAACTTTAATAACAATAATAATATTCTTTATACACACCTATTTATCAAGCATAGGGATAATAAAAAAAAACGTATAAAATATGAAAAAAACTGTTTTGCTTAGTATATAAAAAGACAGCTCCTGAATATAACAAAGGTGTTGAAATGCTCGAATGTTTATTATTTGTTCTTGTTCCATCTGGAAGTAATCAATAAGTGATGAGAACTGGTAAGATTATTTTCCAAAACAAACTTTGAATATACAATGAACAATTGCATGAAATTAATCACGCTCAACAATTAGAACAATGAAAAATAATGAAAGGCCATCTCATATAACGAATATATGACAGGATCGGCAAAGAGATATAAAGCTACTTATAGAATATAGGTGAATAGTAAATGAATTTGTCTAATTAAAAAGTCTAAGACTGTTTGTTTATCTCTGATATCTTTAACATGGATAAATAAGGGAACTGGGGAAATGAAAAGAACATAAATACATATAGAGTATATATATAAAGGGATTCGTTGAGAAAAAGCGGGAGATAATGCTCAAAAAAAAGAAAACTTTAATACTTTAAACAATACAACGAAATTCATAACTTTTATTGCAGTAAAATAACTTCAATTTTATTTTTATTGTGGCCTTATTTATTTAGAAAAAGAAGATTAGTTTACAAATATTGAAATGAAAGATATACTTCTTGTAAAAATTCTATACAAATATAAGCTTATTTTCAGTGATATTTAATGTTGACTTATCATCATGTGAACTATTCAAATTCTTTAACTGCATATTACGTTTAGCATGTTCAAGACGTTCACGGGCCTGTTGTCGAGCAATTGTATTGTTTTGTTTAGATAAAGTGGATTTAGTAACTTTACGATTTAACTGAAAGAAAAACAATAAAATAGAGAGTAATATCAACTCGGTCACAGTGAGAGAATTTGTTAAATATATGAATAATTATAAATGTTTAGGATGTATTACATAGTGGTTAGTAGTATTGAAAATACAAAAAAAAATTAAAGCATTCCTGATTAACGGTAAATCTATATATATATAAATTA
This sequence comes from Schistosoma mansoni, assembly GCF_000237925.1. Classification (NCBI taxonomy): domain Eukaryota; kingdom Metazoa; phylum Platyhelminthes; class Trematoda; order Strigeidida; family Schistosomatidae; genus Schistosoma; species Schistosoma mansoni. Next base: position 14,809,199 of record NC_031495.1, read on the forward strand.
GTATAAGAAGTCTTCCAGCTTATTGCAGGTCAATATTATCTAGATATTTGCATTTCAAAAGCAAATAACAAAGTGACTGGGAACCCTCTAAAGGACTCTTATATTTGGTGTCTTATAGGACTGACTTATTTAAGTTACACTGACACATTTTACAATACTATCTTATTATTATCTTCACAAAGTTATGTAAACAATACTCTAACAGTTATCATTGCTTTTCTAAAAAGTATAATAGCCTTAATTGTTAAGACTATTCTTTTCTGATTTTAGAGTGAGGTTGTTTATTGCTGAAGTGTTTTATTTACTACTAGTCATTTGATCTGTTCATTTATGACTGCAATTTTAATAACGTTTCATCTTCTACTAATTTCCAGTATAAAATACAATAAAGCTAAATTATGGACTACTTGACTATAATTTACTATGAAGTAGGATTTAATTGTTCTATGAACGGATTTTCGTCAGTTAAAATGAAAGAATATAATGCTAATTGATAGATGACATGCAATTATAAAACATGGCTAAATGATGGCTGATCACAAGCCAGGATCATTTACGTAAACTAAGAAAACAAGGCAGCTGGTCAGTAGAACGAAGTTTATCTTTCAACAGAATAACATTTTCATTCATAAGATATTAAGCACAAGAATAAACATGATTAGAGGTCGCCGAAAAAACAAACAATTGGAAGATATAACAAGTATAGGTCATCCAATATCCAACAGAATTAATACCTAGACTTAAGGTGTCATTCTAATCCCGTCATATCAAATTATATATACATATTTCTGATATTATACAACCCAATTGTCGAATCATTTTTTATAAGAATCTAAAATAATGAACAAATCTGCTATTTTCCGTACTTATCAATGGCTAAGCCTAATTAATTTGTAAGACTTTGAACTCAATAGGAATGGTGTAAGCGAGTGTTTAGTCATATACTCTATTTTTAACATCGAGAATTCATTCAAGCATATTTTTATCTTACCAAAATAAATAGTCTAAACACACACAAGAATTTAACCAACTTCACACAGTTTAACATGGAGTCAGTCATACATAGAAATGTACTTGTTATAACAAAAATGTATAAAAGCTTCCAAATAATACCTTTCGTTTCTCTGACGAAATGGAGTCACCTACTGAGATATTTTGCGTAGCAGATAGTGAGTTATCAACCGGTTGCCAATTGTTAGCCCGTAAAGAATCCACTTGTTTGAATAAACCACGAATGTCATCTACTTGAAGTGATACCATTGCCCAGAAACCATCCAAATCACTAACTAAAGTGACTAATGTATTAGGTTCATTTACAAAATTGTTGTCAACCCCAACTGTTTTTGAATTCTCCCAGGCAAGGTTTTGATGGCATAAGGCACGAAATTGACAAAACTTTTCAGAAATCAGTAGTCTCGCTTTGCCAGAAGCAGTTCGTAAAAGACCAGAAACTAAATTTTCCAACAAAAAGAATAAGAATTGACAGTTGAACAACAACTAACTACTTTTTCCATCTAATGTTAGCTCGATTTGAAATGACGGATTATGAGTAATTGATCATCACGAAATATAGGTAAATTAACGAAATTTTAGACAAATCAAAGTACTATGCTATGAAAGCTGACAATTGATTTCGTCTTACATACACGCAAGTCAGAACGGGGAAAAAACTTGTCCACAAACTTCATTCAAGAGACTAGCAGACTTTACTAAATTATTCAGTTGATTTTTGATTTTATACCTACTTAATGATGAATTTGATTGCACATAGTGTTTAGAAATTTATGTCTTTTTTCGTTCATAAAAAAATATAAATCACATTAAAATCTTTTTTGAATCAAAGAACATGTACTGTAAACAAACTAAGTTTTCTAATTCAGACAAAATCATATAAATATTTTCACGGATCGAAAAACAAAATTTTATAGGTATCGGTAAATGGTAGTTCTAAAAACTCTAAATTAAATAGCGATTTTTTCTCAAGTACGACCCGTACTTATTATGTTCATTATTTACCACCTGAAGTTTTTCACGAATATATCTAACTCAGGTTTCTACTTATTTTCACAATAAGATCATTTGTTTACCTTTACAGATAACTACATGGGGTGTTGCTTACGAATTCGAGAGGACGAAAAGTGAATGTCCGACACTTTAATCGGGTTGGTGGATACGGAGGGTTTATCTAGAGGAGTTGAAAAACCTTGATTTCAAACCAATGGTGCACATGCACCACACGATAGTGAAGAAAAAAAATAACGTATGAACCTATTGTTGGTCACCGGCTACCATGGGACTGCATCTCATAACGTCGCTCCACTACCTTGTAGATTAGACCTTTAGGTCAAAGGCTCGGGGAGTGGCTCCCCAAGAAAATCATCTGCTTCGGTCTGGGCACCCGGGCAGTGTCTCACCCCACACAAAAACCAACTGACTTGTTGCGCATATGTATTTGGTGCCTCTTTGCACTAATATTTATATGTTCGAATAGATAATAAATAAACAAATGTAATAAATAAACAGAGATAGAATATATGTAAATTAGCATCTTGGTATATCAAGTTAGTTAAACAATAATCTATACAAGTAAAAAAAATGTATGCGTCCTACCATAGATCAATTGCAAATGAACATTAGAACAATAAAAGGATTTTTCTAGTGAGTCAGTTAAAATGTTTTTTTCCAGAAACAGGTAACTATTCCAAAATGCTTATGTTGTATAAAAATTATTTATTGCCATATTATTAGTAAGAAAAGATTTAAAAACATGTTCACGGGAGTGTTACTGTTAAGTAATAAACATTTTTATACTGAATCATAACGTTTAGCTCTATTTTTGTGTTAGAATAGTCAGGAAGCACCAAAATTTCGGTGAAGTTACACTTTCTGAGCTAACATTCTAATCATGAAATTTTCATTGTCTTAGTAGACAAAAAGAACAGTACGAACTTTACATAGACTTGAGCTATGCACCTGAAGCTTTAGATTTCCCGTGTTGTATTTAATGTTCAACACATACAATGTCGATTTTATGTCATCGAAAATATGGCTAATCAACCTGTCAACACTTTCAAACAATCTATTTCATAAAGAACTTCGAAAAAAATTACAATGGACAAAACGATCACCCTTTTCATTTTTGTCTTAGTTACCAAACATTAAGAATTATCTCTGCTTATAACGAAGGATGTAGAAACGTTAGACTTGGAAATGCTGAAATTTTTGATAGAGGTAGGACAAAGAGAGAATTTTTAGAAGATTCACACTTACATGAGTGACCAGTAAGTAGTGAAATAGACCCATTATCAACCAATTTAAAACAAGATAAACAGGTACAGAGCCGATAATTAAGGGGAGAAGACGATCAAATGTCCACAAAATAACAGTATAAGCGTTAGTAAACAATCGAATTCGACATTGAAAGGACACACTTTAATGGCTCACTTTTATCAGAAGTTTGTGTTGATGATGTCATCTAGAAAGATAATGAAAGCTTTTGATTAAAACACATAACTCAGAGAGCCTAGTCTCACCAATACTATTCTTCTGACATGAAAATCGCCATTATGTTAATAAATAAATGTTTAACACGTGTCCTAAATCCTATTACCTTGATTATCTTTTAACAAGCTACATTGAATTGTAACTTAAATTATTGAAGACTTGTGAATTTGTTGATGAAATATTCAACTAACTACTTAAATAATGGAAGGAAAGATAGTGAAATACGTTCCCTTCATTAAATACCAGTACATTCACAGTCAACTTCATTAAATAGAATCCATTTATCTTGAATAAATAGAGAAATTACAGCTGCATTTAGGCATAAACGAAAAATAAATTGTACATACAGACATCGAAAATAATAATATTATCTAATAACAACATATTATATGATACTATTACCTTCATCATTCAAATCAACTTCATTATTAAGATCAGTTTCAATTTCACAAACTTTATTCAATAATTCTTTCTCTGTTTGATCTACTTGTTGAAGATAAAAATTTCCATCCACTTTAATTTCTGATTCATTTGACAACGTTGTATAATCAGTATTGAGTGATTGTTTGTCTTTGATAGAATTAGTGATTAGAAATGAATTTCCTTCAGATGGTAGTTCAGTGCTGCTACTGAGTGTATCAACTTGTAGAAAATAAAAATGTGATCAGTTCATTTAGTTAGTTATTAAACAAAACAAAAAAAAACAATATTTCAAATGGACTAATAGTTTTTTTTAAACAAATAATCGACTATCAACATCACAATGCAAGATACACAGTAAAGCATATACTCGACAATTAGCAAGTGATTACACATTTGAACGTGAACAACAGTAGATGAGAAGTAAATCTAACTTCAATCTCAAAACTTGGATAATTTGAAATTATATTATAACATTTACAACCTGTTAATGATTTCTTTTGTATATAAAACATGGCATAATTTTAACTGAACAAAAAATATAAATTGAAATGTTGCAAATGAATCAGTAGTATTAGGAACAAGTGTGCACAACACACATTAATATGAATTATCTTTTTAGTTGTTATATTTCTAATTCAAATAATGAGATACTATACAATTGTTTTTACCAGTTTGAGACACCTAAAACTACTCCATAAATAGAATCGAACCAAAAAACAGCATCAGTTCTCTTGGTATTTAGTTAGTCGTCGGGTCATGAACCCAATATCAATATGGTCATCGGAACTACCTAAAACTAGAATTGGTTACATAGAAATGATTTAATCTACACACTTTTTTTTCTTGAAATCTATGTTCTCTTTTTCTTGTTGCATAGCAATAACATTCTCTAAATGTTCATGTGATTGTTAGTAATAGTCAACTTCTGATTGAAAATTTTACTAATTGTCTTAGATTATACAATGCGCACTATCAATTCTATAAATAAATATTCCTCTTCATTCATTTATGAATTAATAGTAGTCACTTTGTCTACTCCATCTATCTTTTAACTACTTTGTAAATCATTCATAACTATTTCCGTAAGAACTTTTAAATTGGTAATTTTATTTTATCCAATACACCAAAACTTGATTGGGATAGAGTTTAAGATTGTCGTTATAGTGTAGAGTTATGAGGAAAAACCAATAGAAAACTTTCTACCGTTCTAATCTTTTTTTTCTGAATGAAGAAATTTATATCAGTAGCCAATAAAATAAAATATAAAACATTGGAAGGAATATAATTATCAGATACATTCAAGGATTTCGCGACAAAATTTAATATAAACCACTAGCCGATCTTATATAGATAAGATCATAAAACCTTAGGACATGATGAACATACGTTATAGACACATTTCACAAGTTCGCATATTTTATGCGAATTGATTGTACTCATGAGTTAGTAACTTTAAAACAGTAAAGAAAAGTATGTTATCCAGATGAATCGAACGACTAGAATACAAAAAAAAACTAAAGTGGGTGCTTATAACAATTAATGATGCATTGGATTTAAGGGATTGACAATTAGTCGATGGAACGAAATTTCATTCAACTAACAAATTTTGAAAAACCAAGAAATATTATCACTCGTTACTTATCGGCCAGTTGTATGTAAAGATTTTGTGTTGCTTTTCACGCAACCTGAAATTCGTGTGTTTAATTTCATAGGATATAAACAATAGTTACTCTAAAGAACAAAACTGTTATCTACTGCCTTTTACAGAAATCATTTTTTAAGAAAATAACTGTACTATTAAAATGTTATCAAAAAAAAGAATAAATAATCACCTAATTCCGTTTTATGTTGTATTGAAGTATTGAGCTCTCCTTTACTCTCATTCACCTCGCTATAAGCAGTAATAGAATCTGATAAGCTTGGAAAGAAAGGTTTGTTTAATACTGTTGTTGGAGTTACAACACGACCACGAGGACTAGCATGAGCAACTGCTAACATAATGAGTGAAGATCGATTCCAGTGTTCTTGATCATCAGTGTTATTGGTGTTACTAGTTGTCTAAAACCATACAAACAAATTTAAATAACCAATGAAAAATGTCACTTAGGGAACGAGTATACGAATTAAGAAGCAAGTAAAGTTTACGTGTTATAGAAGATGAAATACTGTAGTAGTTTAAAGATGGAAGAACTTGCTTCTGACGAACTTCAATATGTTCGAATTGACTAAGACTAAGTCAAGCAACCAACCAAGGTGATACAAAATATATCTTAGTTGGTGTCATCATTATGGAAACGTATATATATTCACCGACGATAAGTGGAAATCCTCTTGGTAGAACGATACACAGGTCACAGAAGAAGCACATCATACACATACCAGTTTACAATAATACTGCAGCTTTCAACCAAGCATTTCACTACAAAACTGAACCGTTATTATAGTACAATTATAGACTGTCTGAAACTGGAAGTTAGTTTAACTAATGAGAGAAGGTATTATGGTTACCACAAACACATTCCATTGAGAAAGTATTATTGGTTAGTGTTTGCTGACAAAACATCACCTCCAAAAATAGCACCAATACTGAATTTCTTTGTTAGTATTTTTTTAATGCACAGTAAATTAGGTATTTCTAGAACGCAGCTAAACAATGAACAAGACATGAAGTTTCGCGAATTCGGACATATTAATATACGCGCGTACACACACAAAGAGAGAGGAAGATAACTGGCAGTTTCAATAAATAAAATGCATGTGAACTTGACTATTTAACCGTTCTTTATCCCTCCTTAAATAAACCTGAGATAGAACTTTAAGACATAGTGAGAAAATTCCATTATATCACATAATAATTACACAAAATACATTGACCGCAAATACTTACCCTCTTTCTTCTCAACTTGACATTTTCTGTGCTACTATTACAAACGCCATCGCGACCAGACTAAATAAATAAGAAAATAAATACAAAGGTGGAAAATATTATTTTCATAAAATGTTGGCGTTGCATATAAAGACATACTAGGAAAAGCATAAACTGTTCAAAACCCTAGTATAATGAAATAAACGCTGAACCTTTATACTTAGCACTGAGTAGTTGTACAGTTTTAGCGTGAAACTCATCAGAAGCGCTAATCTTTGATCGTATACGAAAGAAAACCTGAAATTTCGAGGTTTCATTTTCACTTTTATGATTTAGGTTGATTATTTTCATCCTTCTTCTTAAAGTTAGCTATCGATAGCGATGGTGCAGATTTATTATTTCAAAAGACATGATGGGGGATATCAATGTTTATACACAAAAAGCCAGAGAGACTTATGATACTATAAATCATCCTTAGCAACGTTGAAATATCAATTTCACCATACAGTGTTAAGTGTGAACCCCAAAAAACAAGTAGTTCTGATTTATTCCAATGAAACCTGACCTCTTAGAGGTGACGATTTTCGAGGGCTTTTAGTTTGCCCCACATACATTCCAAAAGACTCTTCACATTTAATGGTAATACCCTGTAAGTAATTGTGAGGTACATTGAAAGACTACGGTTCAACCAACAATGTCATCTTTAAATACCAATTTAAGAGGCTACGATACAATTTGCCCATGACGTTCCAGCAAGTATCATGTAAAGCTTCGTTTACCGATACTGCAAATAAGTAAAAAGAAACAGAGCCAGACAGTTCTATACATTTCCTCGGGAATGAATCATAGTTGTGTTGATTTAGTATTTGTTAGTTCACAACAACTCCATGAATGGTGTTTTATAAATCAAAAATTATAGGGACATGAGATGTTATCAAACAGTTCAAAATAAAAGTCAGTAGTGGCATTCGAAACTCACTTATATGTTCAATATAAACTACAAAGTGTACGGTGAATAATTGTCTCACACCCAACCTCACTAGTTACAGTTCCTCACTGAAACTCCTTGAATTACATAAGCGAAACTATAACAAACACAATAATCAACTTTAAATAATGTATGATGAAAACCAAAGTCCATAAAGGCACCTAGACGTTAATTTGATGCAACTACATTTTATTATATAACACTAAATCATAAACTGACCTCTCGTCACTTTGTTGGACTCAGTCATGAGTCAATAAATAACTATAGCAACTGAATGTTACAGTGAGTAACAATGCAGAGACATTTATCATCAAACTATTAAGTGTGAAGTGAGTTGAGGTCACTTTAGTTACCGAAGGAAATGATGCTATAAAGCAAATTTATTAACTCAATGTAAAAATAGTGAAAATACCTCGGTTCGACGACAAGATGACTGAGAATCCTCCAAATTAGATCCAGGATCTCCACACATTTTGCCCACAATTCGTGACTTCTCATCGAAAGCATTAGTCACTGTACTTGAAATTGAGGAAGTAACTGCTTCATTTTTAATGCCTGATGTCCTGCTATGAGAACGGGGAATGGATAGCTTATGTCCAACAGCGTGCTGAATTACTAAAGGAGAAGTTTCCATATGGACTAGATTATGAATTGATTTTGATGCCGAGTAATATTTGCTGTAACCGAATGCTGCCACTGATGCACTGAGATAACTGGGCGTATCTGAAGTAAAAATAATAACTCTACTTTAAATTTAGGGAAAATAAAGACCAACTGGAAAAATTTTCATCGTATTGTTCACCGTATTTTACACAGAAAATGTATGTCACCCCACGTTCTAACTGATAAGTATAAATTGGTATAAAAACCAGTCACAGTACTTACAGCTACACACTGCCAAAGGAGATGTGGGATATTGGGACGCTACAGATTGTGGGAGTTTTGCACATGATTGTGAAATTAACGCTTCTGATCGGCGAAGATTATTTGGCTCAATGTTATTTATGTTATGGTGAAATGGTACCCCGAAATGGTGAATTTCGTTTCCAACAGAACGTATACTATTTCCACGTGTCACAGCAGAAAGTAGTGGGGAACTAGCTACCGGGGAATGAACGCCAGTGGTACAAAATAAAGAAGATGGTGAACAGTTTGGGGAGCTTTTGACTTCAGTTTCCATTCTATCATTAACTAGTGAATAAAACAAGAGTATAAAGATTTAAATGTATAGATACCTGTCGAAACAAACATTAAAGGATACAAAAACTTATTAAAACATTAATTAACAATAACAATTGTATGATTACAAGTGGAGACCGGTAAGGAAATTGACCCAAATACCTCGAGAAAAATAAGGAATCACATTCTTAAGTAAATCAGTGAATATGAGTCTTCTGAACTGTAACCGTACATTACGTACAAATATCTCTCCTGGAATCTGACAGACATATGAAACTAACATTACTCAGGTACAATATGATAATACATTTTTCAAATCATTTTCCGCATTATACACATTTTTACGTGGTAGTGGATAATCTTTCTTGATACAACCTAATCGAGTTGTACTGACTATGAGGCTTTCCATTACAGGTCCTATTATTGAAGGTTAACTAGAGAATGATGAAATTTAAGTGGATAAAACTTTAGTTGACGGGACAGCAACTCAAAAGTTGATTTAGAGAAGTCGTTAAGTTATCGGAGTCAAGTGAAAAAAACATCAATAACGATGAAAAACTGATACACACGACCTCTCATAAATATTTCCCCCAACCAACATCAACTTTAGGTAGTTTATTTGTCTAAACGAAGACAATCTGTCCAATATAGACACCCCTGGACTTTACTTTGTTATTATCAATTCATTTGCATAATCACTAATTAGGACAACTACATTTATTTATTTGAACACAAAAATATTGGTATGAATAGGAACAAAATACATATGCGCCACACAATAACAATGAGAATGTGAGGGGATAGAGAATATAAAGTGCGTATAAGCAAAAAAACAACGAACAGAAATTAGTGTATGATAGTGAAATAATAATAATAATAGGAGAGGCAGTTCAGTTAGCGAAGGTACAATCAGAAAGAATTCTCCTATTTAAAGAAGTAATATTTACTTTAATGAAGTAAAAGAAAGTTACAGCAGGATCGCCACTCCTATCCTGAGCCATGTCGGATAACGTCTCTAGCCATTGTGTTGCACCATCTCTCGGATCCCAGCCAAGGAGTCGGGAAGGACCAACAGAAGCCAGTCCTGCGCAGCTCTCTTTCACACCACGATACCACGTCATACACTAACCACCTCTCCGTTTTTGCTAACAAGTCTCAGCGTCGGCAAATAATGCAAGACGTGGAATTCTCTGGGACAACATTCGTAGAGTATGTCCAAACCACCGAAATCGATTTTTTAAGATAGTGACACCAATTGAACTATCGTCGCTGTGCCCGAACACACGATGCTGAACTTCTACATTACTAATATGGTGCTGCCACTGGATGTCAGCAATCTTTCGGAGACAACGATGATCAAACACAGAGAGTTGTTTAACATCCTCAACTCGGAGAGGCGAGGTTCCACAAGGATAGAGCAAAACTACTCTCACCAACGCGTTGTAGATCCGACCTTTTACAGTCAGACTAACATTACGAAGGTGCCAAAGATGGCGCAGAATGCCATAAACTGCTCTGGCTTTCACTATACATGAATTGACCTCATCACTCACGCCACCACCAGCACTTATGCGGCTACCTAGACACACGAACTTCTCGACTACTCCTATCTGCTCATTACCCAGGGTGAGTGCAGGATCAGGGTTCTCCCAGTCTTGTAGAAGTACTTTGCACTTCGAAGGTACAAAGCACATACCGTACCTATGGACACTAAGTGCATAGTTTGAGTATAATCGCACAGGAAGACAATATCATTCGCATACTCAAGGTCGAGGAGTTTTTCTCCAGGCAACAGATCCACATCGCCATCACTTACATCCATCAGAGCTGTTTCCAGAATGTCATCGATAGTAAAGTCGCAGAGGAATAGTGAGACTGAGTAACCCTGTCTAACCCCACTGCTTTAATGAAATAATGGATGGAGGTGGTTGTATGCCCTCACACTGTATGAGGTGATTGTACATAGGACCCTCACGATGTTAATACACTTCTCAGGCACACACTACTTTAATAGACAATCTCAGAGAACAGTCCTGTCCAACGAATCGAAGGCGGCCCTAATGTCAAGAAACACAAGGATTGTTGACCTATAATAGGTATGACGGTGTTCTAACATTTGGCAGAGGGTGAAGATATATGACCAATACATCCTTGATCAGAACGAAAAGCAGCCTGCTCCTCGCGAGCCAATCTTTCCTTGGATTTGAACAATCTACGAACCTAATGATTTGGATGCAATCGACAGTAGGCTTACCCCATGATAGTTGTTGTGTAGGTAAAGTAAACTATTCTTAAAGATAGGAACGACTGTTAACTCATTTCAGAAGGTTGGCACACTTTCTAATTCTCAAAATTTTGCAAAACCAGTCAGTTCAATAACCAAAAAGTCGCCACCATCTATAAAAGGACCGGAGTTAGGTCATCTGGGCCTGGTGATATGTGGCGCTTTAGGAGTTGGAGTTCAGCCTCGTTAGGTGGATCAGTCGTCACCGGTCATGGACAGCAGAACAGTCCGATCTAAGTTGTCGGGGCAGCAGGCCAGTTAAACTACTACTCGAAAAACTCTGCTTATCGTCCAAGATGTCGATAGATGTTGTTGATTGGTATTGTCATCTACATGGATTGTTTCACACACACCAGTAACCCCGGATGAGTTGAAAGAGCTTACGGCAGTCACCAGATGCAGCTGCTGCTTTCAGCTCATTGCACGCTCCCATCACCAGGCTTCTTAGCCCTTACGTAAGCTTTGCCCAATTCAATTTTGTAACAGCCTTCGCTAATGGTCAAACTCACGGTCACCCGGAGTGGACCGATGGGCTTCGATGAGTTGTAAGGAGTCTGAAAAAACTCAGTGCTTATAAGCGGGACGTTTCGCGAAGCCGCAAGCGTCTTTACTTGCCATCTTCATGGCGTCATGCAGTTGCAACCAATGCTCATCTATACTTTTCGGTGGAATGGTAGCTAGCCTAGAGTGTAGCTCGGTTCCATACTTACTTGCAACAGAAGTTGCAACCAATTTACTGACATCAATCCGTTGATGACGATCAATTCGTTGGCCACTGAAAAGTAAGGTAAGATTGGCGCAGACCAGGGCATGACCAGAGTCCAGATAGGTACTGCAAAAGGAGCGGCAGTCTTGTACACAACCATGCCAGCGGTAGCTGGTCGCGATGTGATCAATCTAAGTCCAGGCTTGAGATACAGTGGGAGGACGCCAGGTGGCACATCGGCGATGACTGTGCCGGAAGTTAGTGCTAGCTAGAAACAGGTTGTGGTCTGCGCAAAGTTGCAGTAGACAGTCCCCGTTATCTGACCTGCGACCAATAAGTCCACATCGGCCACCTAAACGACTCTCTTCTGTGCCTGGACGCCCAACCTATGCATTCAAGTCTCCGGCTAGTACTACAATATCTGTCGAACGCATTTGGTGGGAGCATTCACTTTCGACCAGACAGTGACTGGAGATCGTTTAGATAGGGCACGGTTTCCACCATGGGCTAGCTGCTGTATAAGCTGAAAAATACACAAAATAAGAATAAAAGGGTGTAGACAAGTAACGTATGGTAAAAGAAATAGAAACGAGTGTTATCAAATGATTCATCTGAATGAGCGTTCAAGAAAAAGTTATTTTTCCAGCAGTAGTTATCATTTGATTTATGTGAGGGCTGGGATACTGCCCGGGTGCCCAGGCCGAAGTAGGTGGTTTTCTTAGAGGGCCATTTCCCGAGCCTTTGACTTAAAGGTCTAATCTACAAGGCAGTGGAGCGACGTTATGAAATGCAGTCCCATGATAGCCGATGACTACCCTCGGCCGTACTAGGACATATACTCAATAGAATGCAGAAATTACTAATCTGTCATTTAATAAATTTACACCTCTACCTGAAATAAAAAGGTATAAATGAAGACTAACAGGTCAAAATTCGGTTTTTGACAAGGAAAAATGAAAACTACATGGAAGTTTCAACTTACGTTCAGATTGCATAGAAACATGGATGTTGTAGTCAATGCCAGCATCTCGAGCCTAGAAAATATACATAAGAACCAAACACTTTTTCATGACCAAGATGTGATGCTGTCTTTTGGATAACTATTTTAATTATTGTAGAATGTAAATGTTTTACGACTACTTTTTTATTTGTGCTAGATTTATGTAAACTGTCGACCTGATGGAATATCTGGGCTACCTGTTCCTACCACTAGATATTTCAACAATTCATCTCTTTTTGCTTACTTTAACACAACATTATGTTTACCAATCGCATATCCTATTCAAGTATGTGTATGAAAAGCTTACGGCCTACCGCTTTACAAAATACAAAAAAAATACAACCAGAGACATTATGCTGTCCGGCAATATGCATTGAAAAGAATGAACATTAATCAGATGTCGATTCTCAAACTGCTAACTTCCAACTTCCGATCCCTAGTTGGCAAAATGGACAATTTTCATCTACTATTGAGTCTAAACATGTATCGTAATTGCGCTGTGATCACAACTCAAGAATTCGGGTTAAATGATTGACACGACGGTTGTTTAGTATCATTACGAGGTCTCAATATTTATTGTCAGGATCAACCAATTAATAAGAAAAGGTGTGGCGGTGGCGTAGCTACATCTGTAAATATGAACTGGTGTCGATCTAACTTTGGATATTTCACGTTTTCAAACGACTTTATCGACTGTTTAATTCCAAGATGCCAAACACTTGAACAAATACGACTACGTTTATTTACCAACATTTACGTGACTCCGAACTGCACACCATTTGCACTGTTTTCGCTAATGAATGCACTGAATTTGCTTTTACTCTCTTCAATGGTTCACCTACAATTGTATGTTGCGATTTTAATTCATGTGATTGTAGCTTTATTTCATCACTAGGTCACCAAGACGTGGTAGATCATCCCACTTGTTCGGATGTCCATTGAGACTTAGTTTTAATTAATAATGTGGGAATATATGTCAGTCGTAAACCTGTCCCGTTGTTTAGTTCTTTTCCACAAGGCAATGAACCAACGTTATGAGATGCAGTCCCATGGTAGACGGTGACCAACAATAGGTTCATACGTCATTTGTTCCTTCACAGTCGTGTGGTGCATGTGCACCATTGGTTTGAAATCAAGGTTTTTCAACTTCTCTAGATAGACCCTCCGTATCCACCAACCCGATTAAAGTGTCGGACATTCACTTTTCGTCCTCTCGAATTCGTAAGCAACACCCCCATTGCGAGAAGGCAGTGAGTAGGACTTCCCTGGTAGTGGCTATATACGCGTGGCCATGTGAGAGCATTTCGAGAGGGAGAGAGGACTCCCCCTGCCCTCAACCGTATCAGAGCATCTGAAAGCCTGGCCCAGTGCACACTTTACGACGTCGTACATTATTTATGACTAACAGGCTAAATAATTTGTTCAGGGAATTCAATAACATACTTTGGAGTCAATATTGAATAGTTGGCCGTTACGAAACTTGGTATCTTTAATTTGATTACAAGCATATAAATACACAGTTGACAAGAAACTTACTGTGACTTTATAACTAGAATTTTGACTGCAAACGTTTTGTGAGTGTGGTGAGGGGGATTTCGTTGGATGTGGCATGAATATGAGCTTATGGGGGACAGGAGCAGATCCAAAGTCCTGGGTGGCCGACTGCAACTCCTCTGATAAGTCGCCAACTGCGGAGTGTGCATACTGAATCTCTAAAACAGGATCAACACTGGTTAATGAAGGCTGTGAATTTGTGCTACACTCTGTGGGAAAGTGAAGTTAATTAAATCAAAAGAGAATTGACAAATAGTATATACATCAAACGAGATATTTAGCAAATGTTCCTAATTAAAGCCATTGAATTATATGAAGTGAACTCGTGAAACTTTTGATAAATGATATCCAATTAACTTCCCCAACAAATGAAACCCATCTTAATAAACTCCAATTGAGTAATCAATGTAATTACCCAGTTAACCCAAACAAGTACATAGGTGGTGAGATGAGCACAGAAGAGAGTAGAACATTAACAAGACCAAGCGGCTTAGTGTGATAATAAGAACAGATTTGCAGTTATAACAAGAATTGACAAGGAATACGATTGCTACCTCTAGAACCTTACGTATAATTGACCCGTAGGAATATATCAGAAAACATTTGTATAGATTTTTAATCAACTTAAAATTGGTTGAAAATGATTAAATGACCTATGACGATTGTTCCTACGCTTGAATAAGCTGTCCAATAAGATTATTTCGGCTACAAAGCACCACAAATCTGGAACTAAAACAAAAATTGTCCTGCCTCCTTGTCCAAAATATCGCATAAACCAGTACAGGGCACGTCAATAAAAAGCAAACTAACGAAAATAAGCATAACGAGCACTCGGATGAAAACGGAACAATAGAAAACTAGTTGTAAGGTATTGAGAATAACCCTTTAGTTCAACGTCCCCCTCAACATTTTCTGGGAAAATATGTAACGGCTTTGGAAATCCTGACAAGCACTTTAAAATCAGATTAGTTTCATCCCCTCATAAAGTGACAGATAAGAACCAGGTTGTAGCAAACTCACCTCAAAGACTACACCAACAGACACCAAACGCTACCATTATCTTCACCATATTTGACTTAGCGATAGACTTGTTGAATTTATGAAAAATCAAGCAAGGTCAATAACCATTTCACGTTGGGAATAGCTCATGATTAAAAGCATGGATCTCCCAGCAGTTTACAAGTTATGGTACCAAGTATTCACAATATATTCTATTGTCTACCATAGGACTGCATCTCCTTACGATGCTCCACTGCCTTGTGGATCAAATCATTAGGTCAAAGGCTCGGGGTGTGGCCCCCTAAGAAAACCAACTGCTTCGGTCTGGGAACCCGGGCAGTATTACGGCCCTCACACAAAGCAAATATTTTTGTGGCGCGTATGTATCTGGTGCCCCTTTGTACCAATATTTGTGTTTAATTAATAATAATAACAATAACAATAATTAGATAATCACGAAACTTATTGTGTATAGTCCGGCGACTCATGACTTGTACATCCCTGGCAATGCAATCCCTATTTCTATTGATAACCGAGGAAATGCTGCGACGTTAAGGCATCGGTGTTCAGTTCCTGTACAACGCGCCGGTGGATGATGCAACATAGACATGGTTGCACCGTCAAATGAAAGGATCAGATAATATTATAACATTGGTCTTATTAGTAACCTGGGGAAAGGTGTCTCGTAATAAGTCAAAAACATGTTAGCACTACCATTAATCGCGCCTTTTCGAATAATCCGTACCTTAATGGTGGACATCACCAACATTAGCAACCTTAATTACCTAAACCTCAAGAATTAATCATTGTTACTGCTATAAGTGACCTAATCCACTACGAAAGTAGCTGAAAGGTAATTTTCGGCACCAAGATAGTGACTTGCATTTTTTTGATTGACAACTAGGATTTTAAGCGAACCGACAGCAAACATGGTTCAGAAATTAATAAGCATGGTCTTCTTACCAATGACACTTCACTTAACTAGTAAACATCCGGCGATATGCAGATTAAGAATGGGACAAATAAGTACTGACAGTTATAAACGTTCTACAAGAGGACCCGTGAAAAATGGATCCATTTCAGCGCACTATTAAGTGTCACGTTTTTTTCTCTATTATAAAAGGGAATACTTAAACATGAACTGTGTGAAGTCATACGCTAGTATCTGCCAAGACAACAAACCTTGGCAAGTTTGTTACGGGTTTTTATATCTTCTACATTGAACATAAAACCTTTCGAACTGATAGTTTTACGAAGAGCATGAAAAAGTTCAAAGTATTCGTGCACCAAGGAAGATGAAAAGAACTATACTTACGTGTTCCATGTAGTTGATCAGACAGTTTTGCAGATTTCCACATACGCTTTGTATACCACCTACGTAACTTTCGTGGACTTGGATTGCTTGATCCAGAGTCGCTGCGTAACATACCTGTCTCACCTTTGGTTAACAGTACAGAAGAATTATCAGTGCGAGATGTTTTGTTTCGCGGAGTTGAAAGTCTGCGTATCAAATTAGTAAACAGTGACTTTCGATTCGGCGTATGCGATGAAATACAAGGTACTGAAGGTCTTTTTGTGTTCGTGTCCTTATACAGAATATTAGGTTCTGACTCTTGATGTGGCACAGACCCGTTTGTAATGGTAGGACTACTTATTGGTGATTTGGTTCTAGAAGCTTCCGTCGGTTGAAATTCAGTGATGACACCCACACTATTTTTGTGATCTATTTGGTGGATTTTAAGTTTGATGAACGAGAAGTTATTCAAATTACCCAAAGTTTGTACGCCCTCTGACATCCCCGGAGAGCTCAACCTCACGACTATGGTCTTTGTCCGCGGCTTTTCTTCAACAATATCAAGACGTGGTCTGTGAACAGATTGACTGTCTTTCAATCTCAATTTATCTGCTACTGGTGTAAAGAAAGACACAACCTATATTAAGTCATTATAAAAAAACTAAATTTTGGTACCTCAGACTGCAAAAGGTTACGTCGATTGGGATTGATACAGAGGTCATCTGACCGGCAAACTGAGTCGTGATAATTTTTAGCTTACCTTTACCGCTGATCTCAGTGTTCCCCTGCATAACATTCACACAAGTAAAAAGCACACGCTTTTACCGAACTGAAAACAGCGCTGCGAGTCCAATTATCAATATCCCAATTATTGGTAATCACTCATTTTCACGAGTGCCTTGATATTCGAAAATGACCTCGGGTCATCCATACCTAACATTACGATGAGTTATGTGATACAGAAGATTGCAAAGTTATGGAATATCACCCAAAACCATTGTGACTTGTATATTCAATGATTTTTGTAACGACAAAATAAAAACCGCATTTTTTCCTACTTGTCACACTTTATAGGTAAGCATATTTATATCCATTACCTATTGTTTCTCTGTATCAATGGCAAAGAAACGCATATAATTGTTTGGTTATACATATATATTTATATATATACTACCGCGATTGTTGAAACCATAAACACTATATTCCCTGTCTATTCTTCTGCTTCATTGGCTACAGACTTTGAGTGAAGATCATACTAGTAATATAACATCCTTTTAGGCCTCCCCACACTACGTTGGAGTTTTGGCCCGGATCATTATTAAATAATACTATCGGATTTAATCTTCCACATTACGCCGTTGGTGCCAATACGTGAAGAGGAACCTTCATAAATCGAGTTAACTCATTTGTGGGTGTTGTCTCGAAGGGCAGCTTACAAGTAACATTCATTTTATAACAACTGTTATTATTTTGTTGTTTAATATACCATTTATACTGTAACTGTAATTTGTTATCTTTCGCGTTACACATAGACTACACTTGGGTTTGTAGCGTTAATGCTTTTTGGTATATTATTGGTAACTTGGCGTATTGTGATATCTTGAATGAGCCCTTTTGCTGGGATCCTCCACAAAACCTTCCTATAGTTGAGAAAATAAAAAATAAAATACAGAAAAACCGACAGGTACTAATAATGTGAGTTTTTTATCACTTGCTTGATTTCAGGTCTTATTGAAACCACTTTGAACAACTGCTGGTGTCATGATAAATGGAAGCTATATTTGGTCAAAAACAAATTACTATTTTAAATATCAAAAGGAAACACATCATTATCTACGCCAAGACAGAATAGGATCTGACTACTAGAGACATAGTGTTCACAATAGTCCTCGGAAATCCTGATTCGCATAGACAGCTGTCGTTCGTGCTTTTCCCAAGTTATCAGAATAGCCTTTTAAACATGAAGTTTTAACCTAAACATAATTTTCAGGTCTGTACCTCTGCAAGGTTATTTATGCTATGATGAACTTATTCGTATTCAACCAAGTGTCGGTCCTAACTCCTGTGAGACTCTAAACCCTTCGGCTGTAATCATACGGCAGTGAGCTTTCGTCTTAAAATCGTTGCTCACAATTCCCCTTAGATGACTGTGGGACAGGATTATGGACACAAACGACCTTCCTACGTTGATTTCATCGACATTTATGCCCCCACTGTGCATACAACTTTCTATCTTCATAAAGTTAGTCCGTATATCTAATGCGTGTTTCGAATGCTCACCACACGTCATACGAAAATCTCCCCGTTCTTCTAATAATTGTCCCTGGTTCCCGTTGATATCGGCCCTGGTATGATTTGTCGAATACTCTTTCCCTCATATCGAAACTGAAAATACAACTGCCTTCATTACCCAAAAGCAGCTAAACAACCTAGACAACTTGTTGTTCATTTCTTCGGCTAAACAGTTCGGCACAATACATATTTCCGGCTACTATGTTAATGTTACTACGATAACTAGAAGCGTTTTTCCTTGCATTGAGCCAGCAAAATCTGTATGTAGTCCCTCCCAGGATCCCACAAGGCTCAGGTCACAGTTGTGGTTCACATTCCATATGGTTTTGAAAAGATTGCAGACCAGACGATCAGCTATGGTATTTATCTTTGATATGTGTTCATTGGTGACCAATAGGCATAACTTTGGACCAAACACTTAATCTGGTGAAAAGATAGCCTCTAAAACCTCTTAATGTCTCACTATCTTCGGTGGTTTCTTTAATAGCCTCACAGGTAACCAGAGGTCCAACAACTTCAAAATCTTCCAGCTTTTATATCTGCCACGAGTGTCTTCTGAAGTTTTTGTTTGAGGCCTTTTCATCTCGACACGTAATTGGTTTATCCGGAAGTTGTGGTGGACTGATAGATGATCTTGAGACCGCAGCCTAGATGTGTGGTTGCCCATAGTCACAGTCTATTTTCCGAGTGTACAGAGATCCCTTGCTGGGCCCGAATGCGACTTATAATGGTACATGGTCTGTTAGTAGGGTAAACTACCGTCCAATATCATTTTGTGGAAGTTTTTTACAGGAAAAATAATTCACGGAGCTCCTTTCTCAATTTGGCCATAGCTGCGTTCGGTCGTTATTAATAATTTGGCGGTATGGGTTACCTCTTTTACAGACACATCGGAAAATATATGAGACGTGTGCCTCGATACCATGGTTTGAAGCATCTGGAGGGTCGTATTGTGTAGGTAAGAAGTTTGAGGCCAAAAGTCGCTCGATTTTCTGGAAAGCTCCTTGATATTCTGCGGACCAACTCCATTTTGCGTTCTTTACCAACAAACGGTTCAGCAGAGTCCGTTGATCATGGAAATCAAGGAAGTTCCGTAGTGGCGAACTTGTACCAAGAAAGACCATAACGTCAGTGTATTCGTTCCCGTAAGCATGGATTTAGGAGCTTCTATATTCTCTGGGTCTAATTGTCGTCCGTTACTATCTGATATTAAGCCGATATATCACAGCTGGTTTTTGTAAAGTTACTCTTTTTTATGCAGAGACGAAAGCCATATTCAAGTATGCGTGATAGCACCAAGTTCGGTTTATTCGTAAGCCCATTATATCTGCTCCCATGATTATAATACCATTCGAGCCAGCTGTCGTTCTTGGAATATTCTGTAACGTGGTATCCAAAAGTTGCTGGGATATGAAAGGCTCCAAGTTGACTCCAAAGGGTGATAGATCATACTGCAACAAACCTTTGTGAGTAATGATGGTGAGGAGATCTTTATACTCACCAGCTACCAGAATCCGTAAACAGGCTTCTGACAAATCTAAATTCCATGCAGCTTGGAAAAGGGATCTCCAGTAAATGGTAAGGAGTACAGATGTGTTTTTATAGTTTCATCTAGCCTAGCTGATTAGTCAGCATATAAGGAACGTTACTGTTGGATTTCTCAACTACCACTATCGGCGCAGCCCAATCTGAGTAGCTCACCGGTCTAATAACATCCAACTTCTGAGTTCTTTTGAGTTCCTGCTAAACGCTGGGAGATCGGAATTAGGTAAAAGTCTTTTCGGCTGATAAACGGGGATGGCCTCAGATATGAAGATTAGTACGGCCTCTGCATACGTGCACTCTGTTCCTCCGAAAACATGTGACGTTTTGCTCACACAGATCTTCAGATTCCCATCAGGTGGTTTAACGGTACCGACTCATCTGTACATGTTGTTAATCGAATGGTGTGCTGTTTGCAGTGTCCCTGTCAGATTTAACACCTATTAATCGAGCGGTGGATTATCTCTAAGGTGTATTTTTACCTTTGAAAACCGTGCAGGATACTTTACCAACAATATTCAACTTTTCACGGGAAATACTGTGTTTCGGTAGCATCTTAGGGCAAACCAGTGGTTTTCCAACATTTATTTTACGTTTCTGGGCTTATAAGAGTAATTTCAAGGCTGTACTGGGTTGAAGAAGAACACAGTGCTGATCAGCGTTCACAGTCACATATTTTTCAGCAGTAAATTTGTGCTCGGTTATGTTGGTTTGGTTCTGTATTTCCCGAGGCAGGATTTCGATGGATAACGTTGATGGATTCTTCTTCTGCAGCTAATTCCTTTATACTCCTTATGATAGTATTGCGTTCAACGATAGTCTTTCGTTGTTACAAGTCTTTATACGGACAGAACTTCTTGTGATACCAACTTCCACATACCAAAATAAAAATAAAAGCTGGTTTTTACAAAGCATGGTTTCAGTGAGCCGAAATGGTTCTGTCCGCTTACTTCACTGACGTATTCTGGCCATCTATTGTTTACAACAGTGGAGGGATCATGTTGCAAGTACATCAATCCCTGGTATCGACTGGGTACTACCTGAAACTTTATGTTTGGACATTACTCAAATTGAATCGCAATTATGGATGTGATATTAGCAACTTCTCGAGAGTGGAGGCTACATGAAAACATAAGACACTTTAATTGACCTATCAAGACTGATGATTTGAATGCCTCCAATCAAGGCTTAAAGAACTCGCATATTCCATGGGTCGTTATCTTGAGGAACTGATGGAGGATATTGTAAAATGATGCATGTTAACCAAATATTTGCGACAAACGAAAGGCTGTAGAACTTAAGAATATTCTCGTTGAAATATAGGATGATGAGCGGTGATCTGAGGACAAGTCAAAAACCAACGAAAATGAGGAGATACAAACTGGCAGTACCCGGAATCAGCGAAACCCATTGGGCCCAAGCTGGACAACAAAGGTTAGTATTGGAGAGATGCTGCTGTACTCCGGTCACAAAGATAGAAATGCTCCGCACACTCAGGGAGTTGCTCTAATGCTGTCCAGAGAAGCACGAAATGAACTTGTAGGATTGGAATCTCACGGATCCAGGCCCGGGAAAAGGAGGAGGGTTAAACATGCGGTTAGAGACTCCATCCCGTAGAAAACTAACTCGCTAAAAATACGCTAACCAGGAGAAATAATGCGAACCATTTAAACTCTGCCCTGGTAGTTGAAGGAAAAACTATGACGCCTCAGGCTGAAAGTCGAGATTTTGAGATGGTGGAGAAGATTTGTAGCTCACGTGGGTGATTTTGATGTAGGTTTGTTCTCTGAGCTGGATGGCTTGTTCGTGGAACTTTCATCATCCTTCTAAACGACATCATCAGTACGAACTTTGGGTGGAAGTGAAGTGTTTAGATTTCTCCACATGTGATTCACAGCTTGTCCTGTGCACCTCGATGTTGATTGGTTCTTATTGACATCAAATCTGTCATTGTTTATTTCTTTGTTTTGGTTATATCTCCTATTGGTTTGATTTTTGCTCCTATGTTTCTGCATAATTTTCTTGATTGGTTGATAGATTGGATTGATTTCAATGTGTTTGTTTATTGCTGATTGACCTGAGTGCCAAGCTTCTAAAAATTCTCTGGTGTTTTGGAATTACCTCTGTCCAAAATCTGCACATTTTCCCAGTCGAATGTATGTCCGTAGTTGTCCACGTGTATTGATATGAATGAAGAGATGTCGTGGCGTTTGACTGCTAATTGATGTTCATGTAGGCGAAGATGCAGGGGACGTCCGCTTTGTCCGATATAGTATTTATCGCAGTTGGTACAATTTATCTTGTAGATGATGTTTGTTTTGTCCTCTTTTGCCATTTCATCTTTTGGTTTGCATAAGATTGAGTGGAGGGACTTTGTTGGTTCGTGGGCTATACCTGTTCCGAAGGTTTTCAGCAGCCTTGTTGTTGTTTCCGATATGCCTTTTATGTATGGTAGCGTGATCCTATTGTTGATTTCTATACTTGATTTCGTTTTTGATGATGTATGCGACTGGTATTTTTTGATGAAATTGATTGGATATCCGTTCTTTTGAAGAATGGTTTTCAGGTGTTTTTCTTCATTTTTTCGTGCTGTGATTGTGTTGTAGTGTGTCCTCGCCCTCTTGAACAAGGTTTGGACGCAGTTGATTTTGTGAGTTCTTGGGTTGTTGCTATTGTAGTTGGGAATTTGATCGGTGTGGGTCTGCTTCCTGTGCACTTGAGTCTCTAGTTTTCCTGTGTCTGTTCTGGTGACTAATATATCTAAGAACGGTAGCTTGTTGTTCGATTCTTGTTCCGTTGTGAACTTGATGTCGCTGAAGACGCTTTTGATCTGCCTGTAGGTGTTTTCCAGTTCCTCCTTTTTGACGATGACGAATGTGTCGTCTACATACCGAATCCAAATTTTTGGTTTGATCACCTGTAGAATCGTGGTTTCTAGTCGCTGCATTACTGCTTCTGCGATTAGTCCTGATAATGGTGATCCCAGTGGCGTCCCTTTTGTTTGTTCGTAGATTTTGTTATTGAATTGGAAATATGTTGTTAGACATAGATCTATGAGTTCAAGTAGGCTTTGACTTTGAAGTTTCGTGTATTTCGCTAGGCTTTAGTCGTTGGTTAGAAGCAAGGCCAGAGTTTCTTTTGCTAGGTTTGGTTCAATTGAAGTGAATGGTGCCGTTACATCGAAGGATATCATTAGTTCGTCGTCGTTGATTTGAATGTTCTTAATCTGATCAAGAAATTGTGTGGCTGATTTGATGGAGTGGTTCGACGAATCTACTAAATGTTTCAGTATTCTTGAGATTTCTCTTGATAAACTGTACGTTGGTGTTCCTGGTAGTACTACAATTGGACGTAGTGGGATGTTTGGTTTGTGTATCTTTGGTCTGCCGTAGAACCGAGGGAGCACTGGTCCATTGGATTTCATTCTCCATTGATCTTGCTTCGTTATTTCTCCTGCTTTGACAAGTTTGTTTTGAGTTTTTGAAATACGATTGTCTAGTTTTTTGATTGGATTTATGTCCATCGGTTTGTATGTGCTTTTGTCCTCTAGTATTTCCTCGGCTTTCTTGATGTATTCTTCTTTGTCCATAATCACCGTGGTGCGTCCTTTGTCTGCTGGAACGATAACGATATCTTTTCGAGTTCTGAGTTTCTTCAAAGCTGTTTGTTCTTGTGAAGTCAGTTGGTTGTTGCCCTTCATCCGTTGAGTTAGTGGTACTATAGATTGTCTTATTTCCTGTTGCGTTTCCTCAATTATTCCGGAAGTTTTGAGTGATGACTCTAGTGCTGCGTAGAATTCTATTTTTGAGGCATCGCTTGTATTGTAGTTTAATCCCTTTTGGAGTAGCTGTTCTTCTATGTTTGTTAGTGGTTGTTTTGATAGATTAACCACGCAGTTGTTTGTGTTTTCTTCTATAGTTGGTTTTGAGATTTTGATTATTTTCTGTTTAAGGATGTTTCTTCTTTTTTCTCTGTGTCTTTTGCATAATATTTCGATGGCTGTTGTCAAGATTTCGAAGTGTTCTGGTGCTCAGAGAACTCAGCTCAGAGAACAAACCCACATCAAATTCACCCACCTGAGCTACAAATCTTCTCCACCATCTCAAGATCATACGAGCGTATTACGCTTCTCGTTGTTCGAAAATGGGAGAATTTCGCCAAAATGCAAGCTTCCACTCGAGAACAACTATATTTTCTCCACGAGCGCATTCGCCAGCATGTTCTTCCAACAAGTGTAAGATACAGACCTCCAATCAACTGCCCATTAGGATGGAAAATAGCCGAGCATAGTGACAATGACAGATTTAAGGTCAATAAGAACCAGTCAACATCGAGGTGCACAGGACAAGCTGTGAATCACATGTGGAGAAATTTAAACACTTCACTTCCACCCAAAGTTTGTGCTGATGACGTCGTTTAGAAGGACGATGAAAACTCCACGACCAAAACTTCCAGCTCAGAGAATAAACCCACATCAAAAAAAAGAAAGTCGAGATTCTTCGGAAGTCACGAGGCCGATACTCCTTCTAACAATCGGAGCAACAGTTTTTGTAGGTACATGGAATGTCAGGACAATGTGGGAGACTAGGAAGGCCAGTCAAATAGCAATGGAAATGAGGAAATACAAACTGGCAGTACCCGGAATCAGCGAAACCCATTGGGCCCAAGCTGGACAACAAAGGTTAGTATTGGAGAGATGCTGCTGTACTCCGGTCACAAAGATAGAAATGCTCCGCACACTCAGGGATTTGCTCTAATGCTGTCCAGAGAAGCACGGAATGAACCTGTAGGATGTGAATCTCACGGATCCAGGATAACCATGGCATCATTCAAAACAAAGAAGGAGGGGATTACAATAAATGTTATCCAATGTTATGCAACCACCAATGATAGCAACGACGACGATAAATATCAGTTCCACTCAAGGCTGCAATCAATCAAAGCTAAGTGCTCAAGAAAGGACCTCACAATCCTGATGGGAGATCCAAACGCCAAAGTCGGAGTGGACAACATAGGATATGAAGATATGATTGGACGATATGAACTAGGAGAGAGAAATGAAAATGGGGAGAGATTTGCATTCAACAAATTGGCTATAGGCGGCACAATATTTCCACACAAACGCATATACAAAGCTACATGTATTTATTTGTTTATTTAAACACATAAATATTGGTACAAGGAAGCACCAGATACATATGCACCGCACAAATCTCATTCGATTTGTGTGAGGGCTGTGATACTGCCTGGGTTCCCAAACTGAAGTAGGTGGTCTTCTTAAAGGGCCACACCCGGAGCCTTTGACCTAAAGGTCTAACCCACAAGGCAGTGGAGCGTCGTGAGGAGATGCAGTCCCATGGTAGCCGGTGACCAACGATTGGTTCATACGCCATTTGTTCCTTCAGGATACTGGAGCCCATGTGCACCATTCGTTTGAAATCAGGGTTTTCCAACTCCCCTAGATGGACTCGCCGTGTCCACCAACCCGGTCAGAGCGCTGGACATTCGCTTTTCGTCCTCTCACTTTCGTGAACCACACCCCCGCCACGAGAAGGCAGTGAGTAGGACTTCCCTTGCGGAGGCTGTGTGCGCGTGGCCATGTGAGAGAATTTCGAGAGGGAGAGCGGACTCTCCCAACTCTCGGCCGTACCAGGGCATTTGGGGCAGGAACAATAACGAGGCGGACTTGCATGCATATGGCAAACAATTCTCTTTGAACCTAGCACAGAACTGTCTCACAGGATCACACCACGGAGAACCAGATGGATAGTATTTGTATCAACAAAAAATTCCGAAGGACAGTGGAAGATGTGAGAACCAGGAAAGGAGCTGACACAGCTTCAGATCACCACCTGGTTGTGACCACGATGAAACTGAAGCTAAAAAAGCAATGGAAAACTAGGGAAATAGAATTAAAAAGGTTGCATACAGTCTTCCTTCGAGATACTAATAAACTCAACGAATTCAAGATAACTCTCAACAACAGGTTCCAAGCTTTACAGGATCTACTGAAACAACAAGAAACTACGATAGAGGACAACTGAAAAGGGATCAAAGAAGCACTACCTTCAACGTGTCTGGAGGTTCTGGGTCACAAGAAACATCATCATAAGGAATGGATCTCTATGGGAACCCTGGACAAGAAGATAACAATTAACAACCGTCGAACAAGAACAGAGAAAGTCAATGGACAAGCAGAGTACGTAGGGGCAACCAACAAGTGAAGATGATCATTAAAGCCGATAAGCAGAAATACGTGGAAGGGCTAACAACGACGGCGGAAAAAGCTGCAAGACAAGGAAATATGAAACAACTATATGATACAACGAAGAAACTAGCAGGAAGATATGGTGAACGAGAGAGACCAGTCAAGGACAAAGAAGGAAAGACGATCATGGAGATTCAAGAACAGAGGAACAGATGGGTAGAGTACTTCGAGGAACTGCTGAATAGACCAGCCCCATTGAATCCACCGGACATCGAAGCAGCATACATAAACCATCCTATAGATGTCACTCCGCCAACGATCGAAGAAATCAAGATGGCCATCAGACAAATCAAGAGTGGGAAGGCAGTTGGATCTGACAATATACCAGTCGAAGCACTGAAGTCAGACATTGAAGTAACTGCAAATGTCCTTCACACTCTATTCAGGAAGATTTGGGAGGAAAAACAAGTGCTACTGACGGATTGGGAAGAAGGACACCTCATCAAGATACCAAAGAAGGATCTGAGCAAATATGAGAATTACGGAGTCATCAAATTACTATCGGTACCAGGAAAGGTTTCCGATCGAGTGTTGCTGAAACGGACGAGAGACGCAGTAAACGCCCAACTTCGAGATCAACAGACTGGATCCCGTAAGGATCGGTCGTTCACAGACCGAATTACGACACTACGGATAATCGTGTAACTCGTCACTATACATCAACTTCATGGACTATGAGAAAGCGTTTGACAGTGTGGACATTATGGGACTTCTTCGACAAATGCAGATGAAGACAACTAGTGTAGCAGCAGCCTCTGCATCAGTAGGCCCCAAGATACACAAAGGAAAAGGCAAGATCCTCAAGTGCAAAACGGAGAACACCAACCCAATCACACTTGATGGCGAAACTCTGGAAAATGTGAAACCCTCCACATGCCTTGGAAGCATCATCAATGAACAAGGGGGATTCGATGCAAACGTAAAGGTAAGGACTGGCAAAGTAAGGACAGCCAGCATTCCTACAATTGAAGAACATATGGGACTCCGAACAACTGTCAACCAATATCAAAATCAGAATCTTCATTGTGAAAGTCAAGACAGTTAGTTCTACTATACGGAGCTGAAACGTGGAAAATTAGTACAACCATCGTCAAGAAGATACAAGTACTTATAAACATTTGTCTACGCGAAATATTCAACATTCACTGGCCGGATACCATAAACAACAGCGTTTTGTGGAAGAGGATAGACCAGCTTCCAGCTGAAGAAGAAATTAGGAAAAGACGTTGGAAGTGGATAGGACACTGGGGAAATCATCAGACTGCATCACGAAGCAAGGGCTAACTTGGAATCCGGAAGGAAGGCCGATAAACACACTGCACTGAGAATCGGAAACAAAAATGAAAAGGATGAATAGCAACTGGAAAGTATTGCTCAGGACAGGGTTGAATGGAGAATGCCGATGTGCGCTCCTCCATCAGGGGTAACAGGCGTAAGTAGGTAAGTTGACAAATAAGCACTCACCCACGGATTACCAATCAATTAACGTATCGGTTCGTTCCTGAAACAATCTTCATCTCTGTGCACTTGAATCAACATTCCATTGTTTTTTACGCTGCAATCAACATCCTGCCGAGTAATGTGAAAGAAACTATAATATCCTGAGACAAACATATTCAGTTGAACCACAAGATACACAAATCCACAAATAACTGCCGAACTAGCTAGAAGTTATGCAGTCTAATGGCTGTACTACCATTCACTGTACATTGCCGAATACCGTACGGAAACTACAAGAAGCGATAGCAACACGTGAAGGAAGCAACTAGGTACGACCAGGGTTCTGCATCATCCTTACTAGATCTTATATTGACTCATTATGAGGATGACGTTGCAAACCTGGATTACATACCGCCCCTAGGCAAAAGTGATCATGCAGTTTTAACCTTTCACTTCCATATAACTGTCGATCACGAGCACGCCTCAGCTCAATCCAGACCTAACGTCTGGAAAGCAAACATACCAGACATCATGAAATCAGCATCATTAGTAGATTGGAAAATAGACCCAGAGTCATCAATCGAAACGGCTTGGGACGTATTCCGGAATTTATACTTAAAAGTCACCGCCCCTCACATCCCTTGGACTACACCTAAGAGAACGAGAAACTCCCCACCGTGGTTCAGTAGGGAGGTTCGCATCCTTCTCCGTAAAAGAAGGAAAATGTGGGACAGATTTAGGTTACTGGGGACTGGCGAGGCAAAATCTCAGTATCGAAAAGCTCGGAATACCTGTGCCTCGACCCTCCGTAAGTCCAGAAAGCTGTGCGAAGTGAAAATCGTTAAGGAATCCATAGAATGCACTAAACGCTTGTATTCGTATATAAACCAAAGGGCAAAAAGAAGAAGAAATGTTCCTTCACTTAGGGGAGACAGTACTGCCTCATCACTAGTGGAGGACGACTTTGGCAAAGCTCAAGTATTCTCAAAATACTTTAGCACTGTATACACCATAGAAACACCCTTCCCACCAGTCCATGAAAATCTCCCCACCCAAACACTGGACAGTGCGACCATTAAAGAACTCGATGTCTTTGGTCTGCTAGTTAAGCTTGACATAGGTAAATCCACTGGACCCGATGAACTGCATCCTAGGTTACTAAAGGAATTAGCTAACTTTGTTGCGAACCCTTTAGGTGTATGTCTTAATCTATCCGTAACCCAGGGTCGTCTACCAAAGGACTGGAAGAACGCCATATTAAGTCCAGTCTTCAAAACAGGTACGAAACATAAGCCTGAGAATTACCGACCAATTAGCCTAACTAGTGTGGTTGTTAAAATCTTAGAAAAGATTATTCGGAAGGAGCTGTTAAAGTATCTCGATGAAAACCGGATCCTCTCGGAAAAGCAACATGGTTTTAGAACAGGTTACTCTTGTCTCACAAACTTATTAGTCGCTCGTGAAAGCTGGTGCGCTCTTAAGGACCAAAAGTTACCTATAGACATAGCTTACATCGATTTCAGCAAAGCTTTCGACAAAGCTCCGCACAACCGGCTGTTATATAAGCTAAGGAATGTTGGGGTTGAAGGCAATCTATTGATGTGGATAAAAGACTTCCTAGTTGGGCGTCAACAAAGAGTAAGGGTGAACTCCAAGTTGTCTAGCTGGGGAATTGTGCTTAGTGGAGTCCCCTAGAGTACAGTTTTGGGGCCAGTGTTATTCCTCCTGTACGTAAATGACCTCCCTCGTCTACTATCATCATCGGTCTTACTCTATGCTGACGATGTCAAGATATGGAGAGCGATACAAAGCAAGGGCGATAGCTTAGAATTCCAAAATGACCTGGAGAGATTATCTGAATGGTCCCAAACCTGGCAATTGCCGATAAACACTTCCAAGTGTATTGTGATACATATTGGCCACCAGGGTACAGATACATACATGATGAATAACACTGAGTTACCTATTGTCCAGGCACACAATGACTTAGGCTTCATCGTTAGTCAAGACTTAAAGACTACTGCACACTGCCGTGCAATAGCCGCCAAAGTTTTAGAAGTTTATGGTCCATACGTAGGGCTTTTAGGCATCTCGACGCTAAAACGTTTCTGACTTTGTATACAGTGTTCGTACGTCCTAAACTTGAGTACTGCATACAAGCAGCTAGCCCCTGCCTAAAAAAGACAGTGAACTCTTGGAAAGGGTTCAGGGAACAACAACTAGGCTGATTCCCGGAATAGTGACGCTACCGTATGGTACTAGACTGACCAAGCTAAACCTATTCCCGCTGTCATATAGAAGAATCAGAGACGACTTGATTACAGTTTTCAAATTGCTTAATGACAAATTTGCACCTGATATGCCCTCATTTTTCTTGTCTTCCAAAACAGAAAATCTACGAGGACACTCCAAAAAAGTTCACAAGCCCAGAACGAATTACTTGCCAGCTGACTACCGACTTTCCCATCGAATAATCAACGAGTGGAATTCATTACCTCAGCACGTGGTTGAGGCTCCATCCGTCGACTCTTTCAAAAGAAAGTTGGATCAACTGAGAGACCATCATTGCCAGGACTAACACAGGCCATCAAGCCTCCTGTCCTTTCCATACTGAAAGAAATCAGTAGGTCTATACAAACTCATGTGCAGGATACTGAATATATTTTATCATTGAACTCTCACAAGGTAATGAAATGCAAAACAGACATACAGTAGGTCGCACGCGTGTAACGGGTTCGAAACCTTACTGGTTTCAATTATCAGATTGTCCGAAGGCGACTACTGTCAGCCCAAGGTCGAACTTGTTACTGCGCATTTGAATACGTATGTATGAATATGTATGTGACCAAACAGTTTATTAAAACCCACGAATATTACAATAGACTTGAGTAGAGCAACGAAATTAGTAATATTTACTCCTAAGAAAGGACAGTGTTATTTTTCGTTGCCGAGTTGATGTTATAGTATTGATCATCATGACTTACCAAGACTACTATTTTCGTTTAATTGATTTTATTTCAGTTAAAGTATTTGCCAAGAGTATCGTTTTTTGTCGAAAAGTGTTTTATCGTTCGTAGTTTCGAGTTTACTGATTCTCTTTGTATTTGTTTCCACTATTGGTTCTAACAATTTATAGTTTTTCACTTTTTTCTAGTCATCAGTTTCTTCTGTCTTCAGATATTGTTTCTGTACAGAAAAATAGTGTTAAGAACAAAAAAAGCTTTGTACGACGTGAAATACATCTCTTCAAACTATCCTAAAACCTCAGCGACAATCGGTATGTGCACTCATCTTCCATGCAGTGATCTGCATACTGTCACATCTATTTCAATATAGGGAGACGGAGAGTATCATTCAAATTATATGGCCTTCAGACAGTACGTTTTCATCTCAGTTAATACCTTTTCCCGTCTTGCTACTTTAAATCGCAATTCCCAGCTTTCTTTTTATCACTTACACCAAAAATAACTGTCCGCAGTTTTATTTGAATTCACTGTGAAATCCCTAATGTGAATAAAGATAATGTGATCTTGGTGACCATATATATTTCAGGTAGTAAGGTTCTTAATTTTTCGGTAAGCTTAATTATTATACCTTCAGTCATATCGGATTAGTTTAGATAGGAAATGGTGTTATTTCTTTCCTCTTAAGTAATTCCATTTCCCCATAGTGAAATTCACTTACGTCTCCTAAGTAGGTTTTGTTGACTCAACATTGCTTAAAAATGATGATCATTCCATAAATCAAGTAGCTTCTTGTCTTTTTATCACTCTAGATTTGTATCTTTAAGGACTCAGAGGTTTAAATTGTTCAGTGAAAATTAACGACAACGACCACCACTGCTTTGATGCAAGTTGTCTAAATCATGCTGTGGATAATCTTACGTAAGTTTTTTTGAAATAGTATTTATCGAATTAGAAAATTTCAGAACAATAATAAATGAAAAGGAAATGTGTTATTCCTATTCTCGTTTGGTTAAATATGTGATCCGTCGTAAGCAAACTACAAGATTTCTTCCTTCAAACTGGTAAAATTAGTATTGTCTACAGAAGACGGGCATCAATGCATCCTTCTGTAGATCCTCGCTAGCCTAGTTTTTAAATACTTCAATAGTAACTTTGCATAATATAATCAGACTGTCAAACATTCCTTCAACTTCCTATCTTTTATTCTACCTAGTGTTTAAATTAGCACTACACTTTTTGAAGTCCTCTTATACTAATTTTCTCAATTCTAGTTAATTTTATTCGCGTACTGATAATTGCGACAGTCAGTTGCCTAAATTATTTCAAAATGAACTTTAACTGTTCATATGATTGTCTTCGAAAACCTGTGCTATTTAGTCTGCAATATTGGATTTAAAGGTCGATCTTAACTACACGTACGGCCGACAGTAAAGACACTTAACTTTTAGGTACTGTGAACTGTACTTCTCCGGTTCGACAATTTTGCTATGAGTTGCTTACTAACTAAATGCATATATTAAGGAAATAAAGTCTACCACAACTTAGTATTTCAAATACTTCTGTTTACTAAATGTTTTCAAGGCATAATTTGATATGAAATCAGTCCGTGTCTTAGTACCGAATTCTGCATTATCGCTTAAACTTAAAGATGGAATTACATGTCCTTAAACTTACAATCAATAACTTCCGAGTAACTGATCATAACAAAGTATACTAAACGCTATCTTAACTCATTAGCACTTGAAGATAATAAAAATGAATTCTGTTAGGCTGCCAAAATTTGGTTGGATATGCACTTTAAATGTACACTAATCCTAAATTATTTTTTCCGTACATTGTAAAATGTTTGGTCAATAACTTATCGAGTAAATTTTCTTTCCATGATCAAGTAACACTTATGAAATGGAATCGAGATGTTTTTAGTGGAAGTAATTTCAAACTTACTGATTAACGCCACTTTAATGAGGTGTCATATGATCGTTTGGTGCCAAAGACACCTTTTATCTTTCACTGGTAAAAAGTAACTTTTTGCTCTTTAACACAGGAAATACTCGAAGATACAGAAGATACTTCTCGAAAACATAAACATGGATAGACACGGATTCTTTGTATTTTATAGCTAGGTAATGTGAATCACGTGATTTTGTTTTGTATGCCTGTTGTCTCGTTGGTTTATGATAAAACATTTCTCTTACAGTTATTGGGGTGAACATCTTCACATTCATTTTATGGCTGTGTCTTTTACTTCTTGCTCAAAGTAAAAGAAAAAATATAGAACAACCAGTCCTCATCGTTACTGCACATCCAGATGATGAGTGTATGTTCTTCGCTCCGACTATACTCAACTTAGTTAATAGCGGATACGACGTCGACCTGCTTTGCTTCACCACTGGGAATTATGGTGGACTTGGCCATGAAAGGGAGCGTGAATTGGACGTTGCAACGAAGAAATTGGGAATCCGGCGTTTAACCGTCATTAATTCAGACAAATTTGAGGATGGTCCTAGTTCATTTTGGCCAACGGAAGAATTAGTTGATATCGTCTGCCAAACATGTCATAAGTTCCGTTCTCGTTCTGTGATAAGTTTCGACGAATTTGGTGTAAGTGGACACAAAAACCACTGCGTACTTGCAAAAGTCTTAAAAAAAGCGTGTAGAGACAGACTTATTCCCCAACTATTTGTCCTACAAAGTGTTTCCATTTTACGTAAATATTGTTTCTTAATTGATCTATTCGTTTCTATTTTACTTAAAGAGGAATTCATTTGTTCGCCTTTCCCATTAATGTACGTTCCTTATCTCAGTATGATAAGTCATAAATCACAGTTAGTTTGGTTCAGATGGTTATACATGTACTTTTCTGTCTATATGTATAAAAACTGCATCGTACGATATGAACACTATTCCTGAAAAACTTTGTAACATTCATTTGATTCATCTGCAGCCGATTTTTTATACGCTCAGTAATTTTGTCCCTTATGGTTTTTCTGATTTCAGAATATCACAATTTCAGTTGTGATAGAATAGTTTCCAGGTCTTTATAATATGAAAAATTCATGCTCACAGTAAGTCATTATGATAGTTCTGGGAGCCAAGCAACACTCAGTTAAAAACAAATTGTTAAACACCTATGACATGACAAAGATTGTTTCTATATTCATTGTAAATGGTGTACAAGTACACGCATAAAAGCTCTCTAAATATACTTACGACTATCAGCCTTCAATACAATACGTTTAATCTTATAATTAAAGCGCTCACAAGTTGATCTTTTTCGAATGTTAATTAAACAGCGTGAGCCTAATGAGTGTTCACCGCCTCGAAAAGTACATGGTCGGTCGAGAAATCGTAAGCTGCAGATTGTTTTTAGAGAAATTAACTTTTCTCTTCTAGGTAATTGTATGCATTCGGCTTAATCATATACAACACGAACACTGTATATTCATCTTGTAAGACAAAATAAACTAGCGTTAAATATTGTTTTAATTGTTACACAGATAATCACAAAATTACCAAGAATGTTATTTTCGACTTTTCAGACGTTTATGCTCTTCCGTATTACCCAACAGTTTCGAATATTTAGTCTGCAACTTCCGAGCAAATGTCTCATCACATAAAATCTATAAAGTGGAAAAAATGTAGCAGTCAGAAGTCTTATTACACGTCAGTCACCTACAACGCAGGACCAGACACATACATGCATCGGTCCAACTTGCCACACCTCATTAGCACAACAAGATGAACACCGAATTCATAGTTTAGTGGTGGTAATATATAAAAGAAAGGTTGTATATAAGGATATAGTACAGAAAGAAAGACAGATATGAAGAAATTTTAATCTCACGGTTTAAGGGAAGAAAGGAAGTGTATACACCTACACCATTGTGATCGATTCTGAGCCATGTCACAGAGCCTACAAACATTGGTTACGATAGTCACACAGACCCCAAACTAATAGTCTGCACCCACCAACATGTCATAGACTAGAAGTTAGTGACTCCAAGCACTGATGCCATGTTTCGGTTTGGCCGTCCTTAACTGTCTTCCAACCATCGCCAATACTAGTCAGCATTGTACGTCTTGGTTATCGGTGTTCATGCATACGTAACGTGGTCCAGCCATCTCAGTCGATGAAAATTCACAACCTCATCAACTGATTTACCATCATTCCCCAATACCCTGCATCTAACCTCGCCATTACTTACCCAGTGATCCCAGCAGATGTGAGCAATATTTCTAAGACATCTGTGGTCAAATACTAGTAACTTACGAGTATCTTCTACTCTTAATGGCCACATTTCGCAGCCGTGAAGTAGAACAGAGCGAACTGCTGCGCAGTATACTCGTTCCAGCGTTATTTCCAGCAGTAGGTCTATGATGAAATTGAACAAAAATAAAGATAGTGGACATATCTGACGGATACCACTTGAGGTTGGAAAATCAGATGACAGTTCGTCATAAGCTCTCACTCGATTGGTAGTGTTCGAGTAAAGAGCCCTCACAAGGTTTATGTACTTCTGAGGTACACATTTCAATGACAGACACTGACACAGAACCTCTCGGTCTACAGAGTCAAATGCTGTTTTTAAGTCAAGAAAAACTATCATTGTCGGACGCCGATAAGCATGTCTGTGTCCGAAAACCTATATGGTGGTCTAGCTTCAATTGACTCACGCTTTCAACTATGAAAAATACTAAATCTCCACAAAACCCCTTCTGATAATTAATATAATCCCTATATGGTTATCACAGGATGATTTTGACCGCTTCTTATATATTGGGACGAATGATATGGTTCAAAATCGTTTGCAACGGTGAAGGTGCACCCACTGTTTGTGTTCTCCCAAATTCTAATCTTCTTAATTCCTCATGCCCTTTTTTTTCTTTTCAAATTTATTTCACTGGATTGTACTCCTTGAATAACATCTTCAAACCCTAATCTTTCAGATTACTGCTTATACTCTTACCAGTATGGGATTTGAATCAACAACTGCATCTCTGTGCTAATGTGGTATGGCAACTCGAACTGATGTACGTACGTACGAAGTTCTACGTTGTGACTGACTGACTGACTATATACTGGGACAATCGGTGATTGTGACCAGTCAGATGGGATTACGTCCAACTCCCAGATTTTAGCTAAAATATTAGTCAACCTAATCACTAAAATTGGAACATCGTATTTAAAGACATTCGGACCAGCTGCTTTTCCTCGTTTCAGAATAGCTATAACCTTTTGAACTTAGGTTAGAGTCTCGTCTTTTCCAGGGATCGTCTCGCTTACAATTGACTTCATAATTCCGGTTTCTTTTATTAGTCTGAATAGTTGTCTGGTGTTGCCTACAGCCGCTGTCTTTTCCATTTCTTTTGCTTTCGTTGCCCACCACTGCTGACGATCATTCCATAGACTTTTAGTTAACCCAGATCTGATTTGCTTTCGCCCTTCATCGTGTTCAGAGCCTGACGGGATGAGTTTACGAGAATCCATCAGCGCAATAGACTTGGAAGAAATCCATCAGTTTTTTGTAACCCTTTGGTTTAAATTACTAATAGATGTTACTGCTGTTTCCACAGCTGTTCGTATATCTCCAAGAAACATCTAAGTCAGCCTCGTTTATAGAAATGCCTAGATGTGAACTCAGTTGTTCCTGGAACTTACTTTTGGTTTCCTCGTCCCCCAGTTCAATTCTAATGGGTCTTCTTAGTGTAGTTTTTCTGCGTCCAGTGAGGCCAAACAAATTCGTGCTCGTATTAAAGTGATCAGAGTCTAGACCTATCACACGTAGGCAAACTATTCCGTTACGTCTCATCATACTTTTTCCGACTAGCCTGCTACTATGAATGAGTTAGTGACCAATCTAATTCAGTCCCACAGTAATTTAGACACATACAAACAAAACTAAGTTTGATGATTATAGATAGTAAGAAAGATCTTCGAAACTAAAAAAATTAAAACCTGACTATTGGGTTTGCGAACATTGTTTTCACTAACAAATGACTGCTAAGGAACCAATGAGAGATAAGGAATCCGTTTCGGAATCGTCATGAGTGAAAAATCTCTACAAACTATTTGTTTCGGTTGTTCACTGACACTACCCCAAGTCATAGATGTGCATAGAGAGAATGACTCAAGCAAAAGCTAGGACCTCAAATTCACTATTTTTGGTTTTATTGATATCCAACTAACCTGTTTGGTACAGCAGAGTCTCAAAGAACAAATGTTCCGCCGAACAAAGTTTGGCTGGATGGTCACAATTGACAAGTTGAACTATCACATCAAGGATGCAGCTATAGTCTGATTGCAATTATCAGGACACTTAAATTGAATTGTGGTTTTGAACCACACTACAGGTACTTTGGTCGGGACTATTTAGAGACATTTTTGAAATCAGAGCTTAATATTTTTTGAATTACTTGAGAATACTTTACTGCTTCGTAGTGGTTCAAGTATGAAACAGCAATCCGAATCTCGCCTAAAATAAATAGGCCAATATCAAAACCCTCGTCTACAGCTAGGTACTGGGTAGGTGAAGTTAATTGAAATCGGTTGAGCAGCTAATCGCATAGTCCAAACTGACATTTGAGTTGGCTGTTAGCAGAATTAGGTTCTCTTTTATGGTGATAATTACTGTCTGGACCGTTT
This sequence comes from Schistosoma mansoni, assembly GCF_000237925.1. NCBI lineage: Eukaryota > Metazoa > Platyhelminthes > Trematoda > Strigeidida > Schistosomatidae > Schistosoma > Schistosoma mansoni. The sequence continues at coordinate 14,847,147 of NC_031495.1, forward strand.
TTCCTGATAAGCAATAGGTTTAACTGCCTGGCTAAATTTCACAAATCACCATTTAGATTATGAAATTGATGCTTAGATCTTTAAAATCTATCTCCCTGGTTAATTAAAATTCTAAGGAGAAGAAATTTAAGTGTACCTGTTCATTTGCAACTTCTGGTTTGAATCCGATTTTAGCTGTATTGACAGCGTAATCCAACAATGTCTTACTTGTTTTTGTCGCCTTCTTTTTTTGTCTTCTTTCGCACTTTTTCTTTACGCCTTTACTTCTGGATGAGGAAGAAGCAATGGATGTAAGGTTATTTTCAATGTGATAGTTATTATCTTGGCACTCTGATTTTTACGAATGCATCAACCTACCAGAGGATAAAATGTCATCTGCTGGCAAATTAAGACCATCTTCAAATAGGAGCTGAGCAGCTAGTGCTAAGGAAGCTTCTTCATTTTCTTTCTCTTCTACAGAGCGTAAATGTGAGTACTTCTCGATCTCTTTCATATAATAATCATGCACATCTCCTGGTTCGGCAAAACAGTTTGGAATAGGATCTGAATGAATGACAAGTGATACGAACAATTAAGATTTTTTGAAAATTAATGCAATATAACTACAAAAATGTCACCACTTTCTCAAGAAAACAACATATAGATCATCTAACTACATAAATGTTAACATTGATGTCAACCTTTTGAACAAAAAAACAAACCACACCTGTGTTTTTTGCTGCAAGGGTTTCGATTTCAGATTCAGATAAGGAAGGAGACATTCCCGATTCTTTGGCATCATAATAATTTGGAAAAAGACTTCGAATTTCATTTTCTTTACTTTCCGAAACTGCTGAATCCATATCTTTTACTCTCCGTAACCAGTTTGAAAGTCTGTATCTGCAAATAGGACATTGATATGCAGTGAAGTTTAAAGCCTGAACTATGCAATCCTTGCAGAATTGATGGTTGCAAGGGAGATGAACTGGTCTGAACAAGACATTAAGGCAGATTGAACAAGTTAAATCCATTAAGCGCTGAAAGCAATCTGAGTACAGCAGAAACCAGGCTGGGAACGGTCAAGTATTCACGGTATAATGGTTCGGAACACACCTGCAAGGTTCAAAAAGATTGGTACTCAATGAAATATTTTGTGAACACATTTTAATTATAACTAGCGCATAAGGCTGACGTATAACGCATAGTGCTTATCAACGTTAAAATAACTGGTACATACATGTACTAGTAACAAGACCTATCTTTTGCATGAAGCAGCCTAAAAACAACCAGGTTTTCATTGAAACATGAAAAGGGATTTTAAATATCGGCTCATTTGATCATAAAAAGACTCATCTCTAGCCACTGTGTTGCACCATCTCTCGGATCCCAGCCAAGGAGTCGGGAAGGACCAACAGAAGCCAGTCCTGCGCAGCTCTCTTTCACACCACGATACCACGTCATACACTAACCACCTCTCCGTTTTTGCTAACAAGTCTCAGCGTCGGCAAATAATGCAAGACGTGGAATTCTCTGGGACAACATTCGTAGAGTATGTCCAAACCACCGAAATCGATTTTTTAAGATAGTGACACCAATTGAACTATCGTCGCTGTGCCCGAACACACGATGCTGAACTTCTACATTACTAATATGGTGCTGCCACTGGATGTCAGCAATCTTTCGGAGACAACGATGATCAAACACAGAGAGTTGTTTAACATTCTCAACTCGGAGAGGCGAGGTTCCACAAGGATAGAGCAAAACTACTCTCACCAACGCGTTGTAGATCCGACCTTTTACAGTCAGACTAACATTACGAAGGTGCCAAAGATGGCGCAGAATGCCATAAACTGCTCTGGCTTTCACTATACATGAATTGACCTCATCACTCACGCCACCACCAGCACTTATGCGGCTACCTAGACACACGAACTTCTCGACTACTCCTATCTGCTCATTACCCAGGGTGAGTGCAGGATCAGGGTTCTCCCAGTCTTGTAGAAGTACTTTGCACTTCGAAGGTACAAAGCACATACCGTACCTATGGACACTGTCCAACGAATCGAAGGCGGCCCTAATGTCAAGAAACACAAGGATTGTTGACCTATAATAGGTATGACGGTGTTCTAACATTTGGCAGAGGGTGAAGATATATGACCAATACATCCTTGATCAGAACGAAAAGCAGCCTGCTCCTCGCGAGCCAATCTTTCCCTGGATTTGAACAATCTACGAACCTAATGATTTGGATGCAATCGACAGTAGGCTTACCCCATGATAGTTGTTGTGTAGGTAAAGTAAACTATTCTTAAAGATAGGAACGACTGTTAACTCATTTCAGAAGGTTGGCACACTTTCTAATTCTCAAAATTTTGCAAAACCAGTCAGTTCAATAACCAAAAAGTCGCCACCATCTATAAAAGGACCGGAGTTAGGTCATCTGGGCCTGGTGATATGTGGCGCTTTAGGAGTTGGAGTTCAGCCTCGTTAGGTGGATCAGTCGTCACCGGTCATGGACAGCAGAACAGTCCGATCTAAGTTGTCGGGGCAGCAGGCCAGTTAAACTACTACTCGAAAAACTCTGCTTATCGTCCAAGATGTCGATAGATGTTGTTGATTGGTATTCTGTCATCTACATGGATTGTTTCACACACACCAGTAACCCCGGATGAGTTGAAAGAGCTTACGGCAGTCACCAGATGCAGCTGCTGCTTTCAGCTCATTGCACGCTCCCATCACCAGGCTTCTTAGCCCTTACGTAAGCTTTGCCCAATTCAATTTTGTAACAGCCTTCGCTAATGGTCAAACTCACGGTCACCCGGAGTGGACCGATGGGCTTCGATGAGTTGTAAGGAGTCTGAAAAAACTCAGTGCTTATAAGCGGGACGTTTCGCGAAGCCGCAAGCGTCTTTACTTGCCATCTTCATGGCGTCATGCAGTTGCAACCAATGCTCATCTATACTTTTCGGTGGAATGGTAGCTAGCCTAGAGTGTAGCTCGGTTCCATACTTACTTGCAACAGAAGTTGCAACCAATTTACTGACATCAATCCGTTGATGACGATCAATTCGTTGGCCACTGAAAAGTAAGGTAAGATTGGCGCAGACCAGGGCATGACCAGAGTCCAGATAGGTACTGCAAAAGGAGCGGCAGTCTTGTACACAACCATGCCAGCGGTAGCTGGTCGCGATGTGATCAATCTAAGTCCAGGCTTGAGATACAGTGGGAGGACGCCAGGTGGCACATCGGCGATGACTGTGCCGGAAGTTAGTGCTAGCTAGAAACAGGTTGTGGTCTGCGCAAAGTTGCAGTAGACAGTCCCCGTTATCTGACCTGCGACCAATAAGTCCACATCGGCCACCTAAACGACTCTCTTCTGTGCCTGGACGCCCAACCTATGCATTCAAGTCTCCGGCTAGTACTACAATATCTGTCGAACGCACTTTCCGTAGAAAAACAGTTAACTTGAGGTAAAACTCATCCTTGGTCTCATACAGACTGCAATCAGTGGGAGTGTAGGCGATGACGAACAGACAACGTTTCTCACACGGATAACTTCTCACTTTGATGGAACTTTCTAATCTAACAACATATAATCGACTGTCAATGGGGATCCAATCGATCAGTGCTGCCTCAGCACTGGCGTTTAGTGCGCCAGCAAAACTAGACTTAGATGCCACAGGGTCCCCAGACAAACGCACGCGAAACAAGCTTTCTGAAGCGGTAGATGGAGAGCGAATTTGTAGTACTTCACTAGAGACTTGAATACAGGTCTCGGATAGAAAACAGACATCGCTGTTGAGACCTTTCTAAAGATATAGCCAACCTTATCTATTGTCTGATCTGCATTAGTGTGCGAACGTTAAAGGCCAGTTTGAATGGATATGCAGTTGCAGAAAGACCGGTTCAGTATATGTATTTGGTGGAAGCATTCACTTTCGACCAGATAGTGGGTGGAGATCGTTTAGATAGGGCAGGGTTTCCACTATAGGCTAGCTGCTGCATAAGTTGAAAAATGGGAGTACATGAAGTGGGAATGAAAGAAGATAAGTGACGTAGTATAAAAAACGATAATACTAGTAATAATAATAAAAGTGAGTGTTATAAAGTGAATGAGAAATGTCTGAATTCTAATTCGAGGGAGCATAGTATACCATATGGTATACTCTCTCATCGTGGGAACTAGTAAAAAGTGGAGTCCCCCAAGGCACAATTTTAGGTCCTCTTCTCTTTTTACTTTACCAGATAACAATAAAGGTGTTCAGGTCAAAAAATTAGTTAGAATAGGTAAAAGGGCTGATGACAGTGTTCTACCCCGACCGTGTAGACTCCTTAAGGTAATCTTAGGGTCGGAAAAACAACGTGATCTTCTGTTAAGTAACGCTCGAAGTCACGACAACTCTGACATTTGAATTAGACCGGATGTGTCTCTTGAAGATAGAATAAAAAGGAAGACGGCACTAGCTGAACTAGAAACCCGTCGACAAAACGGTGAAGAAAATCTCCGATTAGTGGGTTTTCGAATAGTCAGGTCTTGGAAGCGAATGCTACCAAGGCCTGTGTGGATAGGTCGTTCTCCCTAAGAGTTATATATGCCAACGCCCGTAGTCTAAGACATAAATTCTACGAGCTAGGAGCATTAGTGGACAAATTAAGACCACTCATTGTAGCTGTGACGGAAACTTGGTTAGTCCATAATTTCGATATCACCCCAGAATTATCCGGATATCATTGTTTAAGAAGTGATAGACATAGATGCAGGAAAGGAGGTGGCGTCCTTCTATACATAGCCAATAGTATAAATATCCGCTCCTCCGTCTACGAATCCCATGATAGTGGAACTAGTGAAGTCATTAGCTGTGAGCTCACTGTCGGATGTTGTACATTTGCACTCGGTGTCATCTATCGCAGCCCAATCTGCTTAGCTGATGACTTTATTTTAGAGCACATTCGGCTATGGAGTGCAAATAACAGATGCTTGATATTAGGAGACTTTAATGCACCTGACATTAGTTGGACTGAGATGACCACGAAATGCTCTATAAACTCATTTGATAGCAGGCTCTTGGAAACAGTAATGGAACATGCAATAGTACAGCATGTATCCAAACCTACACGTTTTGGTGTAAACCAAGGTTCTTCTCTGTTGGACTTGGTAATTACCCATGAGACTGAGGATATTGCCAACCTAAATATTCTTCCCCCGTTAGTAAATAGCGATCACGCTGTTTTATCATTCACGTTTAGAGCTAGCGATATGATATAGGATCAGATTAAGCCTCGCCCAAACACATAGACAGCTAACATACCAGCCATTCAGGATCGTGCTACTAAGATAGATTGGTTAGTAGATACTAGCTCATCAGTTGACGAGGCGTGGTCTGTATTTAAAGGCAAGTTTAGTGCAGTCACGTCCCCGTTCATACCATACTTGGTACCACGTAGACCGAACAATAGTCCACCGTGGATAAATAAGGAAGTTAAGAAACTTCTTAGGCGTAGGAAAAAACACTGGAACATGTTCATCTCTACTGGCTTAGAACAGTACAGATCCAGTTATTGTAAGATTAGAAATACTTGTAAAGCGTTAATTAGTAGGACTAGACGGTCATACGAAAAACAATTGGTTAGGGATTGCAAACATAGTCCAAAACGGTTATTCTCGTATATAAAGAGGCGAACTCAAAGAAGTGATGGAATACCATCACTTTTGATACAAGAAAATCCGTTAAGTTTGGCAAGAAATGATACCGAAAAAGCGGAAGCTTTTCCGGAATATTTCAGTAAAGTTTTTTCTACCAATAATGAGGAACGATTACCTATTCATTGTGATTGTGGCGACTTGTTGATGGACCCTGTAGTTATTAAAGAAACTGTTTTAAGGCTACTTCAGCATCTCAAACCTGATAAGTCTAGTGGTCCTGATGATATTCATCCTCGGATTATGAAAGCCCTCTCAGATGTTATTGCTGAACCCTCAGCGATACTGTTTGATATGTCCCTGCGGCAGTCCAGATTGCCCAGAGACTGGAAAGACGCAATAATCAGTCCAGTGTATAAGGCTGGGAGTAGGGATTTAGTTAGTAACTATCGACCCGTCAGCTTAACTAGTGCAGTTGTAAAACTAGTGGAAAAAAATTATTAGGATGGCTGTTATAAACTACGTGGAAAGACATGATCTTTTGTCCAAGGAACAACATGGTTTTCGAAAAGGTCTATCATGTTTGACAAATCTCATTGCAAGAGAATATTGGGCTAAGGCAAAAGATCGCAATATTCCTGTAGATGTCATTTTCATAGATCTAAGTAAAGCGTTTGATAAGGTTTCCCATTCTGGTCTTAAATTAAAACTGGAAAGTTTTGGAATTCATTATGCAGTCATAGACTGGATAAGTGACTTTCTTCATGGAAGGAGACAAAGGGTAAGAGTAAATGGGGCTCTCTCGTCGTGGGAACTAGTAAAAAGTGGAGTCCCCCAAGGCACAATTTCAGGTCCTCTTCTCTTTTTACTTTATATAAATGAATTACCAGCTATAGCTAAGTCATCCGTCCTACTATTCGCCGATGACATTAAGATTTGGAGACCCATATATAGCATGTCAGACAGAATAGTTTTACAGGAAGACCTTAACTCATTAGTGGCATGGATGAACAGGTGGTCACTAGAAGTAAACCCTAATAAAAGTGTGGTGATGCAATTAAATAACTACGATGATTCGTATCACTACACAATATGTGGTCTAGTATTGCCCAAAGTAAGAAACTATAAAGATTTAGGAGTCATACTAAGTAATGATCTCAAAACAACCAGTCACTGTAAGGCTGCTGCTGCAAAAGGCTATAGGGTATTATGGTCTATTCGTAGATCTTTCCGGTATCTGGATGGGGAAATGTTTAGATTATTATACCCAACTTTCGTACGGCCACATTTGGAATATGGGATTCAAGCAGCGAGTCCTTGTTTCAAATATGAGGCGGATATGTTGGAACGAGTCCAACGCCACGGGACAAAAATGGTAAAAGGCCTGTCTGGCCTATCTTATGAAGACAGACTGACACCTCAACTTATTTCCGTTATCTTACCGGCGAATACGGGGTGATCTAATATTGGCATATCGTATCCTGAACGATGACCTTGGTACTAACATGTCCTATCTTTTCCTCCCGTCTAGGGCTGGTCATTTGAGAGGACATTCAAAGAAAGTCCAAAAACCGAGATCAAATCGTCTACGTCTGGAGTTTCGTTTCTCGCACCGAGTAGTGAATTACTGGAATTCTCTACCAGAACACGTAATATCAGCACCTTCTGTTGATATATTCAAGACGAGATTGGACCTCCACAGTGTAACAAACTGCAAGGATTAAAATAGGTTACTAGACCTCCTATCCTTATTACTGAAGACTGAAGAATAAATGCAAGGGAGGCAACATAAACTACAAGTTTATAAATAACGGTTTTAAACGTATAATGATAGATTCGCGATTTGTCGCTGCTTCTCAGTAAACGGCTACTCTTCATAGAATTGCACACTTGCAATGGAAAATGGAGTCGGATGTAACATAGCTTGCAATGGCGAAAAATTGGGACACTGAGCTCAACTTAATAATATCGAAAATTAATTTGGAAAAGTGAAGACATAAAATAAAAAGTGTTGGAACTCAATAGGACAACAGAATTCAGCTCGGAAACACATTCACGAGCTAAAGCACTACTTACCCCAAAGTAATCATCATATTAATAACCGCGCCCTTCACAAGTCTTCTATATATCAACACATTTAGACTGGCTATATGTCTCATGTATTCGTGAACAAATAAAGTACATATGTGAAATCTAACTGTTCTTACAATGAGTGCACAACAAATTTTGCACATTCATTCATCATTTTTATTTCACTATAGCTCTGCATGTTTCATGATATTCTGTCCTATGTTAGCCCTCGAGATGGCGGACTCTCAATTGATCCAAATTCTTTCCGAATGCGTTGACAGACGCAGTTTCGACCGCACGTAAAAAGTTTCACAAACCAATAATTCTAGAGGATGGTCGATAGTCAGCCGACAGGTGATTTGTTCTGCGCTTATGAACTTGTAGTGTATTGGTTCTCAACCACACAACCCTTGAAGCCAAACATACGATAACTAAAAAGACTCACACTCAACATAGATTAGGTAGTCACACAATGGCAAATCTACAAGTTGGGAATAAGTTGATTATTCTAGTAGCATAGATAAGCGCACTTATGCCGAACTTGGCTACCTAATGCCACAGACTTTTCCCAAATGTCATCGTGAATTCTCTGTTTTGAAAGACAAGAAAATTAAGGTCGTTTCAGATATCAATTTACCACTATGTAATCTAGAAACTGATCAAGTCATCTCTAGTACTTCTATATCACTAGGGAAATAGGTCTAGCTCATCCGGCATCCTGTCGTTGGGCAGCCTTGAGATTCCCGGAATCCACATAGTAGCTGTTCTTTGAGCCTTTTTCAACAGATCGCTGTCTCTTTTAAGAAGGGATCGGATGCTTGTATGTAATACCCGCGTTTTGAACCAATTTGTTATGGTATTTGTAAGAACTTTTTTAATGAATCTTGGTGAGGGGTACCTCGGATCTTTAGGTTTAGTCTAAGGAACGTGCTATGCTGTAACTTTTATTTATGAATTCCTAATCACCTCAAGTACAGTCTCTATAAAGTGTCTAAGTTTCACTGTTCTACTTACTGAGGGCAGTGAATGCATTATTTCTTATTCATTTGCCTTCCAAATGTTTGACCTCAGTCAGGCTGATACACTGTTACTGACAACGATATGTAAATCCAAACCTATAACTGCACCTCCACTCTTAACTAGGGATGGCATTTAATTAAGGCTTGTGGCGGAAGCCTCATAGTGAGTCAACATGAGATCCAGTAAGTCTGATTCCGTAACTGAGTCGTAACCAGTTGTTTTTTTGAGATGTCGCACCAATGCACATGTAACAGCCAATCAACTAGTGTAAGATCCAAACCTAAATTCCAATAGGTCTGGATGTGGTTGAATAACTACAGTAAAAGTTTAGAAACTCGTTTCAATTGAAATCAAAACAAAGTGTTTGATGTAGTAACGGTTCTAAATTTCATCGTATATACAAAAGTACAAATTTATTTAAACAAATATTACTACCCAGTTATTCAACCAACAATTGATACCAAAATATTCGATCGAAAACACCAAAAGGTAAGCGTTATTCTATCCTTTCTAGATAGATCAAGTAAGATTCCGTTTAAGCGGCTATTTTATAACACAAAGTGTTTCAATTTCTGGGAAAGTGCTCCAAATTACAACCAAAAATGCACTATCCCAGTCAAAATCAAGCCGCACAATCAAAGAGCGAGCAGTCAATATGGCAGCCGCCAGAATAATAGCAATTAAAACAAATTGTATACAGTTCAAGAAGAATAAAGAAACCCAATGAAAGCAACAGAAGAAACAGAGCAAACTATCATGAAATGAAACACCACAATACAAAATGGTATCAAAAAATACTAACAATAATGTACAAACAACAAAAACATTGAGAATAAGCTATGGATGTATGTATGGAGGAATTTTCACACACGAAACGTTCAAATGGATTCTACAACTAGTTCTTTTTGAAGGGATTTTCTGATGACTCTGTCCCGAAATTTTTCCACCCTACAGTAAGTGCATTAAAGTCCCCTAAAATCAAGCATTCACCAATTGAATACCAAGTGTTGGGTCTGTCTAACACCACAACACAACTAATCGAACCAATCAGTTCTTGTCATTTGTATTTCAAGCGGCAGCTTAATAATATGAACTTTCCACTTTTATGGGGTACGTTGTCGATAATGGTAATGAGGAGAGTATTTCTAAGGAACAAAGATATTCATTCTCTTTCACTCATCTGGGTTCCGTCAACACTTAATAGTGTGAGATTTTCAAATCCTAGTCCCCTAGTGTTTACAGACTAGGTCATTTAAGTTTCTGTGGCCGCTATCATATCCTTTCTGTTAAGGTCTGTCTGTATAACCAAGTCCTAATGATTGTTGGGTAGGCTCCGAACATTTGTTTGACAGATTCAAACACTATTTAAATGGTTTCATGATGAACCTTAAGTGGCTTTGCCAATATCTTTTGTTGGAGCCTCACCGTTCGAAAATTTGTAATTATTGGTTCCTTTTCGTCAGCATCCCTGCCGTTTTATTTCTATTTCCGCTCCTCACTTTCTCATTCTGTCACTGAGCGCAAGTTTTTGAGGACGAAAATTCCTGAGCCTTTCGATAGTAGTCCATAGCTTCAAAATGACCTACAGATGATATATGAATGGTGTAGTGTCTAGCAGTCAACGATAAATACTTCCAGGTACATTATGACGCTTATTAATCGCCAAGGTGGAGGTATATAAACAGTGAACAACGTTGATCATCCTGTTGCCCAAACGCACACTGACCAAATAGTCATCGCTTAACAAGACTTGGTTTGTCCAGAAGCTGGAATAACATATGTGGGTTTGGCAAAGTACCAGCCACCAGAGATTCCTATAACTTAGAAACATTCGTCATTTTGAGACAAGCCTATTTCATTTCTTTACGGACCCCTCAAAGATTTTCCATTACATCGTACAGAATGTGCAAAGTTCGAATATCGTGAAACAGCGAAATTTCATAAAGTGACCCATCAGAATAACTAGATAAAGAAGTGATCGTTCTCAAACTGTAGAAACCTTTCACGAAATGTAAATTCAGTGATCAACTTCACGTCCAGCTGTATGACTGATTAACTGTAGGATTTAACAAGCAAACTCTGTAAACAGAGTTCGCCGAAATTCTGAAAAGCTCCCACCAAAATGCTAGAGACCCATTTATTATTCAGGAACCAGTGCATGAAATTGACTCCCAGGCTACTTCATTGTCCTAATACAATTCGTATTCAATTTTTTATGGGCAGGTGTCATATTAGCTGTAATCTCTGTGCTTGTGGACACATGGGAAACAGTTCAATAAAGAATTGCTAATTAGTTAACAGAGGTGAACTTTACTCTCGTAATTCATGTGCATTTCGTCATTGTATATGTTTCAAGTGTGACAAAATCGAACACATCAAGTTGGTGTGCAGAGCCACTGTTCATTTCGCGACCAGTGACGATAAGCCTTGTATCGGTAAATAAATCTCCAAAATCAATGGGTCTGTAAGTCTGTAGTGGTATTGGTTTTAATCACATAATCCTCAAAGTTGAGCATGAGATAACTGGGAAAATGCACACTAGACGATCAACACGAAGTGTAGGTCAACAATGTGGAAAGGGGGAGTAATTAATTAACCGATTCAATCGGGTGGCATGACAGAGCCTCGCAGACGTGGTCATCCTATTTAACCTGTCTTTATTCACTTCGAATATATTGTTCTATGTTTAGCCTAATTGTGTTCTTCAGAAGTACTAAGTGTTGTACTGTTAACGCAGAAGTTGACTTTCACAAGCATGGATTGTCGGACCCACGTGCACAATTCCTCCGAGCAATATCAATCGGTATATCACACTTAGTGTGTCTACCAGGGATATTTTGAAACCTTGTGAAACTTCAGAAAAGGCTATTCTTAAGCGTGGAGGTACAACTGACCGACGAAGGTTAGACCAACTCCGCCACAACATCCAACTACAACATGGCTCAGCAACATTTCTGTTGCTGCGAGTGCGAGAGGTAATCCGTCAACCACCCTTTGATGTGGGCCTATTAGGACAGATTCTTTAGTGTGAGCTTCTTCAGGACTGAACATATAAACTCCACTACTCGAAAAATTCGCATTACCCTCAGAGGCAGGTACATACACTGAAACATAGAAGGCAACGTATGTTGTCCCCAAACACAAATCAGGACTGAAAACTACAGACCTACAAATGTCAGCCCAGTTATATCACACGATGGAAAAAGGTGATATAAGATCAGCTCTCTGCTCATCTATCTAAGTTAGATCAAATAGGCTCGTTACAACACAGATTTATCAGAACAAGGTCTTGCAGTACATGCCTGATTGATTTCTTTAACGAGGTTACTTGTATACGTGACCAAAAGAAACTAGTGATTACACTATATTTTGATATTAAGAAAGCTTCTGATAAGATACCTCATAATCTTCTTATCAACAGACTTCAGCCAGCTGGAATTCAAACCACCTGTTGCAATGGATGGGGTCTTTTCTCAAAATTAGATACCAAGTAACTGAAATTAACTCTACAACATCTACATTTCGACCAATAACCGGTGGTGTTGTTCAGGGTAGTATCTTGGGTCCAATGCATTTTACATTCTGCATCGACAATCTATGCAGATGCTTTACACAGGTTAGACCTACCTTTAAGCGGAGGACTTAAAAGTTATCTATAAAACTAACATTTGCGATGCATATATTACTATGCAAACAATTCAACATGAATTCATCAAGGTAGACGAATGGTGTTAGCTCTGGAGGTTGAAGCTCAACACAGAGAAATGCTGCTGGTTATGTACTGGGGACACATCTCTTAAAATAAAACTAACACTTAACAAGAACACACTGCTCAAACTGATCTAGAGGTAAAGTAATCACACAGTCCTAACTTCTCTGAACATATCTCAACCAAAACATCTAAAATACTTACCACCAAATTTATTTCACCACATGTCGCCTTATCTATAGCTAATATATTCCTATACCTTTCCGCCTACTGCGGTAAACACCTATTCTGCATCATAACCTTTTTAATGCCTATACTTTTACTGGTAACCCATACCTTATATTATAGACATCTAAAGCATTGCATTGACGCCTTACACACACTCCATACTTTGTAACTGTCTGATAAGCTTGCGAAATAGTGCTTACAGGAATAGTAATTTCCAAGAGTATTTGAAACGCTGAGCATCGTATGAGGAATGATATTTATCCAAAAATAAGCTTAAATAAGCCTAACATCACAAAAGGAGGGAGGGTAGAGTTACTGACCAGCAGGCATTGATGATGAGGATGATGACTTCAATCCACTCATGTTTGTGGAGCAGAACATTTTATTTGTACCAGACTCCTTATGACTGAGAACAAGTCAATCAATATGTGATAATGAGGTTGTTCTCCTACGCTCAACACTTAGACTCATATTTCCAATTTTGTGCTGGATTAGCTATTCTACTAAGGCAACCCTTAACATGCTGACTCGGACTTTGACACTAGAACCGTGTGGTTGGTATCATATGAAAGGCTAAAAAATCAGACAACAAAAGATATAGTTATTAGTATTTTCTAACACGTTACTCTCTTGATGCACTTTCCGTTATAATAAACACCCTTCAATATTCTGACTTCGACTTCCTTTCCATCATTTGAACCTAATCCATCTTGTTAAATACCATGACTCATTTTCCTTTATTACTGAATTCCCTCATTTGGAGGCTCTAACCACATTTCAATCTAGCCACTAGGATCAGTTTGAACTTAATCTTCTAATTTATCATACCTCTGTCTGCTCCATTGCAAAATGTTAAGCATTGTTTGGCGCCCATATCCTGATACCCTTCTGCTCTTTTGTTTCTCTTTTTTCAGAACCTTGTTCTGGGGGTACAGCTGTTGGGCTTTTGACGCCTGGAACAAACCTGACGTGAGCATTTTCTCAAGGCCACACTTCACACCAATCGCTCCGCAGATCTAATTTACAACTGTCAACTTGAAAAGTAGCATCGCATAAATACTTTGGACGACCAGAATTCTAGCACAGTTATGCCGAGCTCGGATTTGGTGTGTTACGTGGAGACTATGCCTCTTAGAAAAATATCCTAAAAACTGCACTCAGTTTAATACTAAAGCACAAACGTAATCATTAACACTCCAAGATATCTGCACGAATGTACTGTGATTCACTTTTATTGATTTCATCTATTTAACCACCCTGCTTAGAAGGCACACAGTAAGCCAAATGATGTTGTAACTTGTATATCATGTCTGTAAAGATGGTGTGTACATGCACTGACGGAAATATGTTATTATTGACATGTGCAGGCAGTTCTTGTCTCTTTTAAAATAACCCTGTCGATGAACTAGCTGCGCCTGCCGATTGGATTGTAGAGATCGCCACAGCCTCCAACATCAAGGTCTATTTAGCCAAAGAAAAGCCTCAAAAGACACGAAATGACGTCACAGAATTGTGCCCTACTTTGACTTGTTGCCTTAGTATTCGCCACCACCGTAGGCGCTTCAGAACTCCTCGCAGGAGTTTTTCACGCAAACTATCTGTCTGTAGATCACGAGAGATCGACAGCCCTGATTGGTGCTAGTATAATAATCAGCACGCAAAATCTTGAACTTTTATAAAACTCTGTAGTTTTCCTAGCCTCAAACCAACCAACGCGAAAAGCACTTTGAGAAACTTCCCAGCCTGCATGTGCTAACGGCAAACGTAGCCAGCGAACATAGACGTCAGTTGTACATCACTCGTGTGATGACCATGTTCACTGCCTCATCGACACTGGCGTAAAAGTTTTCCCTCTTCCAGAACATTCCAACGACCGTCTGCATGAACCGGTCTTTAACTTACAGGCGGCAAATGGAAAACCGATCGCTACATTTGGTAAGCGATATTTGTGTCTTAATGTGGGTCTGAGTAAACTGACTCACTGCATCTTATTTGTTGCAAATGTTTCTATACTAATCACCATAATCTACTCATCAGCGCGCGCAAATGGTAGGAGATACTTAACTACCTGTTTTTGCGGCTTCTTTTCCCGGTTGTAGATTGTCATCAGTCACAGTAAGACACATAATCGATCCCTACTACAAATAGATACTCGATAGGTACTACAAGATATCCCAGAAACAACCGAAGTTGCCACGTGTAACCAGCCATGTTACACATCACATCACTATTACAGAACCACCTGTATTCTCGAAAGCGTGTCGACTAACTTCCGAAAAGTTGAGGTTGGCTAAAGACCAATTTGACCACATGATAGATTTCGGAATCATTTGGCCATTGAACAGCTCATGGACATGTCCCTTGAATGTGGCCTTTAAAAAGGATAGCAATGAATGGCGTCCGACTGGTAACTGCCGACGACTGGATACAAAAACAACTCCCGATCTTCATCTGTTACCTCGTACTAACGACCTCATGGCTACCTCAAAGGTAATATTGTTTTCTCGAAAACCGATCTTGTTAAAGCCTATAACCAAACTCCCACGACTGCAGACGACATTCCTTAAGCGGCTACCACCGCTCCATTTGGACTCTAAGAATTTTGCACATATCTCTCTGTTTAAGAAATGTTGCACAAACTTTCCAGAGATTTATCTGTAATGTATTTCGAGGTCTCAGCTTCGTACACGTGTAAAATAATAGTCCAGTTTGGTATTAGTGTTGTAGTGCCATGCTTCGTTAATCGATCACCTTGATAACCGTTATAATACCAATCTTAACGGTACATAAAATCAAAAGGCAAAGAGAATCGGCAACTACAATTTATTGACAAATGACTCAGGCCAGAAGGTTACAAGCACATGAGCTAATATCAGCGAGCAGTGAGCGGCAAGCGAGCAAGCAATTACATAGGCAATTTATAGCCGAATTGAACAGGGGCACAGCAAAACAAAACAAAAGCTGATAATAGGATTTGCGTGCGTACATATATGGGGAGGAGTATAAGTCATCGAATGATACTTCAGCAATCAACATTTTGGCTAGAGTGTCATGTGCTCTAGTGGTCATGACAGTACAAAGAATATGCAGATTGTTATTAACCAAATGACGATATCTGTTAAGTAAGTTAACAAAAAGGTCTAACCAAAATTAACCATACTCAAAATCGATTGTAGGATAGTTGCTATAGTGTTACTCTAACAATGGACCTAATCCCGAATTAATGGACTTGTCACAGTGTGACTACCCAACCTATAATATCTTACACGGTATAAGATCCAAACTACGTTTGTGAGAAGAACAACTGTACGTGGAATAAATAAGTTACGCGTGTTGTGCAATCGAAATCAGAACAAGGTGATTGGGGTAACAACGATTCTAAATTTCATCATAAATACAAATGTACAATTTTACCTAAACAAATATTACCGCTCAGTTACTCGACCAATAATTGTTCGCACAATATTCGATCTAAATTACAATAAATGGACAAATTGATAAGAAATATAAGAAAATTACCGAACGCTCTAAAAAATAAGTGTTGTTCCATCCTTTATGGATAGATCAAGTAAAAATCTGTTCAAGAGTTTGCTTTATAACACAAAGTGTTTCCAATTCTGGGAAAGTGCTCCAATTCACAACCGAAATGCACGATCCCAGTCAAATCAAGCAACACAATCAAAGAGGGAACAATGAATATGGCTGCCGCCAGAGTAAAGTATCGATTAAAACAACACAGATACAGTTCAGAAAGAAACATAGAAACCCAGTGAAAGCGACAGAAAAAATGAGAAAACTATTATGTTATGAAACATTACAATCTCAACCGGCACTAAAAAGATTAACAATATGTACAAATAAAGAAACCATTAAGAAGTTGCAAATGTATGCATGGAGGGATTTTCACATACGAAACCTTCCAAATGGATCTTACACACGGAGGTGACATCATTGTCTACAATGACTCGTCGTATCGTGACAGTTAGCAATGTGATGTTTAGCACTAAGGAAGAACATATTTGGGCTGCGGATAGAATAATGTATGTTAAGTGTGGAAAGGTATGAATTACACGAATGATAACCCTTGCAAGGCTGAGCCACACCACTCCGATTAACTATTCTCGCGTTCACCATTTCTGTCCTTCTTTATGTGTTAAATATTGACTAAGCATTTTCCCAGTTATCTCACGTTCAGATTTGAAGATTTTGTAGTTGAAACCGATACGACTAAGCACGTGTACGTTGATGACCGTTTGATTGCAAGTCTGAACAGAGAATCTCCTCTCCAGCATCTAGACCTAGTTTTCGAACGACTGTGAAAACACGTCATTATTGTAAACATTCAAAAATATGAAATCAGAACCGACTCCCTAGATTTTCTCGGACGTGCAATTGATGCTCAAGGCATACGACCTCTGAAAAGCAAAGGGACTGCCATTCTGGATAATACAGAACCCACACCAGTCAAGCAAATAAGCACGCTCACTAGCCTGGAAAGTTTATACTAACGGTTCATACCTAATTGCACTTGCACACCAGGACATCGAAACAACCTTCGGAATCCTCCTCGAGACGGTTGCTAAACACTGAATTGTGGTGTAGCACTTTCGTTAAAGAACACTTTTCTATGTAATGTGCTGCACGGCACTTTCAGCACTTTATCAAGGGCCAAGAATTCACTCTTTTCACCGATCACAAACCTGTCTTTGCTAATAATTGTCTTCGAGTAGTTTCCAAGGAATCGATCTTCGTAAACTCGTCCAAACTCGAAAGAGAGACTCTGATCTTCAACACAAGTTATCCTCGATAACCCTAAAACAGATGTGAACAGGTAAGGAAACTTTACTATGCGACACATCTACAGACAGGGATCGTCCAATCGTGCAGAAATATCATCGACACAACATCTTTAATACGTTACGCAGGCATTTTCGTGTTTTAGAAATTCTTGGTAATTTAATAGTTGAGTTCATGAGTCGATTAAAGCTAGACCACCATAGAAAACCTGAAAGCACTAGACGGCCGTTTCCTTCTGATATGGGACTCCTCAGCAGTGCGCATCCACGATCCCGCTCACGGGATTCGAACCGAGGACCTTTTATCTCGTGAATGGACGCCTAATCTCTAGACCACTGAGCCGGCATACAACGGTGTTAATGTCTAACTCCAACCAGTCCACGAAATCACACCATCGTTCACGATTGTCTTCAGTGAGCCACTATCTCACAGCAAACAGTGGCTCGCGCTTTCGTCGAACGATGGGTATCAAATTTCGGCCGCCCTTCAACCATCACTACAGACCGCGGACGCCAGTTCGAATCTGGACTTTTCCGTTGTCTGACCTCACTATTAGGAATCACTCGCTTCAGAACGACCGCCTACCACCCACAAGCAAACGGGTTGGTAAAACGTTTTCATCGACAACGTAAAGCTTATACTGTACATATGAGCTTGAGTCGCAAGCTTGTTAGTTACGTGCTTCTGACTGCTTGTGGAATATACCTGGTGGTGTTTTGGTTTCCAAGTCTTGCTAAGCGATGACTATTTGGTCAGTGTGCGTTTAGGCAACAGGATGATCAACGTTGTTCACTGTTTATATACCTCCACCTTGGCGATTAATAAGCGTCATAATGTACCTGGAAGTATTTATCGTTGACTGCTAGACACTACACCATTCATATATCATCTGTAGGTCATTTTGAAGCTATGGACTACTATCGAAAGGCTCAGGAATTTTCGTCCTCAAAAACTTGCGCTCAGTGACAGAATGAGAAAGTGAGGAGCGGAAATAGAAATAAAACGGCAGGGATGCTGACGAAAAGGAACCAATAATTACAAATTTTCGAACGGTGAGGCTCCAACAAAAGATATTGGCAAAGCCACTTAAGGTTCATCATGAAACCATTTAAATAGTGTTTGAATCTGTCAAACAAATGTTCGGAGCCTACCCAACAATCATTAGGACTTGGTTATACAGACAGACCTTAACAGAAAGGATATGATAGCGGCCACAGAAACTTAAATGACCTAGTCTGTAAACACTAGGGGACTAGGATTTGAAAATCTCACACTATTAAGTGTTGACGGAACCCAGATGAGTGAAAGAGAATGAATATCTTTGTTCCTTAGAAATACTCTCCTCATTACCATTATCGACAACGTACCCCATAAAAGTGGAAAGTTCATATTATTAAGCTGCCGCTTGAAATACAAATGACAAGAACTGATTGGTTCGATTAGTTGTGTTGTGGTGTTAGACAGACCCAACACTTGGTATTCAATTGGTGAATGCTTGATTTTAGGGGACTTTAATGCACTTACTGTAGGGTGGAAAAATTTCGGGACAGAGTCGTTTGGAGAATTGGCCAAGTTTGACTTGTGCTCGATGGATTGGGTTACCAGCTGTATTGCGTGTTCCAACAACGGCTCACCAGTTGTAGTGGATGTCGAGTCGTGGGCGGACTATGATCACCACTACTATTCGATTACGCGTACAAATATGACTTGGTTCCCTTGATAGCCCGTAAATCAGAAGGCTTTACTAGTCCAGATCAAGTATAATTATTGGCGATCTCGTGGTATCGAAATAATACCGAGACGTGCCAAAGAGTACAAGCGAACAAGCAGTGCGTGAGCAAGCTCGAACCAAACCAGGCGGTATGTGGAACAAGAAGTGAAACGGATACAGTTAAACAAATACAGTAAAACAATCTCTGGTACAATTGGTTACAATAATAATAATTGTTTCTATTATTCCAATCGTGTTCTTATCGAGACTGGCCGGTCACTACACATACATCCATAGCTTATTCTCAATGTTTTTGTTGTTTGTACATTATTGTTAGTATTTTTTGATACCATTTTGTATTGTGGTGTTTCATTTCATGATAGTTTGCTCTGTTTCTTCTGTTGCTTTCATTGGGTTTCTTTATTCTTCTTGAACTGTATACAATTTGTTTTAATTGCTATTATTCTGGCGGCTGCCATATTGACTGCTCGCTCTTTGATTGTGCGGCTTGATTTTGACTGGGATAGTGCATTTTTGGTTGTAATTTGGAGCACTTTCCCAGAAATTGAAACACTTTGTGTTATAAAATAGCCGCTTAAACGGAATCTTACTTGATCTATCTAGAAAGGATAGAATAACGCTTACCTTTTGGTGTTTTCGATCGAATATTTTGGTATCAATTGTTGGTTGAATAACTGGGTAGTAATATTTGTTTAAATAAATTTGTACTTTTGTATATACGATGAAATTTAGAACCGTTACTACATCAAACACTTTGTTTTGATTTCAATTGAAACGAGTTTCTAAACTTTTACTGTAGTTATTCAACCACATCCAGACCTATTGGAATTTAGGTTTGGATCTTACACTAGTTGATTGGCTGTTACATGTGCATTGGTGCAACATCTCAAAAAAAACAACTGGTTACGACTCAGTTACGGAATCAGACTTACTGGATCTCATGTTGACTCACTATGAGGCTTCCGCCACAAGCCTTAATTAAATGCCATCCCTAGTTAAGAGTGGAGGTGCAGTTATAGGTTTGGATTTACATATCGTTGTCAGTAACAGTGTATCAGCCCGACTGAGGTCAAACATTTGGAAGGCAAATGAATAAGAAATAATGCATTCACTGCCCTCAGTAAGTAGAACAGTGAAACTTAGACACTTTATAGAGACTGTACTTGAGGTGATTAGGAATTCATAAATAAAAGTTACAGCATAGCACGTTCCTTAGACTAAACCTAAAGATCCGAGGTACCCCTCACCAAGATTCATTAAAAAAGTTCTTACAAATACCATAACAAATTGGTTCAAAACGCGGGTATTACATACAAGCATCCGATCCCTTCTTAAAAGAGACAGCGATCTGTTGAAAAAGGCTCAAAGAACAGCTACTATGTGGATTCCGGGAATCTCAAGGCTGCCCAACGACAGGATGCCGGATGAGCTAGACCTATTTCCCTAGTGATATAGAAGTACTAGAGATGACTTGATCAGTTTCTAGATTACATAGTGGTAAATTGATATCTGAAACGACCTTAATTTTCTTGTCTTTCAAAACAGAGAATTCACGATGACATTTGGGAAAAGTCTGTGGCATTAGGTAGCCAAGTTCGGCATAAGTGCGCTTATCTATGCTACTAGAATAATCAACTTATTCCCAACTTGTAGATTTGCCATTGTGTGACTACCTAATCTATGTTGAGTGTGAGTCTTTTTAGTTATCGTATGTTTGGCTTCAAGGGTTGTGTGGTTGAGAACCAATACACTACAAGTTCATAAGCACAGAACAAATCACCTGTCGGCTGACTATCGACCATCCTCTAGAATTATTGGTTTGTGAAACTTTTTACGTGCGGTCGAAACTGCGTCTGTCAACGCATTCGGAAAGAATTTGGATCAATTGAGAGTCCGCCATCTAGCCTCCAATCTTTCAAAAACTGAAACTAAAATGGTACCAATCATTTCGTCACATGCTTGCAGCAACAAATAAATCCCTGAAGTAAATGGTTCTTTAGGTTTTCTACTTTGTTGCTAGCTATAATTGCTTTTCTGTATACATTCCAAATGAAGGCTTCCGGCTATACGTTTTCACCAGATTATCATTGGGTACGCAACGACTAGCCATCTTGGACCACACGTTGTATGACATACCTACTACAATTCGAATGCTCCCCCGAACTCATTCACTACTGACTTCTATTTTCACTGGGTTTGGGATTCGAAGATCATGAAGTTGTGACGTGCAAATTTATTATCAAGCCCGGAATATCCGTAACACTCTTACATTATTTTAGATCCAATTCCAACACAAATTTTAAGGGGGACATTCAGGGGTTTGAAAGCACCATTTTGGGTTGAATTTTGGTTGTAATTTCTTCCCTTCAAATATTAAAAGTCTCCACCAGTTGAAGTGTACTAAACAGATCCCCGAAGTCTTTAAAGAGGAAACTAAATATATTCATAAAAGCTCAGAACGGCACGTGAATTCATCAATATTTATTTCAGATTTCCTTGTTTCATGTGACTGTCATTACGATGAGGCATCACAAACTCAGTCCTATCACATATGAATGCTCATAAATGGGAAGCTTCTTTTATTTCATACACAATAGAATCACTATATAACATCAAACTTTAAGCCACAAGCTTACAGTCAAAGTATAGCACGATCATTTACTCAGAACGTTTTCCTCGACGCCAAAATTTTTAAACAGAAGCTCCACTAGTAACCCACCAAGCCATTGAAATAGAAACTGTTTGGTGCAATAAATTAAATCAATGATATTAGAGATTGCTTAGCGCGCAGAACAAATTGTCGGCGCTAACTGTTATTTTTATTCGTCGGAGGTTGCGCAGACGGAAATTATACTCTGGTCTTCTCGATTGAATTACTCCTTCGATAGATTTGTAGGCATATGTTTTGTGATTCTGTTAGCCCCACTTCGAATCCTAGTTCATCGTTCACAAACTCCATTAATGTGCACATGAGTGATGACCCTGTACTTAAAGTCGAACAAGTAGTTTTCTAAAATACTTTAAATTTTTCAACTCAGGTTCGTTGGTTTTATCGCGACTCCACTAACAAACGTTGGATACCGTTCAATGGTTATGATTCTATCAATTTGGAGTTGGATTATCGAAGCCGTCTTGTCTGTGATAAAAGCGATTGTCTGTTTGATCAAACTGGTTCTAAAATATGCAACTCAGAACACCCTTCTGTCAATCACAAAGTATCTGTAAGAGGTGGACTTTATGAAGCAGATATAGATGGGCGATGTTGTGTTCCTACTTACTGGCCAGGTAAAATTCGTTTAAGCTACAAAGTATTCTTGTGTCATATCTGTTTAAGTCTACTGTGTGATCCTCTTTTGTTCTCTAATTTGTCATTCTGAATGTCCGTTCCTTTATTGTCTAATGGGACTCAATACCACTCATAGATACAATACAGACGAAGTATAGTCAGTTAAAGCTGTTAATTTTGAATGTTTCGGTTAAATGTGATGTACTCACACTTCTAGTTGTTTGTAATACTCCTAAAGCAAAGTTTTTGGTTTTTTTAATATCTCGTTTTTCTGGAGCGAAATCGCCAAGATTTCTTTAAATCAGGCAGTGGATACGCATTCATTTCCATGTATTTTAAGCGTGTTGGTTGACATGTATTTACTGAGGATTAGGCCCGCTTATCGTTCAGTAGTATTATAAGATCAATATATTTTTCATCTTAGATAACTGGATGTATGTTCTCACAGTGAGTAAAATTGTTAAGCAGTAACTGCATATATTATCGGTATGGAAGATAAGATTTCAAATCCCTTGTCTTGAATTACAAACATGAGATCTTTATTTAAGAACTGAGTTTTTCAGTGTTCACTAAAATCAATTTTACCGACATTTTAGTGATTTCAGTAACTGATTATTATCATTAGGTATGCGTAAACTGTATTTTGATTTTCCTTCAGTTGAAAGATGTCCTACACGTATTTTGCGAGGTACTTGGTTTCGCGAAGGTTATGGTGGTACCCTTGAACCTTTTGATGATGAGTTAATGGCTGAACGTTTAGAAGCGGAGTACATCACTTGGTACACTAGAAAAAATCGGAATGTTATTTGGGATAAACCTTTGTACTCAAGTAGCAGTTTATTCACAAGAATAGACGTCAGCACACCACTTCATTCTGTTGTTAGCGCTCCAACTCTTCAGTACGCAGATACTATAAAAACAAGCGAGTCGGTTGCTGAAAATTCTCAGTCTTCTCGTTCTGAAAATAAAGATTCAACAATTGGAGTAGAAAACTACTCAGATGATAACGTTTGTGGTTCCACTGTGCCTAAAAAACGAGTTCGTAAGTTCCACAGTGTTACTTGTATTCTACTTTATCTGGACGTTTTGTAATTGAGGTTGTAAGTTTATTGGTTTGAAATTCCGTAACTTGTACACCGTTTCTTCGCTTAGTTGGAAACACTAAAAACTGATAAGATACTTCATGAACTGTTAATATTTATTTTAATTACAGTAAATTTGTTATCACAAAAGTCATATACAAACCCCGCAAACCTCAGGTCCATATTAATAGACTGTGAATAAAGTGTAGATAATACAAATTACGTTAAGTTCACCGTATTTTATCCCAAAACTTCATACTTAAACCTGCATTTTATAGTCCCAACCGAAAAACTGTTCTCAGTTTTGCATTGTTTACAAAAACCTGTGTAGCTAATTGCATTGCATCACTGTTTTGCTGATAACCGTTTTCATACTACCGTACCCAAGTCGTTTGTACTTGCATTTACCTCTATCATCTTCATATCGACTATGAATTCTATTTAGTAGACTGAGGTCGCATTGTTATTTTCAATGCCTATAACTTATGAGTTGGATAATGAAATGAACAGGTATGTGTTTACCTATGATGAGGACATATTTACTATATTTTGTGTTGTCCTACATCTATTGTAGTATATGTCCACCTTTCCAGACTTTACAGGAGCTCAGTGTTTCACATAAATAAGTAAAATTCTTTTTCTGTTACTGACCACTAATCAGTTTGACGCACTGTAGCGTTTAGTTTACTTAGTACATGACATAACAACTCCTTATTCATATTTCTGACTCAACGAACAATTATCTAATCATAAAGCTTACTAAAAAGAGTATCTCTTCTTAAATATCACTAATTTGTTCTGCGGTTTTTCTAGTGAGCATATTGGTTTCAGTTTATTCATGTTATGAAGTTCCATTTGCTGTCTTCACTGCTCGACAATATTTATCAGTCATGGTTCCCACTTTAATCACTGTTGTTGGTGCATGAAACAATAACAGCCTTCTACATTATGTTCATACTGTTAGGTGTGAAAATCTACCAATGACAATTTGCTTAAAGAAATATGCCAATTCATAAGTAGTATTTTAAATCCAATCAGGTAAATGAATCTTAACACGTGTAGTTAGTAGTGAATAAACTATTCAAATTAGTCACTAAATAATTGTATGCCTACATCGAACAAACAAACAGGTGGTTGCTTTAACTCACTTTTACGCGCATTTGTGACGATATTAACGTGTTCTTCAGAATTATATTATGAAAGTTGTGTATTAACCTGTGTAAATAACCATTTTTAGTATGATTTCTGAAATATTTTATCACTAGCATTTAAAAGATTCTGTTCGTTCCAGAACAACAAATTTTCTTTCACAGAAATAATAACTGTTAGCGACGATACATCGAATGATTTGCAAAGATCTCCGCATTATTTTTTTAGTACGATGGATCAAAACTAAAAGGTATTATAATCTTGGCAAATAAGCCTCAGTTTGTGTGTTAGACTTCGATACATGCTTAAAGTAAGACCTAGGGATACTATGTGACGCCAGCACAAAAGTAGGTAAAGCAGCGTCTGAACTTGCCATTACCACTTGAAAATTACTTCTTTAGGCTATTGGTCAATGTCTTAGTGGTTAAAACAAATGAATTATAACCACTAACCGGTAGGTCTGAATCCTGTATCATCTAATTATATAATATAATTATCCCATTATATACAAAAACCGCTTGCGTATTTCACTTCCCATGTGCAAACAAATTCCTTTCGTCATTAAACCAACGGTGAGCAGACTTGCCATTAGGTGGTATTTAGACAAAAGTTTTGACTGCGATGTAGGTGAAACGAGAGATTGACTTGCAATATCAACTAGTTCAGATTTAAATCGGCCTTTCTTTTTCTTACCATTGCAAAACTGCCTCATGGAAATCTTACATAATAATGTTATTGAAGTACTAATGAAACGTGTACTACTACTTTACTATTACATATTTTGTCGGTTAAACTGTAAGGATTCAATTTTCACCCATTTCTTGAATTTTTTTTAGCTTGCCAAACGATTCAATTTACCGATTGCCATGTCGATTGTTATGGAGAAAATGAGTTGTATTTATATTATGAATCCACCAGCTTGTATATCAGACAAAAACTGGGAATGCAGAAAGGTATGTCCAACTGTACGTAAACTCATAACAAATAAAGTTCCAGACATGTTCTACACCTTTTGATTCATAGGGATACTGACTCTCAGTTATTATCTATTCATCGCAACTAACATATATTCATCTCGTTATAAAGATCATTTACTGTTTCTAACTGCAGCGTCTTTTTAGTAATCATTTTTATTAGGTTGAAAGTTAGAATCTTTTTCTGAACACTTTAATTTGGGTAGTAGTTGGTTAGTATCTAAAGGAGAGGTCATTAATACATAATTGGCAAATAAGTCACAGTAGATTGACATTTTTACTCCCTCTGAAAACGACTAGCTCAGATCAGTCAGTCAGTCAGTCAGCTACAACATAGGACCAGACACATACATGCATCGGTCCAACTTGTCATACCTCATTAGCACAACAAGATGAACACCGAATTCATAGTTTAGTGGTGGTAATATATAAAAGAAAGGTTGTATATAAGGATATAGTACAGGAAGAAAGACAGATATGAAGAAATTTTAATCTCACGGTTTAAGGGAAGAAAGGAAGTGTATACACCTACACCATTGTGATCGATTCTGAGCCATGTTACAGAGCCTACAAACATTGGTTACGATAGTCACACAGACCCCAAACTAATAGTCTGCACCTACCAACATGTCATAGACTAGAAGTTAGTGACTCCAAGCACTGATGCCATGTTTCGGTTTGGCCGCCCTTAACTGTCTTCCAACCATCGCCAATACTAGTCAGCATTGTACGTCTTGGTAATCGGTGTTCAGGCATACGTAACACATGGCTCAACCATCTCAGTCGATGAAAATTCACAACCTCATCAACTGATTTACTATCATTTCCTAATACCCTGCATCTAACCTCGCCATTACTTACCCAGTGATCCCAGCAGATGTGAGCAATATTTCTAAGACATCTGTGGTCAAATACTAGTAACTTACGAGTATCTTCTACTCTTAATGGCCATGTTTCACAGCCGTAAAGTAGAACAGAGCGAACTGCTGAGTTGTATACTCGTTCCTTAATTGATAGACGGATATCTCGTCTTCGCCATAGGTGATGCAAGTTGACAAAAGTCAAAAGAGCTTTTTGAATCCGTGCCGAGATTTCGTCAGACACCAACTCAATAGGACTGATTAGACTTCGAAGATAAGTGAAGTTGTCGACGCGTTCGACTGCTTCACTCTCTATCCTTAGTTCAGGTTTTGACGAAGACTAGTGCTGAAGCAACAATTTCCATTAAGAGGAGGATAAGCGCATCCCAAACATACTGGCATTGTTACTCGGTGCTAACAGAAGACTCTGAATTTTGTCACCTTCACCAAACAGGACTATGTCATCTGTGTATTCTAAGTCGATAAGTGGACCTCCTGGTAATATATATATCATATATATAATATCATATTAGTTTATGAAAAAATCAACCATTTTGCTTTACTACTGTCAGTCGATCACTCACGAGCAACATAAGGCTTGGCATATTTCTGCATTATTTCAAGCTACCACACTTGGGATCAGTTTGGCTAAAAGTAAATAACCAAATAAAAAGAACCTACAGCTGTAATATCACTAATTATGAAAAACTAAGAATTAAAAATATCGTTCAGAAAGAACAATTAAAACTGGGGGATGAAAACCATTGAAATAGATTAAGACTGAATTATAACAGAGAAAGATAAAGGCTAAATATATCTGAATCACAGGTTCACTTCCAGAAACATCACTTACTGCTTCCACGCGATGATTTCGGTTATTTCACTAACGTTGAACTGGAAATCTACACTTTATGATAACAAAGTTCAATAGTCAGTGGCTTGATTAACTGACCCTATGTCGACATCTGGTCTCCCCTATCCTTATTTAGTATGCCTCTATGTCACCTAATATTGAATACTAGAGTGACTTTGTACCTGAGTCTGATAATTGATTCAAATTTTGATGGCTGAAAACTTTAGTTGGCATCTCTTACAAGATATGTTTTAACGCCGTCCAAATCCTAAGCACCTGTATGATTTCATCCTTCTCTGACCGTGAATTTTAATTTTCTTACAATACATTTGTTAAAACAACTACGACTTCCTTGCTCAAATCACTGAAATTTATTTAGATGAGCCATGATTTCCCCAAAGAAATTTATACATATCTCAATTCCTCGAATTTCAGTCGGTACTCGTTTGTGTCGTGGTTTCAATGATTTGGCCCTGAAAGAGGATAAAATCGCTGATATTTCTCACCTTTGTTTCGTTATCCATGGGATCGGCCAAAAAATGGGTACCAACCTTGTTCTAAACAATTGTAATGAGTAAGTTTGATATAGGTTTTTGTTAATTGTCCAATTTTTTAAAAATAACTAAGTAACTATCATTTATTACACTAATTTAGTTGTCGTAGTCTCCCCATAATATTATGCTGCTCAATACAGTTAAACTCATGATACTTAGCATTATCTTGTTAAAACGTAAGACTAAAAAGGAGCTTACGGTGCACATAAATTTAAATAACAGCATAATGTCAGTATGAGGTTTTGGGATTGTTGAATTTCATTGAATTCGTGAACTGTAGGATACCGGCCCAGTAATCCAGAAGTTAACTTTTCTCTTGCGAGACCGAAGGTCCTGACTCCAATTACCTCATGTGGGGTCGCAGATGCGCTGTACTGAGGAGTCCCATACCAGGACGAAACGGTCATCCGAGTTTTCGATGGTGGTCTAACTTAGGCCTGTTCGTGATTTCAATGAGACAGTATAACGCTTGGTGGTGGCTACTCTCTTCAATCTTTTGATAGTTTAATATTTTGCTACCGACTATACTCTCCTTCCTACCTTCTCGGTTAAAATCTATTCTCATTTCTCTTGTAGAAAGGACCAAATAGAGTTTTATATTCTTCATTAGTTTGACATTATTGTGTTCGTTAACTGTATGTAGATCGATGCATGACAGAGATATTTTAATTTTAAAGTAGCAGTCTTGTAGTTTGAGATAAGTATTTTTCTTTTTTGTTCATTTGTTTATATGATGTTTATACTTTTTCATACTGTTAGCATTCTTAAAGAAGTGTTCATATCAGTGCTCAAAACACTGATGTCATTTAAAGGCAAAGTAACTTGTACAAGATACTTCCACAATACAATAGCGTATTACATAGTGGAAAAGTTCGTTTGGGCCTATTTTTTGACTGTTCTTATTCTTGTGTACTTTGTACACAATTAATCTGTTTACTACATTTTCAAAGAATTTTTGTATTGGTGATTTTTATCCTTTAAAAGCTACGCAAACTGATCAGAAAGCATTTTAATAATTATGTTTTCCACGCGAATATCTTTTCGGTCAATGAAATACTTTACTTTCTGTTAATTGTATCCATTAATCAATCATTGATTAGTTACGTCTTCTTCTTTGCACTTATCTTTCTGTTAAATTTATCATTTTATCTGAACGACTTATCAATGAAAGATTATTATTTAACTATTACAACTATACTATCAATAAGATTTGCATTGTTAACAAGGTTTTAGATGTTCCCTTTATCATCAAGGTATCTATTTGAGTAGTTATCTAAGATCCATTACAATCTACTTGTTAGTTGGAGTGTTTATTCAAAAATCCACTTTACTACCAAGATTAAGATTAAATAGTTGTTAATAAATTCCTTGAATGGATTGAACGTTAATAGTTTAAGATGTTATTACATAAAATTTGTTTCAAATCTAAATTCACATGGTTTCATATTGATCAACTTCGTAGTTAATATAATATTTTTAAAACTTCAACTTGACTATGTGCAGTTTTGTTTACGTATTTATAGTCACAAGTTGTGTGGCGTTTGACTATTTTCTATCCGGATTCATTGATCTAGAGGAGACAGCTAAATGACAAGCTTTGGTTTATATAAATAAATGTATTTTCTACATTTGGGTATAACATTTATTTTATCTAACGTACTATCATTCTTGTATTGTAAAGGCTTCGTGATACTTGTGATAAAATAAAAAGTCGTTACTTTTCACATTTGGATAAAGAAAATAAACGTGTAGAATTTTTACCCGTTGAATGGCGAACTGTTTTACAGTTAGATGGTGATACAGTTGAATCAATCACTCCTGTTCATCTTCGAGGATTTCGTACAGTTCTGAATAGTTCTGCTATGGATATTATGTATTATACTAGTCCTTTGTATCGAGCTGAAATTATTTGCAGTTTAAAAAGTGAACTCAATAGATTATATGATATGTTTCGTCGGTTGAATCCTGATTTCGAATCTCGAGGTGGAAAAGTTTCGATAATTGCCCATTCTCTTGGGTGCGTCCTAGTTTACGATCTGATTACTGGCTGGAATCAAGTCCCCGATAATGATCCATTAACTGAAATCTTATTAAATAAATCAACTGATAAAAAAATATTTTCCAACTCAGCTTCCACAAAATTGTCAGATATTACGGATAAGGTGAGCTATACTTAACATCCTTATTTTGTCATTTTCACTCCATTACTAATGTGGTGAATCTCATGTTGTATAAACCATAAAACGTTGTTATTATAGGTCTGTAGTTGCAACTACATTTGAGTTCCAATTTTTTTTAATATTACCTTCGAAAACTGCAAGTATTTGTTCATAAGTATCATTGAAGAATAGCTCAAGCTTGTTAGGGCAACCGAACGAGCAATATTGAAGTTAGACGCAGGGTAGTAATACCCAAAGATGGCGAATCGACTGATCATACTGTGAATCCTCACCAACTGAAATGGCTAGGACACGTATTACTTATCCGGAACCACTGCCTTCCTCGACATGTTGGATGGTGATGGAGAAGGTTAGAAGAAAGCTAGTGGCGGCCAAACCAAAACGTGACATCAGTCCATGGAGTAATTGATTACTGGTCTGATCCATGTTATTGTATTCAGACTAGCTGGCTGGTGTTCGTAAAGTAACCTCGGTTAATGGTTGTAGACAGGTAATAGCGCCGAACTAGTTGCAATAGCACAGATACATTCATCCTTTATTTCTCTCTAAATCTTAAGCCCCAATACTCCTCCATACAAATCTTTTCTTTCTGCCTTTTCAAACCATACTCCTAATTCAGACCAAGTAGACCAGTCTGCCCCGTATCACACTGTTGTTGAATATAACTTATGAAAGTAGAACACATGCTCAGTTTGCTAGTATTTGGTTACAAACATCTTCGAAGCATTTCTCCCATATAATAAAACCACAGAGTGAGTAGTGTTGAGGTTCGGGTATGTGGTTTTTGGTAGAAAAGGTATGTACATTAACAAGTCCATAAAATTCCATCAACTTATGTTGTTAGGACACGTAATACGTGTGTCTGACTACTTCTCATCCTTAATACAGTGGCAGCTGACATTAGGAGTAGACTGGACAAAAAACTATGGCTGGGCAAACGTTTCTCTCTGTTCATCTTGTGCCTTGGATTTCCCTGCTTTTATTCGACTGTCGCTAACTGATATCTTCTTGTCTTTCCTTTCTTGAACCTTACCCCGTGCTGTTCCTTTTGCTGGTGCTTTTTAGTCCAGCATCTCCTAGCATGTTGAAGTTATTGGTTCTCTAACTTCGCCCCAATTGTTCTCCATGGTGGTTTCCTCTTCTTCTAGTAAGCTTGGAACTCGTTGTTGAGAGCTATCTTGAATTCCCTAAGTTTGTAAACATCTCGAGTTTTTTTTAACATATAAGTGCTTTTCATACTTTCTAGGACAACATCAGCGCAACTCCTTGTATGTGAAAGGGATTTCCTTTTTCATGACCAGAATACAATAATAGCTATCCCAAAGTTAGTATTTTCTGTGCAGATCGTGTTCGGTGGTTCTCACTTTTTCTGAACAGGGCTAGGTCTTATTCCATTCCTGTTCCTATTTGAGTGAATCTCCTGGTCTCTTAAATTGTTTGGACATTCCATATCCTTATATTTATCTTTGCCGTGGTTGTTAGGAAAAGCGTCAACCTTGTGTCTTCGGACGGCTCCTGACTTTAACCATAAGGTGTCACAACTCTTTTGTATGGAGACTCTTCTCACAAGGCATAGATTATTCGGTTTTCTCTGGTTAGCGATTCTGTAGCGGGTTTTTCAAAGGTGAGTTTGCTAACCCCACGTCCATCCATATTTTTTACCCGAACCCCAGACAGGCTCCATACGGAGTTGTTACAGCTTAGACTAATGGATGTTCTCTTTAGGTCCCACATTGGTTATGACTAATAGATTATACTGTATTTTTTTACCATCTTAGTAACAAGATACATTCAAGTTATTTGTCTTTTGTAGCTCCTAAACTTGCATGACTAAATAAATCAAAGCTTTTCAACCACTAAACAACAAAATCAAACTTGATCATACGTAGATCATTTGTTTTGTTTTTTGTACTTATTCTCAGACTTTATCAAACAATAACTTGGATGTGCTATATCCTGACCATAGACTATCGTCTAATGGAAACTTGGAACAAATTGCCCGTGTTAATATTCGGTTGGAAACTGCAAGGACATTGTGAGTGCTTGTCTTAGATTCTTGGCTTGATGTATTTAACGAATTAACCTTCCTCAGTTTACTGAGAAATGAAAATTTCAGTGTATAATAAATACCGTATAAGAGATCCTTGGTTATTTTTCCAAAAAAATTATAGTATGGTCGCAATGCTGGCATCTTAACTATTTGCTGCGAAGAATTTCATGTTTTCGAACATTGTACACAACAACAGCAACCTCAAACAAATTTTTCATTCACTACGGAAATCAATCCTGACCTTATGAAATATTTAGTTCCGGCAAATTTATGGAAATTTCCTTGCACATGAGCATGGTTTTTAAATTAAGCGAGGAATTCACATGTGTAAAATGTTTTCAACTAAATAAATAGTGAATACTTTAACTAAAAATATAACTTTGGATTAGAGATTTCCTTTTCTTTTTTTAGGTTTTCAGCTTCATGAAAGTTTAACCAACTGTTGAATTTTCAAATTCATTTTTTAATTGTTTACTGATTGTCAGTTCTAGATGACAGCAGTCCGTAAAAAGATAGATAATTAAGAAAACCCTACTCCTACGTGCTGTGTTGGTTAGCATAGAAGTAAGTTTATGAGCTACGGTTAGTGACGATATAGCTAATGCACCGGACACTACATCCCTCGATAATTAGATCAGTAGGACTAGACTGAATAATAGGCATAATACTTAATCATGCGATACTCACAGTTATACAATTATCCAACCAGCAATCGATAGCCAGATATAGGTCAGAATAAGACTTTAATGACACACAATACGAAGAAATCAACAATCGGGATCGGAGTAGGATAAATCAAAATCTGTTTTATCTACAAGATAGTCTCCCATATTTAATTTAGCTGATCATTAGCCGAACATGGCTTACTGAGAACAACACATCCATTATTACTTCTGTTTAATTCCATTTCATCTTGTTAGTCTGTTATTGAATTTAAAGTATGGTAACTTGGACCGATGGGTAACTTGCCACAGTTTCTCACAGTTGTTCTAACTAAATAAAGAAGTTATTTGAAGACTTTAACATATAATGTTATCAGAGTTTAGCCTCCGTTTGGAAATTTTGCACACTTTTATTCTAAAATAAACCCATTAAACTTTTAGAACCTACCATTGGTCATCATCTGTTCAACTGAATTTCCTTTTTTTGTATCTGGAGACTAACTATACGCGATAGTTGGTTAATACCTATCTGCTCTTATATGACAGTAAATTTTTAATTTATATACTATTTTCAATATGGAGTTTCAGAGATTGTTACATGTCATGAAGGGATCTAAGTTAGAACACCAGTAAAAAACTAGGAGCACTGGATAGCCGTCTCGTCCTAGTATGGGACTCCTCAGCAGTGCACATCCACTGTCGTCTTAACTGTTAGTTTTGGACATTGGAAATCATTCTGACAAAACCTATGTATTTCATTAAAATGTTCTTCATCTGTTATGTGCTGAAATGTCGTCTAAGTTTTTTTGATTTTTTTTTCAAAAACATATCATACAGAGTGAATAATTTAGAACAGGAATTAAGCAGCTTGCTATTTACTCGTGACAGTCACATGAATTGTGATTCTCAGAAGTCAAATATTAGTAATAATCATCAGGACGACCAGTCAGTATATAGTAAACCTTCATTATATTACCCAGACTCTTCATTACACCAAGAGAATCCTTTATTGTTTGCGGATAATGTAAGTTTCACTATGTTTGCTTTACTGTCCACAGTGTTTACGATAATATACATATCCGACATTGGTTGTGTCTAAACGGCTACACCTTAATCTCGCTAGTAACTACACTACCTTTCGAGGATCCTTAAGTCGGATTTCTTCTCTGACTTTCAATTGTTATTCATTGTCTTTCTGTTGATAATGGAATGTATCGTCTGAGTGTGTGCAGTTTTGTTTTCTCTGAAATGGTGTTTTATTATACTCATGTTTTTAGAATATTACTCAATTTAATGTTTTATCTTTTCCTATTATTTGATAACTCAGTATTATCGATTAAAAGACCTGTTAAAGGTCTATCTGTTTGTAACGAGTTCACTTGTTTATGATCCCGATATTGGTAGCTCGATGAGTTATCATGACACTAAGTTTCTTCTATTCGTAGTAGTTGTAAAACAACATTATTAGATTCTATAAAGCTTGAGCTACAAATCAATTTAAAGCTGATAGATTTCCAACAACAATAAGCTGTGGTGATATTAAATCTCTCATTACTTCATTATTTCTGATTATCTTTTTATATGGCATAATTTTTCATGTCCACTAAAAGGTCAAAATCTTTTTTATTCGTCAGTCCTATTCGTGTTTTATTTGCTATTTTTTTTATTAATTTGTTGCATATTGAAATAAACCAACAGAAACTTGCATGTACTTATTAGGTCTAGACACTGACAACTAGGACTGTTATCCAGCATTAAAAGGGCATTAACCTAGATTTCAAAGAATCCGTAGAATGACTTGTGAAAGGAGTTTTATTCATGACAATTTATTTCAGTATGTTGTTGTTGTGCTATGAATACCCTGTGATTAATTAAAGTTATGTCGTTTCATCATCATAACGGTGCATTCTAGGTAATTCTCACCCAAACGAATTCATCACTGCACACGGGGTTAAACCTTTGAATACACGATACCTTTCAGATCACTATGATGAAGTTCAGTGATTTGTATTTTTATACTCAATCAGTTTGTAATATAGCAAAACCTTTATCCCCAGTCTCGATTCTGTATAAACTCCCAAATAGACGATGCTGGTAAGTTTTAAACTAAGACAAAACAGTTGTTTCATACCCCGTGCGATTACCATTGTTATTTCTCTTTACATGCTCATTTTCCGACCGGATAGTTTTTCAGCACACATTACTTAATCCTTATGTACACTATTCTATAGCTAGAAAACCTTTTCTGCTTGGGTTCACCTTTGGGCGTGTACTTGGTTTTGCGTGGTATCCGCCCTGGTCCTTTTCAAACCCAAGACTCAATTCTTCCTCGAAAAATTTGTCGACGGATTTTTAACATTTACCACCCAGCAGATCCTGTAGTAAGTAATATTTGTTTTTAATACTATGAGTTGCGTTTTCTTGGAAGTATTCAAAAAAAAACTTTATGTATAATTAAAATGTGTATGTTCACTATCTTGTGTTATAATGAAAGCCAAATATTTGTATGTACACTAGTTATTTTAACAATGTACTCCTAAAAGTAACAATGTCACAACGAATACATCCAAAAAAGCGAATTCAGTTTACATCACTTAGTCATAAAAATTAAATTTACTATTATAGTGAAGATAAAAATGTTCATTAAGAAAGTACTTATATTCCATTCGTAGTTTGCCATTCCATTAAGATCGCTATGATCACCCTAGATGAACGAGATGATGATCACTTGGTTCATTTTAGTCTTGTTTTTAGACTAAAGTTTCATCAGATATTAGTGACTTTTCATTCGTTTGAGAGTTTTTTGTAATATTATAATAACAGATACATTGTCTGGTTTCTTAAAGACATTCTTCGAATTTAAAAACTTCTTATGATTAAGACATTTTTCATTAATTTGGCGATAAGATATTCGAGTCGTGCTCTGAGAAAGAGACAATTCAATTAGTTTTTATCGAAAATAATTCTTCGAAAATCCCCCGCCATAGTACGTAGTACATTGATTTTTGTTAAAGGCCTTTTTTATAATTTCTCAAGAACGCCTTCAGAAGGCGGGAAAATTCTAGAGAGACTTCGGTCAATCAGCGTCCTCTAGAAAACGGTGGATTAGGTTATCATTTATCTGCTGGCTGGATGATAACCGATTTTCTTGCTTATTTGAACATGTTTCTGGAAGCTTCTAGAATCTCAAGGTTGCATACTATGATTACCTCTGCATTTTATAAACAAACCAATCTTGGAAGTAAAGCTCATTCCATATCTCACATCTGTTTTTTGTTCTTTGAGTTAGAGAGTAGAAGACTTCGGGGGACTTGGAAGTAAGTGTCTAAGCGTTCGAGTGCAAAAGCTTATCAGTACTCTCCATTGCTTATACTGTCTGATCAAACTGTTCACTTGTCATATAAAGAATCTGTATTTCACTTCTATCTGTTTTTTTAAAAATAAACCATGTAAATATTGTTATATTCATGCAGCTATAGTGTGGTTTATCAGAAGGAGGATTGCAGATATCAGCAAGTATTTAATAGCTTACACCACGAAATATTATCAGATAGACAACCATTAAGAGCCAGTAGGTACTGGACAGTTGTTTCGTTCTAGTGCAGTACTCTTCAGAAGTTCATATTCATGACCCCACCAGGAATCAAACGAAGGACCTTAAGGTTTCGCGACTGACACGTAACCTTTAGACTACTAAGTCAATAACAGTATTTGCATTTATTTAGTTTACCTACTAAACCTGCTATATCCACTCCATACACGTATATAAGTATCATTTTTGAAGATGAATTCAGTCAGAATAAAATTGAAGTTATTTGCAATAGTGATCCAAACTTCAATCATTTCCAATTTATATGTATTTGTATCTAATTATGTATCAATATGCTTCGTCGTTCAAGAGACATGTTAAACTACATAATTAAACTAAAAATAGCAGATCTGTATCGTCAGTGATTTTTCTGTCTAATAATTTTATAAAATAGATTTTAAGACTTTATAATCTATCTTTCTATTTATCTCTTTCATTTCATACTTATTTAAGGCTTATCGTTTAGAACCATTAATTTTAAAATATTATTCCACTGTCCAACCAGCTCTGATTCATCGAGTTGATGCTGCTTCCAAACCATGCTATGACACACTTCCTTTGCTTGAATATTCTGGTAAAGAATTCAAACATCCAAAACCACACAAC
Source organism: Schistosoma mansoni (assembly GCF_000237925.1). NCBI lineage: Eukaryota > Metazoa > Platyhelminthes > Trematoda > Strigeidida > Schistosomatidae > Schistosoma > Schistosoma mansoni. The sequence continues at coordinate 14,884,168 of NC_031495.1, forward strand.
TGTGTAAGTCAGTAATGATTGTTACCAAGTACTCACTGATTAATTGATTGGTTGATTGATTGCATAACAATTACACGTCTATGCCAATTCCTATGGGAATCCACTATTCTTTGTTTGTTATTGTTATAACGGAAATTGTCTTTTTCTAGACATTCGATGACACAGTCACTTAAATCCGACTGTTCCATAGAGAGATAGATATTACAACCGAACGAGTATATTGACATAAAGTACAAAGTAATCAGTTAGAGGAATTAGTATAGAATAAATTCTACAATATAATGTTTTATGTTTAATGTAACCGGATATGTTTGTCATTAATTCTTGGCAAATCGCAGATCACTTTGACTAGAAATATCAGTCACATTTAGTATTCTCTAACATCCACAATAAATAATCTAACCTCCGAAAGTTGCTGAACTTTACAAATATACTATTTATGCTCACGTAATAACTCTAATTTATTAATGTCTTCCGAAATCTGTTCCAACTGTCACTACACCTCTTATCCAGATGTGTTCTAGCTCGATATTTATGTAGAAAGTCAATATCTACTTTTTATACATTGATTATTTATACATTTACTCAACATTTTGCAACATATTGGAAAAAAACTGGTAAAATAACAAAGGGTTCAAACTTTTACTATTAATAGCACGTGTTTTCACGTTTGATTAAAAAGAAAATAATTGTATGAAGTAAATTGCATACCCAAGTAATATTAAAAATACACACTGCTGAGGAGTCGCATACTGGAACGAAACTGCGCTCTTTGGTTTTCAATGACATTCTAACTGAGAATAATCTGTGACGAATACAACCTACTAACTAAACCAATTTCCACAAGACTCAACTAAACTGTAATAGTCAGCTCACTAATGATTTAATTCAAGGTGTTACTGGAATTTCAATGAAAAGACTCAACTAATGGAGTTCAAACGTGTTTGAAGTAAAAATTTGTTTGCAATGATATTGAATGATCAGCACGCCATATTGCAACTTGATTGAGGTTGAAATTTTACTATTGGGTAATAACCGCAGTGGTCCCAATGGCTAAACGTTCTCTGTAGGACCTGGAGGTTCTAGGTTGGGTTGTGTTTGCTCACAGCTCAGGAGCTTCATACTGAAATAAAACAGCTATCCATTTCTCCTTGGTCTTCAGTAGTATCTCAACTAAAATTAATCTGTCACAAATACAACTAGAATAATATAAGAATTACTAAACATCTCATGACTTTATCATAGTCATTGTAACTGGTTTCATATTTAATTCGTATATTTTAAATTTCCTCTTACACTTTATAAAACATATTTTGTTTAAAACGTTTTGCACCTTGTTTACATAAATGATTGTTTTTGTCTTATCATCAGCGAGTGATAAACCCTTGCTCAGATACAAATCAACTTATAACCACGCAAGAGGCAGATTCCTCTAGACCTTTATCAATTGCTAGTAAGTTAATAAGGAAAAATAATAACTAGACTATGAATAATTTTGGATTTTATATTTCATTCATTGGTAAATTTGAAATTCTACTTTGGTTTTTGTACATGAGTTTTATCTTCGACTGATGTCGATTAAGCTTGTTCGTTAGCTATCTATTATACCTGGGCATCAAATGCTAACTGCAGGAGAAGACGACCAGTGTAGTAGCAGCCTCAGAAGCAGTAAGTCTCAATATAAACAAAGAGAAAAAGAGATTCTCCGATACAATACAGCATGCACCAATCGAATTACACTTGACGGAGAAGCTTTTGAGGATGCAAAAACCTTTACATATCTGGGGAGCATCATTGATGAATACGGTGGATCTGATGCAGATGTGAAGTCGCAAATCGACAAAGCAAGAGCAGCATATTTACAACTGAAGAACATCTGGAACTCAAAACAATTGTCAACCAACACCAAGATCAGAATTTCCAATACAGATGTCAAGACAGTGCTACTGTATGGGGCGGAAACCTGGAGAACTACGAAGGCCATCATCCAGAAGATACAGGTGTTTATTAACAGTTATCTACACAAAATACTTCGGATCCGTTGGACAGGCACCATCAGCAACATTCTACTGTGAGAGAGAACAAACCAGATTCCAGCAGAGGAAGAAATCAGGAAGAAATGCTAGAAGTGGATAGGACACACATTGAGGAAACCACCCAACTACGTCACAAGGCAAGCTCTCACTTGGAATCCTCAAGGCTGAAGGAGAAGCGGAAGATCAAAGAACACATTACGCCGAGAAATGGAGCCAGACATGAGAAGAATGAACGAAAGTTGGGTAGAACTAGAAAAGAAGGCCCAGGACAGAGTGGGTTGGCGAATGCCGGTCGGTGGCCTATGCTCCATTGGGAGTAACAGGCATAAGTAAGTAAATCAAATGCTAACCATACTGACTTTCTGGCCTACCAACAACGGGTGGAAAGGCGCTAATATCACTCAGATACATCCTACTTATGCAGAACATGAAAAGACACTACTAAATGATTTCCACTGACAGATTTTCAAGCCACAAAATTGTGTAAATTCCAGAATCTAATCTAGAAAGTTTTGATGTACCCATAAATGCCAACAGAACATACTTGTCAATCATTCCTAGGACCTCATTTTGGCATAACTGACTGCATAGGATCTTTTATTTCAGGTCCAACATCTCAACAACACTAGAAGTCGACTGAATAAAATATTTATCTTAACCCACACATTCACCCATTATTACCCAACCAAACGGATGCAAAATCTTTCACTGAGTACCAGCTGAAATATACTCTATAACTTCTTTTTTCTAGTCACTCATAATTTCTCTTTGTGTTTAGGTATCGTACTTCTATGTTGGAGTTCTTATCTGTTGTCAAGATGTTTCTCTAAGTCGCTGGGTTTCAATATAGAGTTGGTTCATAAATCGATACAATTTTTTAGCAACTGTCCATGTCATAAATTTTATTGTTTTTTAGGCACTCTTAAAAACAACCAATGTATATTGTGTCCAATTCGAATAGACTTATCTTCACAAACAATAGAGGAGACAGAATAGTGTTGATTTTTTGACAAACAATAAACTGTTTGTGTACAGTAGACCCACAAATTTAATCATTTACATTATTCTATCCTAATTGTCGCCTAATAAAAGAATTTTAAGGTATCTTATGGTAACAATATAGACTACTAGTTTGATCTCTGTATGTTCCAACTTCGTGAATTTAATGTACATAGTTCTTGCGTATTTCATTCGGAAGATTTACATTCTATATGAATCTAAAAATAAAACTTAAATAGGTGTATTATGGCTAGTAATGGAATTCAGGAAGCACATTTAGTCCCACTCGCGACTTATATATTCTATGAAACTTGTATAAACAGTTATATTGAAGTAATCCACTGATAATGAACCTATGCTAACCAAAACCGAACTAAATCGAGCCAAAAATATCAACAACGGGATAACTCAAACCTATTTAATAGTAAACTATGGTCTCTTTTCCTTCTTATTATTTTTTATTTTAAATATGAACATATAGAGCCTTCAAATTATCAATTTTCACTCTTAATTTACCTTTTTTACGTATATTAAAATAGGTCGACTATTTGGTTTCTTCTCACGAGCACCATATTTACCTGGTGGAAGTCAAGAAACAGGAGGGATTGATCTTAATCTTTCCGAAAAAATATATAACCATGACAATGATGAGAAGATTAATTCTATGGAGAAATGTTCTGAATTTTGTAATTCTACAAATAAAAAAGAACAAAAAACAAAAGATTCTCTTACTTCATCATTATCATCTACTGATTTATTGGAGAATGATTTATGTTGTCATGATCCATTACAACTTGAATGTCGATTAGATTTTCAATTACAAGCATCACGTTATGAAAATATGTACATTTCTCTATTGACTTCACATACTAGCTATTGGACTAATGCAGATATTTGTATGTTTATCATGACATATTTATTTCCATTACAACCCGGTTCAACAGATTAATATCATAATTCCATTTTTGATTATCTTTAAAACATTGAATTATTCTGTTTTTGTTTTTAAATTTTTTTTATTGATAAGTACTCCTACCGTAAGATGTTGTGCTTCATTTTATTTAGATGTTAAACCTTGTCATACTACTATCTTATCATCAAATAGATTCAAAGGATATGAACCACTCACATCATTTGCTGAGTTGAAACACAATTATTTTATATTCCATTATAATCAACCCGCTTATTTATTAAATAACGACTTATATATATATTGTATTGAGTAAAACTTTCATTCAGAAGAACGCTTTTTCTCACCTGAGATAAAATTTACCAGAAAATACAACAAACAAGTAGGAAAACAATCGAGTTTTTTCATACAACATTACACATTCTGTATATTTTGTGTATTTTGTTTATGGACGATCAGTTCAGACCACTAATTCCATCTTTAAGTCTTTCAAGAATTGTGTACTTTAAGTGTTTGTTATCGTTGTCAATGTCATTGTATTTACCATTTAAATATTCTGATAAATCTTTTTCTTCTTAATAACAATGAATTTCATTTATTATTGTTAAATGTTGACAAGAAGTATCACATATTGTAGACTAATTTCTTGAAAGTTCATTTTTCCCACCATGCTAAATATTCATTCATTTATCAAATGTCTTTTTTTAATTTTCATTATCACTTTTCTCCACCGATATTTCAGTATTTTTACTCGGTATCATTGAGGCTTTTCAATATTTTCATCATTATTTCATATAATGCTTTTCTTATTATAGTATATAAATGGAAAGTGCAGTCGAAACTTTGGGTCGAGATCATCCCGTTTTTGTTGAGCGGTCGTTGTAATTTAATTTTGATGTGTATGATTTCGATATAAGAGTATAGTCAGATATTTGAATGAGGAAATCAAGCACGGATAGAAAGCTTTTGGTGAATAACCCGAATGGAAATATATACACGCACTTATTCATTAGGATAGAAAATTGAGTTAAACTTCAAGCCAATATGGTATATCTGTCAACCTCGGATAATTCAGCTAAATCCTAACCAATAGCGTGCACTCATTAACAGCTCTCATCATTTGATCATGAGCTGATATATCTGACCAGCTCAGACTATCATATTTCATTCCCGAAAAATATGTTTGGCTTTTTAGATCCGACTGCATGAATTAAGGTGGGGGCACATCAGATCTCAACTTTTTCAATGTTCATTAAGTGTATCACAACCAGCACTTTCTGGTATTTTTCCGTCCATTTTAGTAGACGAGCGATAGATATTAGCATGTAATTTCCATTTTGTGTTACTCATCTGAGATTTTGTCCTGAACTTTACTAACATATTTATTTTAGGGTAGTTGCATATAACTTCAACCAAAATTTCCCAACTGTTACAAGTATTAGTCACACATTACTAAAGCTGTGATTTTGAAATTCAAATCTTTTTCTGGATTATCATAAAGAGTTATATAATCAGTCCAAAATAATATACTTTTATGTCATTCACAGAACTTATTTAAACATATCAAGGTCTTCAAGTCAAAGTGCAATTTTCAATAGTTATTTTAATGAAGAATGAAATTTATCTTCTAAAATAACTAAAAAAATATACCGCTATGCAACTACCATTTCTGATCACTTGATTCGTAGATGCAATTTAGAATTTTCTTTTACAACATTGCAATGATTTCTTCAAAATTAAAATAGTCCTGATATCCTTACACCAAGTATGTATAATAGTTTATGCAAACTCACTCTGTATTTCATTTTGTTATGTATTTGACCTAGGCTGTAGCCAATTGTTATGACTTGATCAAGGTCGTCGCTGATTTGTTATGACCTTACGAATTTAACAAGGACGTAATCCGCGTAAATTATTCACCAATAGAATACGCCTTCTACGACCTTCACGCTGTGACAATGACGTTCGATTAATATGAGTAATCTAGCGTCCTTATTGGTCCTTATCCGCCTAACCCGTCCACTCGAGTCCAAAACACCAATAACAGCTGCTGTAATGCGAATCGTTTATTTCAAACATACTTTGTCTATATACCAAACAGGCAGACCACACCATAAAATAGAAAATAATATTTGTACAAAATCAAGCCAAACGTGGCTGGAAGCGTGGGAAACAGTACTCAATAAACCGAGTATAATTTAGGAACAATAAATCATATAATAATAATCAATAGGTCAAAATGAAGCTAGTAATAAGATGAATATAGACATAGATAATCCAGTTACTGAATAGTTATACCATAGGAATATAAATAGATTAATAGTCTAATAAGAAGTCCCGTAAGTTATCAGTACTTACTTTTTTCCTAGTATATAACACATTTCTAAGTTATTCTTGTTAAGAAATCATTTCACTGTTCCAATATCCAATACACATTAGTTTGTAAAATCTAATCATCAATTGTTGTCATTCGACTAACATTTTACCATTCTATAGGCGCATAATCTTAATAATGCAATAATTAGTACATCTGTATATCATTTCTTATAAAAGATTTCATAAAAGATATTTTTCATAATACTTAAGAATCTATCTTGAAAAGTATATACCACTTTCTCCGGTTTCTACAGTAACATTTATGCATATTCTCAGCTTGCTTCTTAATTACATGCTTATATTGTGAGGGGGGGAATCATTTTATATTGTAGTATCAGTTTATATGTTAAGCCCATATACTTTATTCTAGCTTCTGGCCAAGCCAATTCGCCTATCCATTATGAGTCATATTTTGATCTTGGTAATTATTCGCTTAACAACCTTGACTATTTTTTTATATGAGCGTATGTGTATGCACACCTCGTATCTTATTCATCATGTCTGTCATTCATTTTTGTCTGAGTATAAATATTGATTAATGCTTGCTTATAGCGAGTTGGCTTACCAGCCATCTCCATTGCATGTCATTTTCGCTTCGTTTGCTTTTATTCGCTTCATCACTCTGATTCCCTAGCCAGACCAATGAGTATAGAAATTATATGTATTCTAAATCCATTCTCGTATTTGACTTATTTAACTCCGTTATTCACTAACGCGGATAAAGTCATTTATTACATACGAGGATAGACAGTATGTACGATCAAAAAGGAATCAGATTTACGGCACAACAATATAATAATTATTATCATTATTACTATTACTATTGTTATGATTATTCATTGGAAACAATTTTCTAATGATGATATTTATATGATCTTAATTACGATAAAACTTTTACCAATCTCTCTTTTTTTCCATCTTTAAATGTTTATAATTTGCATTCCAATTCTTAATGTTTCTTTATTGTAGGAAAAATAAAATATTTTTCCATTTATTTTTTTTCCTTTAAAACTTACAATCATATTAGATGTAATTATTATTTGAATAAGAAATTTTCTCTCTATTTTCTAAATTTTTTTTAAAAAAGCAGAGAACGACTTTTTTCTCGATGTTCACCCTTTCCTTTTTTTTAGTTGTTCATACAGATGGTGTGTATACACAAGGGTTAATTGCCCAGTTTTGTATAATTTCTGAAATATAAAAAAAGTATGATAACCAAAACAAAACCTAACTGTTTTTATCTAAGTTTATTTTCTACAAGGTATATATGAGATATATTCGAAAGAAAATGTAGAAATAATACTAGTGATTTACCATTGGATTATCATTAAATAGTGCTAAGTTGTTATGTTTTCTATCATACTGACATACTGATGTACATTTACCGAATGAACCTATTGTCTTATTACATAGTTTAAACACAAGTTCCTATACTTTATATTACATGGAACACACTAATTTGTTTAATTTACGAGATATATTTTTTATTAAATAAACCACAATTGTTATTTACAATCAATCCAACTAATTTAGGAGTGAATTTCAGTCTAATTTAACTGTTAATCTAGTAGGGACAGTCTTATTGGCGAGACTATAATCTGTGGATGACCTTTGAACGAATCTTGAGTGACCTTGAGAAATATTAGCCAATCAGAAGGCAGTTATTATAGAGTAAAGATATATTATTTAACACCAAAGAATTAGAGTGAATACACTTTTTTTTACATGATCCAAAAATTTCTCAAGGTTAGAAAGAGGTTCAAAGGTTTTAAAAATGTAATGCATAAGGTAGAGGAACTCATCCATATGGCTCCATAATACTCGGTCTCTGGAGCCATGATAAGGTCACAAAAACTGTCTCATCCTCGACCACATAGCTTCAGCATTGTTTGCATGAACTCCTGTTGCGTGAGTTTGTCATTTTTGTTGCGCATATATCCTTACAACACTCATATCTCTGAACACCTTAAGCTTCAGTAACATCTGCGAATATTGCAGCCAATAATAGTGGTGCCTTTATTATACAGTTCACAGCAATTATTATAATTTGCTTTAGTCTCAATCTGGATCGAGAGAAAAAAGTTCCCATTCTAGAAGACTTCTTCCTCTAACATTTATTACATCGAAAGATAACATCATCAGGATAGTCTTCGCAAGGTCTATAAGTCAATTGATTACCGCAATTACAAATAAAAGAACTTCTTAGTAGTCCTATTTATTGTAGCCGCTTAATTATCACGTTTTCTCTAAAATCCTCTGTGAACCGATTGTATATGGGCATCAGGTACTGAAATGGACTCTGTGACCTTGAAATTCCTCAAACCCTTCTGATTGGCTCGTCCATAAATCATAGTCTCGCCGTCTTATTTATTGGTAAAATAAGCAAGCATGTAGTATACAATGAATTCCAGTAACATAACATGAAATGCTGTTGTAGAACGTAATTCCCATGATCACTTTTAAATCTTGAGTGATTTCTGTGAATGTAATATCTTTGATATGTCAAGGGAAGCCAGGAACACACAATATTTTAAGGTGATATTGTAGTGAACAAGAACTAGGGTGGGGACAATCGAATGTATTAGAGCGCAAAATTACAGAATATCTCACTAAAATCTGACAACCATACAGTAAACAGTTAATTTGCAAACCATCAATCAATTGTCTTAATCTTGACCGTGCCTTCTGCAAATATCAGTGCATAGTTTCCGATTATTATTGTTCATGCATTTTCATACCAAGTGCGTTTCGTTTTCGATCTTCTACTGAAATACATTCAATGCCCGACCATTATTATATACTACTTATGTGGATATAAGTAGCTAACACTACAATATAATAAGCGAGATCCAAATAAAGCTCATCTATTCTAAGCCACTAGGTTATACACCTAGCCAAAGTCGATGCCTGTATCTTAATATGCATGAATTGTGAATATATATTTACCTGACACTTTGACGGTACGGCTTCTGCTGAATTTTTTTCTTCCTCTTTATCGTTAGATTGACCAAACATTAGAAGCGAGTTAATCAGTGTTTAAATATCATTGAATATCATTAGATATATCTTTGATTATATTGATTATGGTCTTTGATGAAAAATCCCTTGATTAGGTTATATAAAGAACAACATGTAAAATGTAGCGTTTTTCCACCACACTTTCTGTTCGCTATGTTGTCACCCTCGGTCGATTTCAATTTTATACTATACTCGTAATTTTTCGTATCAGCAAAAATTGAAACTTGGTCAACATCATATTGATTTGTTAAGCAAATCATCGTAATAGTAATAGAATTACATAATCAACTGGATTTTGTTGAAGAAATACAATTAGAAATATTAGTTTGAGTTTTTAGACTTTGTTCAGTTTCGTTATTAACATTATGTGTACACTGGTGATTAATTTTAAGAGCTAATTACCGGATTTTTAGTGAGAGTTTTGACCACTGGAATTCAACTATATTGGAATGAGGCAGTTATTCACCAAAGGCATTGGACGATACCACTAATTGATCGAAGTCAAAAAGGTAAACAATTGGACTTCGACTCAGGATTCAAAGGTTAACCTCATGCCTCATGATTTGAAGATCTCGGGTTCAATCTTCAATCGTGTCATTGATGGACGCTGTTGGGGGACCTCATATTAGGAAGAAACAGCTTTCTAGTGCTTCCTGACTTTCAATGGTTCTCCAACTTATTTTAGTTCGTGATGTAGAAGATGAAATAGTAGTTGACTGACTCGCACAATCTATTCTGGAAAGTGAAAAAATGTGTTATATTGAAATTTAGGTTAAATAATATTCTTAACATGTCGGTGTATACGTACATTGAACTGGTCAGTAGTGAAAACTTATCTTTCTCATGCAAGGATATAACAGGGTGCCTACAGTAGATTATATGAAGACTTGCTGAATTCTATCTTTCGAGTTGATTTCTAGACAGTTTCACAAGTAATATCTTCCTTAAATGAAACGAATCCTTTACTGTGTGATACACATATGGAAGTGAATATTTAAAAAATAATACCAAAACCTTTCTTCAATTAATTATACGCCATTAAACAAAACATTACCGTCTACTAACTATACTAACAAATTGTATACGTACTCATAAAAACTGTATATGCTTTTACGCAAACAATATACAGGTAGTTGATAGTTTCTACTGATAGATGAAAATCCTGAGCGGTTTGCTTTTATATTACTACTTAGCCTCAGATTTTTGTTCAAGTTGGACAGTATGTACTGGGGTTGAATCCTAGTGTGGACGTCAACAATGAGATGCACGTACATCCAACTGACGAGTCCAAAATAGGACGACACCTCAGTACTCAATTCCACTGATAGCTACTCTTTGAGTTTAATAATATACAACTAGTAAGATACTTTCAATTATAATCACAAAAATGGAAGTTAGAAATAATTATATTCATGAACCATTGACTCAAAGTGACATCCCTCTTCTTAAAAATAAGACAATATATTACAATGTGTTCATATATTTAAAAATATAAAATTAGGTTAGAATTCAGAAGTAAATAAACCGAGTTACATAGTTGATGACTGACAGTCTTATATATTCATTGAAAACGCATATCAAAAATTCTAAACAATAAATCGTATATTAAATCTTTAAGATAGTCAGGCAGTCAGTCATATGCACCGTAGAACTTGGTATATATATGCATCAGTTAGAGTTGTCACACTCCATTAACACAATGAGGTAAAACTATTAAAAGTAGTAACAAAATCAGTAGTAGTACAAAGTAGCAAGCCCAGAAGGAAGAAAAAAGGTATAAGGAGTTCCTGAAATCAAAGTCTAAAAGAAAACCAAGAGTGAGCGTATCTCCGTCATTGAGAACGGTTCTGAACCATGTTATCTAATGTCAAAAACCACTTGTTACAAAAACCACACAGACCCCAACTGAGTATTAATATGGATTAATCAAACTATCGTTGACTACATGGACTGATGCCATATCTTGGTTTGACCACATCCAGCTTTCTTCTGACATACTCTTGCACAAGCAAACATTGCTAATCAAGGTAACCCGTGGTTGTGCATACGTATTTCATGACTTCATCACTTTAGTCGATGAACATGCACTACCTGTCAACCAATTTTCCATCTTTACCTAGTACACCATCCCTAACCTGAGCATTGCTAACTCTGGTTTCAACATACATAGGCAATGTTACAAAAACACCTATGAACAAATGTTAATAGTTTACGAATATCCTATATTCTTAGTGTTCATTTTTCACTGTTATAAAATAAAACAACGAACTGCTGAGCAGCATACCGGTTATCAATATGAGGTTGTGCAGATTGTTGAATTTCATTTAAATCATGAAACAATATAAGTTAGACAACCATTGAAAACCTATGAACACCCGACAATCGTTTCATCCTAGTGGCAGAGCGTATCTACTACCCCACACATGGGAATTGACGTATAGCTGTGAAAAGATGATATAGACTCACTAGATGGAAAAATAATTGTGAAGTGTGTATTGTCGTAGGGATAAGTGTCTATTCCCGTCGTAGGTTGGTAGGATGAATGTGCTATGTATACAAGATGAAGTCATCAGTGATGCTGATTGTATTTGGCGTCAAATGTCTCTGCGACCTCAGGATGGGCTCCAATCATAAACTTTTCCGTTTAAAAAGAAATGATATGAATTGATTGATAAGAGGTGGTAAATTCACACTGATAAAAAAGAGATCAGTCAAATTATTAGTGTAGAAATGAACATCGCATATTATAAAGAAAAAAAACACATCGCATCCTTCAGTAAAATAAAGACAGTTCAGTGAATAAGATTTTCGTCCCAGTGATATCATTTCCTGAAGTTGTACGATAATATTTACAGTTATCCTGGTCTCGTCCCTTATTAAACTCATCAATTTTTTTCACATCACTTCCATATGTCTTTTTTTATTTTATTGTTACACTTCGACCACTACGTAACTTATTTCGGACAATGGAAAATATTTTAATGAATTATTAGTAACCCTACAAATGATTCTATAATTTGCTATTTCAATCATTTACTATTATGTGCATAATAACTATTAATAAAACTGTACAACTGTAGAAAATAATATGGTCAAAAAGAAAGATTTCCCTTTTGAACTATCTTTATTTTAATAGTTGAGATTATGAATCAATCGAAATTAGTCCACCATGGAAAACCTGGAAGCACTGGACGGCCGTTTCTTCCTATTGTGGGACTCCTCAGCAGTGCGCATTCACGATCCCGCCTCGCGAGATCCGAACCCAGGTCCTATCAGTCTCGTGCGCGAGCACTTAACCGATAGACCACTGAGTCGGCATCCAATGTTATTAATGTCTAACTTCAACCGGTCCACGAAATTGAGCGACACATCTACCAATGTCTTCAGTGAGTTACTATCTCCCAACAGACCTGGTTGAACTCCACTGGTCACTGCTTCTCACTAAAACTCCAATAAATACCTTTTGAAGCTAGTCACTAGTGAGCATATGTTGATTATTATCAGAAGGGGTCTTTATTTTACTAAATAACATATTACATATGAATTATATATTTGGACTGGATGTAATATTTAATTAGATATTTAATAACTGAAATACTTGCTTTATTTTCTTTGAAATTATTCGTAGAGTAGAAAACAATCAGCATTTCATTAAATAAGTGTTATTATTATTACTCTTTAGAAAAAAATACAAAAACGAATTGTCGTACATAACAGTTTGTACTATCAAACTACGTAATAAATCATCGGAATTTTTTCATTGTCTATACAAAGGACTGGATTCATAAGGGTATGTATAAAAGTTTGCTTAGTACAATTTCATTCAAAATGTATGGTATTTAGACTAACTCGGCATATCTTTTTAGGTTAAATCTGTTGATCAATCAGTATTATGATGTTATTCATTGGCATAAACCAACAAAATCCAAAAATATACAGCTGATGAGTTCGATAAAATGCTTAGATTGTATGGGATTAGCTTGTTACAGATTAATTATCATTCGAGTTCCTTGATCGATTTATTCAATATTGCCTAGAACCGCATAAACTGATAATTTGATTGGTAAATGTGACTAACTTATGAATACAACATTTTACTGTATAAAACGACTCACCTTGTTGACAGGTCATTCTTTATTCTTTCATCCGTTTTTACTGGGGCGTTGGATCAATAATCCGAATATTTTTCTATGAACTTCATCATTCAGTGTATATATTTGAATAATGGAAATCATGCACTTAAACGTAGTAGATACCAGTATTTATGAATACCCCTTATTTTATTCATCTTACAATTAAATAGAAACTCTTCTTTTATAAATACATTAGTACTGTTCATTAAATATCATATTTCCTTATGATAAACCAATCAGTATAACAAGTAAAAATGCTTGTGAATTAAGGCTATATCGAGGCAATACGCATAGTATGAACATATGGTCAATAAGGAACTGACCAATCGCAGTCCTAAACATCAATGGGAAGATACAGACAAACAATACAAAGTGAATTTAAGCTTCATCCCATTGCACAAGCAAGTGGCTATCAGGACTCAGTGGCCGAGTGGATAACGCGATGGCGTTTGAAGCGAAAGGTAATGTGTTCGAGTCCCAGAGTGAACATCAACTCTGAGATGCAAGTGCATCCAGTTGACGTGTCCCGAATAGGACAAAATGCGCGTCCTGGATTCTACTGCTAGCCACCATACATCTTTGCTTATAAGTACGATATTATTTGAGAAATCTCTTACACTGTCCAATTCTATAAATTGTAACTTAACTTTGAATATTTGGTCATAAATTTCTAATTTGAAAAGAACTAAAATATTTAAATTTTTTTCATATTTTGCTATATCATTCGAATCAGTCATTGATATTAATAACATTGTCTTACTTGTATATGCATATTTAAACATGAATCTAAGTGGTATCAGCACAAGTTTTGTATACAAACAACATATTATGTGCCTCATTTGCATTATGGATATTCACTATACATTATTATGGATAACCAATCACAAAAATTTACCCTGAATATATCATTGATATTATTTAGTAAATTGACGAATATATTGTCATTATCATCACAGAACTGCTTCATGACATCATCACCATGGAATCATTAAGTTACTAGGATACATACACCATCATAAGGGAATAGGATTTATGTTGGATAATAATACTATTTCAAATATTAATTGTAATTATAATCATTCTGAGAGTTTGTGGATAATTGATATATATATTTTTTAATTTTATCATTATTGATAAACATGGAATTCGTGAATAACTCATGTTTACTTTTGCTGATCCTGTTCACTTTACTGTTCTATACTAAAAGTAAGTGTGTGTTTTTTCATTCGGCTTTATATGATGTTTGATTTTACTATTCGATCATTTTTACAAACATAGTTCAAATGTATATCCAGATAGTTTTTGTCTTTAACTGTGCTTGTGACGCCACAGGTTTATTACCGCAAAACATTTGTTGAACAACCTTGTTATTTCAGATCACATGTACCTTCCTATATGATGAATGTCGAAGATTGTTATCATTCACCATGATTCCCTTCATAAAATCTCTTTTTTGGCCTTTCATCTCTGATTATTTCTCTAGAAAGTTTCGAAACTATTGGTCCCTTTGAACAAGAAATGTTTAAATACTTAGACTCTAGTTCTTTTTCTGCAAACAATCGTGCTGATAGATTTGTCGTCTTACCAGCTTAAAAGATAGCTTGAGGTTATTCACCTTCAACACGATACTATTAAACGACACTACTACTAATTTCTTTGGTGATTTCCAATATATCTTACATTTTGATATCAGAAATTTATTATCATTCTTTATTGACTAGTTATTTGGTTTACGCAAATTTAAGATATATTCTCTATTGTTATGATAGAGGAGGAAAAATATACATCGTTATTCTGACAGTGACCAGTACCTAGACAAAAATTCCGAGATTCGAAGTGCTATATTTTTAATAAACATCATTTTTATTAGAGTTATGCCGAAATTTAACTGTATAAAGATAATTTCATCAAGAGTTAGAGTTTTATGAATTTCTATTTAAAAAGGCAATAATTTCACCTACTTGTATATTGAATTTTGGAGGTTGAATTTAAAATTAAACAGGTTATTACTACCGTAATCAAAGCTGAAGGCGAACGGCTTCAATTTCGTCTTAGTTAGCATTCATCAGTAAGTGGCATTAGAAACATTGAAGAAACTGACATTTTCACTGGTGTTCAAAACCATTTTATGAAGTTTCATGATAAAATACACTAACATGGATCGGTTCCCAAGTCCTCTTGCAGAAGTTACAAAAGTTGATTAAAGAAATAACTACATATTCGGTATGTTGATCTGTTGATCAACTTATACAGTGATATTAATTCAACAGTTGGTTCATATTTCTTTCATAGGCCGTGGATTATTGAAGAGACTCTATATCTGGCCAGAATTTGAAAAAAAATAATTTGCAATTTTAGATTTCAGTTTGTTTCAGAATTTACTTTGTACATTTTTACACTATTAACATCAGTAGATCCTTTCTTTTATCCATTCGTAGATATGAACTTCGAACAGTATAATCTTCCATAACCCTCTTTATTAATAAAACCTAGGTTTTGTTACGTTTGTCGGCGTTTTTTATTGAGATCCTTTCCAGCTGTTTACAAAATTATTATGCATGTTATTATTTGACTGGTAGTAAATAGCTTACCTAATTTGATAAGGATTTCAAAACTAGTTAGATTGTCTGTAATGATTAACGATTAAAAATATAAACATTTCTATAGTAACCAAGTTCTCGTCACTGTTATGATTTTATCGAATGTGTTGATATAGTTACCTGAACATGTTCTTTCTTGTCAATAGATTCATATTTTTTGAAAGGTTTCTGATTTGTTACATCCGAAATTTTGTTTAGTTGTCTTGACTTTTAAATATCGTAAATTTTTTACTCACGTTCTTGTAAGTAAGCTGTGTACTTCCTTATATCATTAAAAAGTGTTAAATTATTCCGGACAAGCATAAATTATCACTGATAATGTATGATCTGACAGAAATGTTATTCCCAAGTGGCATTGTGAATTCTAACGCAAAGAAACACAAAAAAATATGTTAGGGTATGTGTGTAGAGTTTACATGTTTCAGAAATGTTAATGCACTTAGATTAGATTGAAATTTAATTTCAAAGACATTATAAACTTGAATTATATACATATACCCTGGAACCTTAAAGTGATATGTACAATGAAAAAACCCTGAACAGATAATGAGTGGATTGACCCTGAGTAATCCAATGGGAATCAAGATATCGCTTCTTGAGTTTTTGAATGAAATTGAAGAGCATTGAAATACTTATATCTTAATCTGAATTAAGTAACAACTACCAATTTCTGATTTTCAAAATGCTTAGTATTAATAAAGATATCGTTATGTAACTATATATATCTTAAGCTACATTGCAAGAAATACTTGCTCCTGACTCAAATTGTATATAAGAGCACAGTAAAGAGTTCATGTATACTTAGAAAAAGTTGTCCCAGTCCTACTTCAGATCCCAATGTTAACTTCTATCAGTTTATGTTCCAAAAAAATGGCAAAGCATATCTAGCACCAAACTCTAACGTATTTTATTTGCTAAAATAAATAATTTAACATAAAATTGCTCAAAAAACATATCAAAGCTATTTATCCATAGTAATTTTGTCTTTTTATTGTTAATTGTTTTCAGTAGTAAGCACTACTATTTTTGATTGGTCAGCCTTAAGAATACCATTCATTTACCCATTCACACTTAGTCGACGTCAATTTTGTGTTAACCCAAGGATGATTTTTTCTCTTTCGAGGTGTCTTCGAAAATTGATAAAATACATCGTTATTGCGATAAAAATTTAATAGTCTTTCAAATAATTTATGTCAAGAGTTAGTCGATCAAAGTAATTTCGAAATGCAGAACATTGTATGTGATGTTTTAATCAAATCGTCTCAAATCTTTGTGTTGAGTTTGATTTATATTAAAACTATACTACGACTTAAATTTAAAGCCACTGAATAACTCACAAATCTTCTCTAAGATACTTTATGATGGATTGAATAAAACTTTTATCAGTTTGTTCAATCTAGTCAATTATCGATTTAGAAACAATAAAAAATTCATCACTTATATTGATTATCCAACTTGAGATATGAACCGATCGATGTTAGACAATCATTAAAAACCTAGAAGCACTGGACGACCATTTCTTCTTAGTACGAGATCCTCAGCAGTGAACATCCAAGAAACCCTATGCAAGATCCGAACCCACGACCTTCGGTCTCGCTAGTGAATGCTTAACCTCCACAACAACGAGAGTGCATTCAGACATCTAGATCAGAGAATATAAATCTGATTGGAAATATACACAAAGTTTATAACTTTTTCACGAAACCACCTAACTATGGACTTCAAATTGATATGAAGTAGTTGCTCAGTATACTTCGGTTGATAATATTGATTTAAAAAATTGATATATTAGAAACTTTAATTTACAGATATTCAAACCAACTTCAAATTTAATGGTTTCAGAAAACTTAAACATTGGTTAAATCATTACTTTGATACATGAAACCTGAACAAAAACTACTTTGTTTTGCTTTTCCACTCTCCAGAAAAATCCCGGTAATGATGGGGTATGTACTGGAGTTTGAGTAGACAAAGACTGATTCGTTATTTCACAGAATTATTACAATCCTTCAATTTTATATTTGGTCACAGATGTGAGGATATACTATTATAAGTAGAATTAATCACAGATTGATCTCATTTGAAATTAACATTGAGAAACAGTGATCACTGGACAGCTTTACTCGTCCTTGTATAGAATTCATAGATAATGTGTGAACATGATTCACAACGGTCTGAAGTATAGGAGCTTCATGTTCTGTGGTAAATGTTGAGTTATTGTAACAAGTGAATCGCTGTTCAGTGATACGATTCCAACTTCAATCAGTTTGGCATATGGGAGTGTTGAGTTCGTACTACTCGACACTCTCACACTAGCATGAAATGGCTGTCCAATGATCCCTGGTTTCTCATAGTATTTACACTGATATCATTCTGTGACGAATGACACTTACAAATTAAGTCGATCTCCACCAATCTCCCTCAATCAAAATGCACTACGATATTTCTTCGAGGAATTTCACATTTAATAATTCTCACGCAATAGATCGGATTCTAGTTTGATGAAATTCATTCACATGGAATTCACTCAAATCACACAGTTCCTCTCACCAAATATACACGAATTTACTTAAACAAATTCATATAATGTTTAATCACTCGATGTATGTTTCACAAGTGTGTCTGATAATGGTTGGTATAAATCAAATTTCCTAATTTTCATAAGGACTTAAACAACTATATCATTTTCACCGATGAACTCATGAAATGATTTTAGCTAAACAATCACCGGAAACCTGGAAGCGCTGGACGGCTTGACTCGATGTCGTAGTATAGACTTTAATAATTATCAAGCCTAAAATCAACCTTAAATGGTACAAGAAAATATTACTCTATATATTAAAAGCATATATATATATAACATAATTCGTTAAAATGTATAAATTGCATAACTAAAAGTATTTGTCATTTTAGTCATCAAGTGATTTTTTTGTAAATACAAGATTTGATATCAATAAATCCATCAATGAAATGAGTGTTTAATGTACCTGTTTTTTTGTGAAACAATAAAAATTTTATTGATTAATAAAAACTACCCACTTATATACACGATTTATATGTTAATATTACGCTCATAAGGTTTATACAATAATCATTACTCTCCTATTATTGTTCGTATAACTTCACTCCAATCATTGAACACAACTTCTCGACTGTGGCTTCATTTGATCCATACTTATATAAACTTTAAATAGAATGGTACTTTGTTCCGGTTCACGAGTGAATATCAGCTCTGAAATACAGGTACATTCAGCTGACAAGTCTTATACAGGACGAAATAAGCGTCCTTAATTCTACTGCCTGCCACCACTCATCTCCGCTTTGAATAAGATACTTATAGAAACATTTATCAGAATCTGAACGAACAGTTTGAGAAAAATGGAATGTTGGGTATATGGAAATATTAGGCGCATAAACTATCTTAGAAATAACTTGAAAGTTTGAAATGTAAATTATTTCAATGATTACTCCGTCAATCTGATCCAAGTCTCTTCAAGGAACTAATCACACTTCTCGGAGTTTTATGAAGTATTATTAGTTATTTAGATTCCAATCTATAAGTTTATTTAAATTACGATGTTACCATCTAATGTCTTCTGAATTATATATTGATCCTAGAATATGCAATAAATCTGTTTGAACACAAAATTTGTTAGGAATCAAAATAAATTGAACTATCGCATTCTCAACTGTTTCAGTAGTCCAGTGGAATAATAATATTGACATTATCTATACAATATACCGAGATTTATAAATCAATAGGTGTCTATTTTCATTATAATCTTCTCTAAATACCATCAATATGCTACAGACTGTATTTCAGATCTATTTGTTGAACACACAGTTGAAAAAGATCTTTAAGCAAACATCTATACTACCAAACAATTCTTCTTCAGGTCTTACTCTACAAAACAGTCATATTTACATAGTTCAATAAAAAGAAAAACAACAACAACAACCATCAAACCAATTAAAATAGTCTTTGATTAAACGGTAGAATGGAATCCTGGTTTTGTTATGCCCATCAAATAAGTGAATTTATTGAACTAACATAAAGATACAATACTATTTTGTAATCTCATAGGTTAGTAAAAACCACACTCATTCAGTCATCCATTCATTCATTCATTTAATCTACTTATCATGAATCCCATTGCAATAGTATATTGATAAACTTTAATATTTCAATAATTGTAAAAGAGGTTAGAGAAGAAATCAGTTGAAACGAATATAGTCTTTTTAATCATGATTGAATACAAACAAGTTTGTAATAGGCAATAAAGATTAGTTCAACAAATCACCCTATCTACATGTCAGTTTTAATAAGTTGAGGTAAAACGTAATAACAGATTAGAAGTATCATAAGGGGTTTTGTGGATATTATAGTCATTTTCATGGTTGAGATCATGAATCAATTGAAGCTAGACCACCATGGAAAACCTGGAAGCACTGGACGACTGTTTCGACATATTGTGGGACTCCTCAACAGTGCGCATCCACGATCCCGTAAAACGTATTAACTGATATAGAAATGTGAGAGTGTTTATGAGGTAAATGGAGATAAAATAAAACAACAATTATTGTGTTCAAGTTATAGTTGGAAAAATAAACACTTCATATTACTTAATTATAAACTTTAAGACTGAATTCACTCCACATGTGTCATCTGTATACTCAACAACGTCATCATTTTATTCATCATTACTAGATTTACAGATGAAGTGTCTCAACTAATGATACTTATCACAAGAAATTAACACAACACTTAACTGTTGGTTGACTCATGATCTTATGAGTCATATGTAAGTTAAACATTTTCCAACATCTCTGATATGTATGTTGTTTAAACACTAAAATATAAATACAGTTTGCTCTACTTAAGATCTCAATACTTATACTCTGATAACATCAGTTATCATAGCTTTGAATTGTTTCTATTCAGATATTAAATGGTATACACTTTATTAGATATAATAGTTGAATGTTAACCATTTTCGATGACTCATAATGTTTCTTTACGCAATCAATCTGTCTTTAAGGAAAGAGAAAATTCAACCAATAAAGATGCTGAGGAGTCCCACTATAGGACGAAACGGCCGTCCATTGCTTCCAGGTTTTTGATGGTGGTCTAGCTTAAATTGACTCATGATTTCTACTTTGAAAAATACTGAAATCTCCACAAATTCACTTCTGAAAGATATTAACATTATAGCTTATTTGAATTGGATAAGGACGTCATTTAAGTGACTGAGTTTATTGTTTTTGTACTAATGAACCTATTCCATTGAAAAAAAAGAAATGAAGTTGAATAGGGATGTCCTACACATTACATTATATCTCATTGAACCATTAGATTATCAGAAAATAGTCTTTTTCTAGGAACTAAAATCTTGTCATGAATTTATAATGCATTCTTTAACAGATATCTTTAACCGATACAAAAATAATATAGAAGGTTGACTAAGTAATTAGTTTTAAGCCGTTCAATAACAAGATTATGCAAACTTGATAACACCATACATCAAAATGATACACAAATTCCTCCCAGAAAAACAAAACCAGGTAGTTAAACGAAAGACCGGAACTATTTGATTACAGTTACAAAGATTTACATATATATAAGTCATGTCATATGGCGGACACTTACTTACTTACTTACTTACGCCTGTTACTCCCAATGGAGCATAGGCCGCCGACCAGCTTTCTCCAACCCACTCTGTCCTGGGCCTTCTTTTCTAGTTCTTTCCAGTTCTTGTTCATTCTTCTCATGTCTGTCTCTATTTCTCGGCGTAATGTGTTCTTTGGTCTTCCTCTTCTCCTTTGACCTTCAGGATTCCATGCGAGGGCTTGTCTTGTGACACAATTGGGTGATTTCCTCAAGGTGTGCCCAATCCACTTCCAGCGCTTCTTCCTGGTTTCTTCCTCCGCTGGAATCTGGTTTGTTGTCTCCCACAGTAACTTGTTGCTGATAGTGTCTGGCCATCGGATCCGAAGTATCTTGCGTAGACAGCTGTTAATAAACACTTGTATCTTCTGGATAATGGCTTTCGTAGTTCTCCACGTCTCTGCCCCATACAGAAGAACTGTCTTGACATTTGTATTGAAAATTCTAACCTTGGTGTTGGTTGACAATTGTTTTGAGCTCCAGATGTTTTTCAGCTGTAGGTATGCTGCTCTTGCTTTGCCGATCCGCGCCCTCACATCTGCATCTGATCCACCGTGTTCATCAATGATGCTGCCCAGATATGTGAAGGTTTCCACATCCTCCAAAGCTTCTCCGTCAAGTGTAATTGGATTGGTGCATATTGTATTGTATCGGAGAGTCTTGCTTTTCCCTTTGTTTATATTGAGACCTACTGCTGCTGAGGCTGCTGCTACACTGGTCGTTTTCTCCTGCATTTGTTGTTGCGTTTGTGATAGAAGAGCCAGATCATCCGCGAAGTCTAAATCGTCAAGCTGCATCCTGCCTGTCCACTGTATCCCGTGCATTCCTCCAGATGTTGACGTCTTCATAATCCAGTCGATCACCAGGAGAAAGAGAAAGGGTGAGAGTAGGCAACCTTGCCTAACACCGGTCTTTACCTCGAACGAGTCGGTGAGTTGTCCTCCGTGGACGACTTGGCAGTTTAGTCCATCATAGGAGTTCCGTATGATGTTGACTATCTTCTCAGGCACGCCGTAGTGTCGAAGAAGCTTCCATAGTGTCGTCCTGTCCACGCTATCAAATGCCTTCTCGTAGTCGATGAAGTTGATGTATAGTGATGAATTCCATTCGATTGATTGTTCCACAATGATACGTAGAGTTGCGATTTGATCTGTGCACGATCTATCCTTACGAAATCCAGCTTGTTGATCTCGAAGTTGAGCGTCCACGGAATCCTTCATCCTGTTTAACAATACTCTGTTGAAGACTTTTCCTGGTATTGAGAGGAGAGTGATGCCCCTGTAGTTGTCGCACTTGCTCAGATCGCCTTTCTTTGGTATCTTGATGAGAAGTCCTTCTTTCCAGTCTGTTGGTACATGTTCTTCGTCCCAAATCTTACTGAAGAGGATGTGGAGTATCTTGGCAGTTGCTGTTACATTTGCTTTCAGTGCCTCTGCCGGGATGTTGTCTGGTCCCGCTGCTTTGCCACTCTTGATTTGTCTAATGGCCATGCTGATCTCTTCAATTGTTGGTGGGCCAATATCGATTGGGAGGTCTGTGGGTGCTGCTTCGATGTTGGGTGGGTTCAGTGGAGCTGGTCGATTCAAGAGTTCCTTGAAGTGTTCTACCCACCTGTTCCGTTGTTCTTCAATATCGTTGATTACTTTGCCTTCCTTGTTTTTCACTGGTCTTTCTGGTTGACGGTAATTTCCAGCAAGTTTCTTTGTTGTATCATACAGTTGTCTCATGTTTCCCTCTCTTGCAGCCTTTTCCGCTGTCATCGCTAAATCTTCCACATATTTACGTTTGTCGGTCCTGATGCTCCTCTTCACTTGCTTGTTTGCCTCTGTGTATTCGGCTTGTGCCTTGGCTTTTTCTGCTCTTGTTCGGCTGATATTGATTGCTACCTTCTTGTTCCTCCTTGCTTCAATTTTATCCAGTGTACCAACAGTGATCCATTCCTTGTGATGGTGCTTCTTTTGGCCCAGAACCTCCTGACATGTTGAGACGATTGCCTCCTTGATACCTTTCCAGCTGCTCTCTATGGTGGTTCCCTCTCCATTGAGTAGGTCATGAAAGGCCTCGAACCTGTTGCTGAGGGCTATATTGAATTTGTTGAGTTTGTCAGCATCTCGAAGAAAGGCCGTGTTAAACTTTTGTGATATTGTCCGCGCCATTGTCCAGTGCTTCTTGAGTTTTAGTTTCATCTTGGCGACCAGCAAATGGTGATCGGATGCTATATCAGCTCCTCTTCTGGTTCTCACATCCTCCATCGTCCTCCTGAACTTTTTGTTGATGCAGACATGGTCGATTTGATTTTGTGTAGTGTGATCCGGTGAAATCCAAGTGGCTTTGTGTATGTTTTTGTGTGGGAATATGGTGCCACCTATGACCAGTTTATTGAAGGCACATAGGTTTGCAAATCTCTCACCGTTTTCGTTCCTTCCTCCCAGTCCATGTTGTCCCATGACGTCTTCGTATCCAGTGTTGTCATTTCCAACCTTGGCATTGAAATCTCCCATTAGAATGGTCAGGTCCTTGGTTGGGCACTTCTCGAAGATTGACTGCAGCCTATCGTAGAATTGGTTTTTAGCGTCTTCATCGTAGTCGTTGGTCGGCGCATAGCATTGGATGATGTTCATTGTAATGCCCTCTCTCTTTGTTTTGAAGGAGGCTTTGATGATCCTCGGTCCATGAGATTCCCATCCTATAAGTGCATTTTGTGCTTTTCTAGACAGCATCAGTGCCACTCCTTGTGTATGTGGGGCATTTTCTTCTTCATGACCGGAGTATAACAGAAGTTCCCCTGAAGACAGTCGTTGTTGTCCAACCTGCGTCCAATGTGTTTCACTGATTCCAAGCACTTCCAGGTTGTATTTCCTCATTTCCGCAGAAATTTGGAAGACTCTGCCGGTCTCCCACATTGTCCGGACATTCCATGTACCTATAAAAATTGTCGCTCTGGTTGTAAGAAGGTGCATCGGCCTCATGACTTCCGAAGGAACTCGGCTTTCATCATGAGACGTCATTTTTCCTTCTACTCCCAGGGCAGAGTTTGAATGGTTTGAATGATTTTTTCTGGTTAGCGTTT
>NC_031495.1:14909174-14912544 GCF_000237925.1 Schistosoma mansoni
AACCCCATGCCCACCCTCCTCCTTTACCCGGGCTTGGGACCGGCAGTAGCCCCTGGAGGAGCTACAGGCGGAGTTATGGCGGACACTGATCGACGTCAAATCTCTGTGAAACTATTTAATTAAATCTTAAATAGAGTTACTATATATACAGACATTTTACAATCCTAATCGTTTTACAGTTTTTCTCTGTGGTATAAAAAACACTAGGTCGAAACACTATACCAGGCATTAGAACCCCAATACTCACCACTGTCTAAATGTTCAACTCCGACTGTAGCTCTCTATATTTACTGCCGCTCTCAGGACCAAGTAAAGGAGGAGGGTTGGGCATGGGATCGGCAACCCCATCCTGTGGAAAACAATCTCGTTAAAGAAAATGCTAACTAAAATAAACAAATTAGATCATTTAAACTCTGTCCTCCGAGTTGAAGGAAGTATTTAATGTCTCAGGATGAAAGCCAAGATTCTTCGAAAGTCATGAGGCCGATGCACCTTCTAACAACCAGAGAAACACTCTTTATAGGTACATGGAACGTCAGGACAATGTAAGAGATCGGAAGACCAGTCAAATACCAATGGAATTGAGGAGATACAAATTGGCAGTACTCGGAATCAGCGAAACCCATTGGACCCAAGCTGGACAGCAAAGGCTAGGTACGGGAGAGATGCTGCTGCACTCTGGTCGCAAAGAGGGAAATGCTTTACATACTCAGGGAGTTGCTCGAATGCCGTCCAAAGAAGCACAAAATGAACTTGTAGGATTGAAATTTCAAGGATCCAGAATTATCAAATCATCATTCAATACCAAAGAAGAAGGGGATCACAATGAATGTTATCCAATGTTATGCACCCAACAATGATAGCAACGACGACGATAAAGATCAGTTCTATGGGAGGCTGCAATCAATCATAGCGAATTGCTCAGGGAAGGACCTCGCCATCCCTATGGGAAATCTAAACGCCAAAGTCGGAGTGGACAACACAGGATATGAAGATATAATGGGACGACATGGACTGGGAGAGAGAAATGAAAATGGGGAGAGATTTGCAAATCTATGTGTATTCAACAAATTGGTTATAGGCGACACAATATTCCCCCACAAACGCATACATAAAGCTACATGGATCTCGCCGGACCACACCACAGATATATATATATATATATATATATATATATATATCATATATATATCATAGATGTTTAGTGCAGAGCTAAATGTAGTTTCTTACTTTGGTAAACAATTACTATAGCCTATTAAGGTGAATAATAAGTGAATATTCTCATGATTATTTATGCTGCAAACTGATTGAAATCTTTTATAATTTTTCTTTCACCATTAAATGTATAGTTTTTTGGCTGAAAGTACATCATCATTTCGGACAGCCAATAGGCATATAGGGGGGTCCTTCTTATTCATCCAATAGGGAAGCTACACGTCGACGTTCTAGAATGTTCCCCTAGCGGTGATTAGGTGGAATGTCTTTGGCTATTTCTGGGCTTTTAGAGTTTGCCAACGAGCCATACTTACAGATGTGACAGTGTTAGTTTTTTACTTTGTTGGCTGGTAATAATAGTTAAGTTCTTTTTAATTGTTATCCCCACGCTGCAAACATCATTAACATATATTCCTAATAATTTTTTATATTTAACTATGCTTGTTTTTTGTTAATATTATCTTTACAGAGAAGTTATAAACATGAATCAATTGAGTTTTCATATTATCTATCATTTGTTTGTTTTTTCGTTTCTTTTTTTGTTTATTTTGTTTTGTTTTCACTAGTGTATAATGAGCACTTACTTACTTACTTACTTACGCCTGTTATCCCTCATGGAGGAGCATAGGCCGCGCACTATTATTCTCCATCCAACTCTGTCCTGGGCAATGTTTTCCAGTTATCATTCATCCTTTTCATATCTGCTTCTCCTTCCCGGTGTAATATGTTCTTTGGCCTTACACTTTTCCGCTTCCTTTCAGGATTCCAAGTTAGGGATTGCCTCGTGATGCAGTTTAGTAATTTCCCTAATGTTTGTCTTATCCACTTCCAACGTCTTTCCCTAATTTCCTCTTCAGCTGGAAGCT
This sequence comes from Schistosoma mansoni, assembly GCF_000237925.1. Classification (NCBI taxonomy): domain Eukaryota; kingdom Metazoa; phylum Platyhelminthes; class Trematoda; order Strigeidida; family Schistosomatidae; genus Schistosoma; species Schistosoma mansoni. Next base: position 14,911,256 of record NC_031495.1, read on the forward strand.
GGTTTGTCCTCCCCCATAAAATGCTGTTGCTGATAGTATCCGGCCAGTGAATGTTGAGTATTTTGCGTAGACAACTGTTTATAAATACTTGTACCTTCTTGACGATGGATGTAGTAGTTCTCCACGTTTCAGCTCCGTACAGTAGGACTATCTTGACGTTCGTATTGAAGATTCTTACTTTGGAATTAGTTGACAGTTGTTTTGAGCTCCAAATGTTCTTCAATTGTAGAAATGCAGTCCTTATTTTGCCAATCCTCGCCTTTACATCTGCATCCGATCCTCCTTGTTATGTATAATGAGTAGTTTTGTTAATTTTAAATTGAATTTAAAACTAATTAAAGTAATAATATCATTAACTACTTATTAACAGTACTTGAACTTGAATATAACTGATACATATAAATCAATTTCCTTATCTTTATTATTAAGGTAATTTTGTACTTCGTCCAACAAATCAAATCACTCATGCCGGATCTACAATACAACATTCATGTAGTGTTATGACTGTACCAGTTTTTATTGAATGGTATTTAAATACTGTAAGTAATCTATTTTTGTCACATTTTTAACTGTTTACCTTATTATTTGTTTATTTTAAATAGAATATACGTTTTTCAATCACTTATTATGTATTTATTACATAAAAACTATGAAAATACTGAAATCTCCCCAAAACCCTTTCTGATAATAATCATATGCTCACTAGTGACTGACTTCAAGAGGTATTTCCTGGAGTTCTAGTGAGAAGCAGTAACCAGTGGAGTTCAACCAGGTCTGTTGTGAGATAACAACTCACTGAAGACAATTGGTGAGCGGTTGCTCAAACTTCGTGGATTGGTTGAAGTTAGACATTAACGCCGTTGGATGCCAACTCAGTGGTCTGAGGGTAAAGCGCTCGCGCGCAAAACTGATAGGACCCGGGTTCAAATCTCGGGAGTGCGGGATCGTGAATGCGCACTGCTGAGGAGTCCCACAATTGGACGAAACGTCTGTCAAGTGCTTCCAGGTTTTCCATGGTGGTCTAGCTTTAATTGACTCATGATTTCAACTATGAAAATACATAAAAACTGTTTAGTTAAATCAAAAAACAAAACCTACTAGAAAAGTTATGAAGAAACCGAAATCGAACAATCATAATAGAATGAGACGAAATGTTATCGAAGATGTTATTTGATTAAGTATACTGATAATATACGGTATGTACGATAAAGAGATACATTGTACTCCTTACGGAAAATTAAGTGATGAACTATAGCACAGCTATCATTACATCAGCAAATAATTCATTA
>NC_031495.1:14912744-14945804 GCF_000237925.1 Schistosoma mansoni
TCAGTAAGATATAGAATAAATAAACGTAATCAATAGCTTTCTACTTACTCAGTCTATACATATTGCAATTTAAGGTTACATGATGGGAAAAGATTTGCCATGGAATATCCATTTTATTGCATATTTAACAAATACACTCACTAGTTACAACCGAAACTAACAATGCACAATCTACTAAGTGGATGCTTTCCGTTCAGAAGTAATTTGAAAAATTGTTCTCTCTCCACACACACACACAGTCCTAGCTTTGTGGTCTGCGTTATTTGATAATAAACTGTAGATGCAGCTTCTCTTTGCCTTCTGATTTCATGCATCGTCAAGATTTGTATTATAGCAGTTACCGAGGTGAAAGATTAGCGAAGCAAGGAACTGCAGGTACATAAAGTGCTTGAAAAAATCACTTTCTTAAAACAAATGGAATAAATCATTGTTGTCTAATTTAAGCAATTTTATATTTCACCAGAAATATGACTACCACTTTCGCCTAAATTATCTAAATTAGATCAGCATAGAAAAGCAACTATTTATAGCTTATTGTTTTTAAAAAATTACGAGAATTATATCAGGTGATTATATTGAATGATAGATATCTGTTTTAGAGTTTTATTCGGTTCACTGATTATCTATCTATTCCGACTAACTTTCTGGTACATGCTGTGACGAGCTATGCCCATGAGTTGATAATGATACGCAACCTCCCTATACACGAGTCCGACCGGTTACTCAAATGAAAAGACTGAGAGCGAAGAAGGGAGGTTGTTGACTAAACAGAATCGATATATATGTGTACTCATTCATATATGTATAAATATCCCTGAGAAAACTAAGTAATCAGTGGTGTATGTCTTTAAAGAATGAAAGCAATTTCCTGATTAACTACATGCATTCACCATTCAGCCAATTTCTGACTGACCTAATGTATCATCTTTCTCACTTGAAAACTAGGTTTGGTTCCTAAGGTTCAGTTGATTTTTTGGAGATGGTGGCACATCAGTACAACCACTCAGCTATGAACTGACGACTTTCCATCCAATTGTTTTTAAGTTATTTTCAGACTTAAATTAATTGATATTTACGATTGAGTTGTGCGTGTATTCTGTTTTTCCCTTTTTGTTAGTTTTCTCATCCAATTAGCTTGTTTGGACGCACACATAGAAAGTGCTTTGTTTGTTCAGTTTGACCAATATTAAAGATAATTCTCATGGTCTACATGACACACTGTTGTCAGTCAGACAACCATCGAAAATCAAAAAGCACTGGACAATGATTTTATCCCAGTATAAGACACCTCGTGAAGGTGCTTCTTACCTATATGGATTCGAAGCCAGGACCTTTAGGTATCTTAGTGAGCCCCCAACCTTTAGATCACTAAGCAGGTATCCTATCGTTTACATATCTTACTAATATGTGGTATCACAGAACTTACTAACCACGTGTAAGTTCATTTAGAACTATTTTTGATCCGAGACTACTAATACTATTCGTCTACTTAAACCAAACTGGATGATGTGTAATTCGAACATTATTACTATGATCATGATTATTATAAACATATTTTGTCATAAAGTGTATAACTAAGAATATTTTCTTCGTTTCTGTCTATGTTTGTTTATATTATTATGATAAAACACTTTCAACTAGAATAAAATTGGAAGTTGCCTATTTCAAACCAATACAACTACAAATACTTTTGGTGATCCGAAATTTCAAATTATTATAGGACAATATACAGAGAAATTACTACCAATATGTCAGCTTATTGTCACAAATATTGATTTTGTTGATACTGGTGAATATAAGTGTAAAACTATTCATCATGATTCTGAAAGTGATACAGCTTCAGCTTATATTCTTGTTTCATGTAAGTGAGTTTTAATCTTATTTTTCATAATAAAATAGGTAAATGATTGGAATATTGCAAATTACTTTTATACTTACGTACGCCTGTTACTTCTTGTGAAGCTGAGGCCGCCGATCAGGACTCTCTAACATATTCTATCTTGAGTCCTCCTTTCCAGTCTTTGTCAAGTTTCATCCACTTTTTTGATGTCTGTCTCTTCTTAGTTTTTCCTTGGGGATTCCAAGCTAAGGCTTGCTTTGTGATGATGTTTTATAATCTCCGCAATGTGTTCCTTATATACCAACAGTTTTTACAACTCAATCTTGTATGAGGTCATATACATTATAAATCAATTAAGAATGATATGACTTCATGAACTGATATTATGTCCTGACTGTCGAGGTGTTAGCTAGTTGTAGGTAGTGTGTACGAAACACGGCTTAAATTTATGTTACCTTGTACTCATCAAAAAAGTATACCCTTAATCTTGAGAGGAATGTTATTTTTTGGTGCAAACAAATTCGCGTAATCCGATTTTACACTATGAGACATTACCATTTAGCTATTCCCCAGAGACTAGCTTCCTGTAGGACTAAGATATTTAGACTGGTTAATCACTGAGTAGTGGCCAAAGTTATGCTTGTCTAGTCCTATTATGCTGGCAGTATTCTATAGGTCACTAAGCAATTTGAGTACTATTCTAATTGATCTGATATCCCATGAACTATGTTTTAATGTTGTGGAGTTGTAAGTAGTCGTCTGCATAAAAATAAGTTGTTTAAATGGTTAGTCAATATAAAACTTTACTGTTGAGTTTATGATGACCTTGATCTTTTTAGTACTTTTTGTTCGTTATGCCATTTCTAGTAGGTCTTACGGTTCGTTTATCAATTTATTTTATCTGCTACTATTGAAAACTACACTCTACTAATATTCCAGTGGTAATATACATGATTATTGACAAATTTATCACCTTATTGATTATTGCATATAAATGCGAGACATCGTGACTTTTACAAATGAAACAATGAAAAATTCTTTTCCTTAACTGAAATATTTGTTGATAAAAAACAAACGTTTTGTGTGTACTAATGAGTTGTGACCAATGCAGTTCAGTCGGTGTCGGTCTTGTGACACTTACCAAATATAGGTAGTGAATGAAGCTGTTAGTGGGATATAGATTGGATTAAGCATGTTTTATGCATGATGGTGTTGCTGCGCGCTGATTGGTTAATTTTAAACCGATCAGCCCGGGCATATTATTGCAGAAAAATCTATAAGCTTCTTATGCATATGCTATAAATATATGAACGATATTTAAACTATTGATTGCTGATTGCTGTTCACATACCATTATTATTTTGAATACAATTTCATTCCTGTTCAACGTGTTCTGATTTTGGGGTCTTGTCGAGTGTCATCGTATAAGAATACTAAGCAATAGGAATAGCTGGGTCGTTTATATAGCAAAAACACAAATATAACAGTGGCGACGAGGAAAAAGGAAAATTCATTCAATATGCCTATATCAGATGACCAGCTCAGCCGAACACTACAGCAACAGCAAGCACAACTTGACGCACAAATGCGCCTGTTAGAAACTTTGACGCAACAGCTTAACATACACTACTCGAGTTCACATGCTACTACAAGTACTTCTTCTTGTGATGCAGTTGCCAGCAGCATCCCAGAATTCTATTATGACCCCGAATGTGGCAATACATTTCTCACGTGGTTCAAGCGTTGGGAAGACACATTTAGAATAGAGTTCTGTAATCAAGACGACGCATGGAAGACTCGACTGTTGATGCGCAAGTTGGGAAGTCATGAACATGCACGCTATGCTGATCATATATTACCAAAGTTACCTCGAGAGCTCAGTTTCGAGGAGACAGTATCTCAGCTGTCAGAAATATTCGGTGAATCTTCCTCATTGTTTAGTATTCGCTACCAGTGTCTTAATTTGGTGAAACGAGAAGCCGATGAATATGGTGTTCTAGCAGACATCGTCAACAGAGAATGTGAAAATTTCAAGTTACGCTCGTTGACAGATCAATTTAAATGCCTTATATTCATCAAAGCTCTCCAGTCACCACAAGATGTTGAGATTAGAACCAGACTTCTAACTCGTTTGGATCAAGATCCTAACATCACACTCAGAACGTTAACAGATGAGTGTAAGCGGCTACAGAACATCAGACACGACAATCAGTTGATTGAACAGGTAAATCCTAATTTAACCTGCAGTAGTGTCAATGCTATTACGAGGTTAAAAGTTCAGAAACCGAAAACAAGTGGTAGCAAACCAACGACTGCATGTTGGTTATGTGGTGATTGACATTATGTACGATTCTGCCCATTCATGAAACATAAATGTCAGATGTGTAACAAACGTGGGCATAAAGAAGGTCATTGTCCTCCAAATCGTACGTCCCAGCCTAAGCAGAAGCACAAACGTTCTCAACACATAAAGTCAGCCGAATCTAAATCACTTTCTCTGGTAGCAGCCTTTCAAACAGACTATGACATTCGGAGAAAGTATGTTACGATCCAGATTAATGGTATAGCGGCTCGTCTTCAAATTGACACAGCATCCGATATTACTCTAGTGTCTAGAGAGACTTATAACTTGCTGGGAAAACCGCCAATGAAGCCATCCAAGAAAACGGCTAAAAACGTATCTGGAGGTGTACTGAAGCTAGTTGGTGAGTTACAGTGTGAATTTTCCTTCAATGGAAATAGCTGTAAAGGAGTATGCTATCTAACAGAACGACCAAACCTTGATCTACTTGGTCTAGATATGTTAGAAAAGCTTGGATTAATGGATATACCCATTAACAGCGTGTGTAACGTGTCGTGTCCATCATTAGACACCACCTCATATGCAAAAAAGACAGGTAAAAAGGTTCCAGAAATACGTGGTGTAGCAGCAACGGCAATTCGAAACACTCCAGTGTCGTCAGATGAAGTCAGAAAAGACTTTTCAGAATTTTGTCAGCAGAACGGAATCAGGCACATCCGAACACCTCCATTCCATCCTCAATCAAATGGTCAGGTAGAACGTTTTTTTGGTACGTTCAAAAATGCTCTAAAAAAATCAAGAGGGGAGGGGGACACCGAGGAGATCTTAGAGAGGTTCTTGTTTATCTACCGTTCGACACCGAACCCTCAGACAACAAATGGAGTCTCCCCAGCGGAAGCGCTACTTTGCAGAAAAATACGTACACATTTTGACAGCATTCGTCCGACTCCAGCTCTTAAGCCGCAACGAAACGTGATGATGGAGAAACAGTACAATAGTCATCGTGGGGCACAAAAACGATTGTTCAGTGTGGGTCAAAAGGTACTTGCTATGGACTATCGAGGAAAACATCCTACATGGATAGCTGGTCGGATCGTGCATAAGAAAGGAAATGTGGTTTACGAGGTGTCCGTTGGTTCAGAAATCTGGGTGCGTCACGCTAACCAACTGAAATCAACCTCGATCTCCGACAACGACACGCAGCATAGATTACCTCTTGATGTTCTGCTAGACACCTTTGAGATCAAAACACCTGAAACAGACAGGACAGTCAAGGTGCAAACGAAGGATGATACAACGTCCTTATTACCTAGAAGATGGACTAACCGGAAGCGCAAACCAGTAAAGCGGTTGCAGTTGGACCCTAACAGCAGATCCTACGAATCTGCTCAAGGGGGAGGTGTTAGTGGGATATAGATTGGATTAAGCATGTTTTATGCATGATGGTGTTGCTGCGCGCTGATTGGTTAATTTTAAACCGATCAGCCCGGGCATATTATTGCAGAAAAATCTATAAGCTTCTTATGCATATGCTATAAATATATGAACGATATTTAAACTATTGATTGCTGATTGCTGATTGCTGTTCACATACCATTATTATTTTGAATACAATTTCATTCCTGTTCAACGTGTTCTGATTTTGGGGTCTTGTCGAGTGTCATCGTATAAGAATACTAAGCAATAGGAATAACTGGGTCGTTTATATAGCAAAAACACAATTATAACAGAAGCATTGCACAAGGTCATGGGTTGACTCAGCTCAGATATTAACAACGATGGATGCCGGTTCAGTGATTTGGAGGTTAAGTGTTCGCGCATGGTACCAAAAGTTCTATTCGATTCCCACGTATGGGAATGGACACTACGAAAAAATTCCATGCTAGGCTGAAACAGCGCTCCAGGTTTCCGGTGGTTGTTTAGCTAAAATCATTTCACGAGTTCATCGGCGAAAATGATATAGTTGTTTAAGTCCTTATGAAAATTAGGAAATTCGGTTTATACCAACCATTATCAGACACACTTGTGAAACATACATCGAGTGAATTCTATACAAGGACGAGTAAAGCTGTCCAGTGATCACTGTTTCTCAATGTTAATTTCAAATGAGATCAATCTGTGATTAATTCTACTTATAATAGTATATCCTCACATCTGTGACCAAATATAAAATTGAAGGATTGTAATAATTCTGTGAAATAACGAATCAGTCTTTGTCTACTCAAACTCCAGTACATACCCCATCATTACCGGGATTTTTCTGGAGAGTGGAAAAGCAAAACAAAGTAGTTTTTGTTCAGGTTTCATGTATCAAAGTAATGATTTAACCAATGTTTAAGTTTTCTGAAACCATTAAATTTGAAGTTGGTTTGAATATCTGTAAATTAACGTTTCTAATGTATGCCATTTTTAAATCAATATTATCAACCGAAGTATACTGAGCAACTACTTCATAACATATTGAAGTCTTTAGTTATGTGATTGCGTGAAAAAGCTCCTAGAAGAGGCCTATTTTCCGTTAATCTAACGGTTCAATCAGATATAACATAATATGTAAGACATCACTGCTCAAATTCATTCCTTCTTTTTTTCTAATGGAATAGGTTCATCATTACAAAATCAATAAGCTCAGTCACTCAAATGACATCCTTATCCAATTCAAATAAGCTATAATGTTAATATCTTTATTGGTAAATTTTTCTCTTTCCTTAAAGACAGATTGATTGCGTAAAGAAACATTATGAGTCATCGAAAATGGTTAACATTCAACTATTATATCTAATAAAGTGTATACCATTTAATATCTGAATAGAAACAATTCAAAGCTATGATAACTGATGTTATCAGAGTATAAGTATTGAGATCTTAAGTAGAGCAAACTGTATTTATATTTTAGTGTTTAAACAACATACATATCAGAGATGTTGGAAAATGTTTAACTTACATATGACTCATAAGATCATGAGTCAACCAACAGTTAAGTGTTGTGTTAATTTCTTGTGATAAGTATCATTAGTTGAGACACTTCATCTGTAAATCTAGTAATGATGAATAAAATGATGACGTTGTTGAGTATACAGATGACACATGTGGAGTGAATTCAGTCTTAAAGTTTATAATTAAGTAATATGAAGTGTTTATTTTTCCAACTATAACTTGAACACAATAATTGTTGTTTTATTTTATCTCCATTTACCTCATAAACACTCTCACATTTCTATATCAGTTAATACGTTTTACGGGATCGTGGATGCGCACTGTTGAGGAGTCCCACAATATGTCGAAACAGTCGTCCAGTGCTTCCAGGTTTTCCATGGTGGTCTAGCTTCAATTGATTCATGATCTCAACCATGAAAATGACTATAATATCCACAAAACCCCTTATGATACTTCTAATCTGTTATTACGTTTTACCTCAACTTATTAAAACTGACATGTAGATAGGGTGATTTGTTGAACTAATCTTTATTGCCTATTACAAACTTGTTTGTATTCAATCATGATTAAAAAGACTATATTCGTTTCAACTGATTTCTTCTCTAACCTCTTTTACAATTATTGAAATATTAAAGTTTATCAATATACTATTGCAATGGGATTCATGATAAGTAGATTAAATGAATGAATGAATGGATGACTGAATGAGTGTGGTTTTTACTAACCTATGAGATTACAAAATAGTATTGTATCTTTATGTTAGTTCAATAAATTCACTTATTTGATGGGCATAACAAAACCAGGATTCCATTCTACCGTTTAATCAAAGACTATTTTAATTGGTTTGATGGTTGTTGTTGTTGTTTTTCTTTTTATTGAACTATGTAAATATGACTGTTTTGTAGAGTAAGACCTGAAGAAGAATTGTTTGGTAGTATAGATGTTTGCTTAAAGATCTTTTTCAACTGTGTGTTCAACAAATAGATCTGAAATACAGTCTGTAGCATATTGATGGTATTTAGAGAAGATTATAATGAAAATAGACACCTATTGATTTATAAATCTCGGTATATTGTATAGATAATGTCAATATTATTATTCCACTGGACAACCGAAACCGTTGAGAATGCGATAGTTCAATTTATTTTGATTCCTAACAAATTTTGTGTTCAAACAGATTTATTGCATATTCTGGGATCAATATATAATTCAGAAGACATTAGATGGTAACATCGTAATTTAAATAAACTTATAGATTGGAATCTAAATAACTAATAATACTTCAGAAGGGGATTTGTGGAGATTTCAGTATATTTCAAAGTTGAAATCATGAGTCAATTGAAGCTAGACCACCATCGAAAACCTGGAAGCACTGGACGGCTGTTTCGTCCCATTATGGGACTCATCAGCAGTGCGCACACACGATCCCGCACTCGCGAGATTCGAACCCAGGACCTACCAGTTACGAGCCAGAGCCCTTAACCGATAGACCACTGAGCCGGCATTCAACGGTGTTAATGTCTAACTTCAACTGATCCGCGAATTATGAGCGACACTTAACCAATTGCCTTCAGTGAGTTTTTATCTCACAACAGACGTGGTTGAACTCCACTGGTCACTGCTTCCCACTAGAACTCCAGGACATGTATCTTGAAGTCAGTCACTAGTGAGCATATGATAAGGGGGTTGTTTGTGGAGATTTTTAGTAATTTTTATATGTAGTTGAAATCATACCTTAAGTTACAATTATTTATTTCCAATTATTAATCGATTTTTTTTAAACAAACAATTAATAAATAAAATTTTCATATTTTAATTCAATTTTATCGAAACATTCTAAAACCGGAATTGTATAAAAAATAATTCTACTTTATTTATGAACTTTGTATTCATTTTATTATAGATAAATTCATTCTAGAATTCTTGTATCCATTCATAATTTGTTTTTATTTATTTATTTATTATTTAAACACATAAATATTGGTACAAGGTGGTACCAGATATATATGCGTCCCGCAAATCTCATCTGATTTGTGTCAGGGCTGTGATACGGCCCAGGTGCCCAAACTGAAGCAGGTGGTTTTCTTATGGGGCCACATCCCGAGCCTTTGACCTAAAGGTCCAATTCATAAGGCAGTGGAGCGTCGTTAGGAGATACAGTCCCATGATAGCCGGTGACCAACGATTGATTCATACGCATTTTGTTCCCTCAGGATACTGGAGCCCATGTGCACCATTGGTTTGCAATCAGGGTTATCCAACTCCCCTAGGTGGACTCGCCGTGTCCACCAACCCGATTAAAGCGACGGACATTCGCTTTTCGTCCTCTCCCTTTCGTGAACAACACCCCGGCACGAGAAAGCAGTGAGTAGGACTTCCCTGTCAGAGGCTATATACGTGTGGCCATGTGAGAGCATTTGGAGAGGAAGAGCGGACTCTCCCCACTCTCGGCCATACCAGGGCATTTGGGGGCTTCATAATTTTAGGATAATATATTTTTTTATTACTACTGTACATTGTACAGTTAATTTAGTCTCTTTTTAAATACTAAATTAAATGTTAGTTCATTTAAGTTAATGTCAGTCAATTATATATATATATATATATATATATATATATATATATATATATATTCTATGTTTTTAACTATTTGACCAGATCCTATACGAAAACTTGAATTACACATAGACAATGAAACCTCTCTATCAGTCGGTCAACGTACTTATATTGAATGTCAAGCACGTGCTGGAAAACCTGCACCACAAATTCGTTTGAATTTAGGTGGATTACCTATTTCTGAAGCAAGAGTTGTACAAAAAGTAGATATTGAAGGTAAGCTAATAACAATAATAATGTCAATATTAACTATACATCTCACTATTTTATTATTAGGAATAAGTTTTATTTAAAATTAACACATATTAATCTACTTGAATAAAAAGGTAAACTTTACCCGAACTAGTATCTATAAGGCTTTATCGAGGTCATATGCTATGGATGTACATATGCTAACAGAACCTGGTCAAATAAAGTTCTTAATGTAAGCAATAGGATATTATAAACCTTTACCTGTTAAGGAAGTTAAGTGCTATTTCAACTCAGAGGCTCAATGAATAACGTATTGGCATTTGAAACAAAAAGTATCCTGTTCAAGTCCTGATATAAACATGAATATCGGGATGTATAAACATTCGCCTAATTAATCCTAAATATAATAAATATCTTGGATTTTAATGCTATTTGTAATCCAACTTTGCGATAAGTTGTAAAGTTTATTTCCATGAATTTTTCATGCCTATTTTATGATCAGTCATCTCTGGGAATAATATGAATCGACAGTTGAGAAATTCAAATATTCACAATCAATAATAAATGAAAAGATATAAATTTTATTTTCAGAGGAATTTATTTATTTCACTTTTTGTCGTCATTTTTATAAAATTTGTTTTCGATGCAGGTACATCCAGCTGACAAGTCCCAAATGGGACGATAAGCGCGTCCTAGATTAATCTTATTAATTACTGTAATACCATCTAAATCGATGGACAAAATGGCTAAATTGATCATTTGATTATGCAATCAGACAGATGAAATCCTAAGGGAATGTCCTTCACATACCGAAATCATTTGACAGGTTACCTAAATACGTAAATATCCATTAAGAAATTATAACTGTCGTTTACATATACAAAATAATCTATGGAAATATTATAACTTTTCGGATAATAAATGAATCACCAAGGATTAAAATAAATGTCACGAATTAATCGGTTATTCTTTGCTTCCCTTCTTCGTAACAGCTGGACAGTTAGAATGGAAGTCAACAAATAATTAGTGCAGAATTTACGAATTTTAATTATCCTTGATATTTTTCGTAAGTTTATTCACAGTGAGAAAGATTTTTATATATACTACTTATGAGAAATAAGGAGATGAGTAGTAGATTGACTATACAAATAAATGAAAACACGTAAATGCACTAATATTAAAAATCAAGTTTACTTTAAACTGAAGATCCCTAAAATGAAATAATTCATTTTAACTCCACAAATCCTATCGTTCCAACTTTGTTCAAACTAATTGAGAGTTAGAATAATGAAATTTTGTAAATGTTTTGATTTCTCAATAACAATCAGCTATGTATTCGAGTTACTAGGCTGTCAGAGTAATAATGTAATGACTGAAGCCCAACTAATACGTTAACTGTATGATTTGTTTGTGAAAAAGTTCCTAATAATTGGAGTTTACAAAAATATAAAACATCCCAGGGGTTTTAAGTTACAAAATTAATCAGTAAAAATCATATCTAGAAGATACAATAAAGACAGTGTAGTAATTATTATCTGAAGGGGTTTTTGTGGAGATTTAGTATTTTCATAGTTGAAAGCGTGAGTTAATTGAAGCTAGACCACCATGGAAAACCTGGAAGCACTGGACGGCATTGGACGGGTTCGAATCTCGCGAGTGCGGGATCGTGGATGCGCACTGCTGAAGAGTGTAATAATTATTGTTCAAAGTTGACCTTAGAGTTATTTACTCATTATTCTGATATATGCAGTGCATGTTTATAAGTAGACAAAACATTAAACAGTCATTTATAATTTTTTTATTCATATAAATTCAGTCAGCTGAAGTAAAATTATTAAAGTGTTTTTGATATAAACTTGTTTCTTCTCTAATAAAACTTCTTTACAAAATGATTGACAATTTTTTTATCAGAAAGGGGTTTTGTGGAGACTGTAGTAACGTAGCAGTTGAATTCATAAATTGATTATAGCTAGACGACAACGGAAAACAGTGAAGCACTGGACAACTATTTCTTCCTAGTATGGGATTGAATGAAGTAAGACATTAACACCGTTGGATGCCAGATCACTGGTTTAGAGATTAAGCGTTCACACGCGAGACCGATAAGTCCTGGGTTCGAGTCCAGCGGCCGGGATCGTGGATATGCACTGCTGTGAAGTCGTATATTAGGACGAAATGTCCATTCAGTGTTTCCATGTTTTCCATGGTGATCTAGTTTTAATTGACTTTTTGTTTTTCGTGAATTTAGAATTTGTAGTATTTTACCAGCTTGTTAGACAACGAATAGGTATGATGACAATATAAATGACGTATTTCAACTGAATAAAACCAAGAAACCATATATATATATAAATATATATATATATCTTCTGAATGAGAGTTTTGGTTGAAACGTTAACCAACAATAGTCTAGAAATATTCAGATAATAAGTATGACTTTTAAAAAAAGTATTTCTAATTTTACATTATAACAGGTTTAATTACTTCAACTGCAACAGCCAACATTAAATTAACTAATACACATCATTGGCAATTGTTAACTTGTCACGTTGATATGCAAGCTTATCGAAATGTCAATCAAACATTCAAAGTGATTCACCTTAAGGATTATGGTAAGTTTAGAAATCATTAAAATTATTAGTTTTTAGTAGGAATTTCATTTATTTGATAGAAAGACTATGCGATATATACAGAGTAGATCAGTAATTGTGAAAATACCAAACGAATCAAAGATTATTATTTTTCAATGTCTTAACCAGTTATCAATATTTATGACTATTTAAATCGAGGTTTAGCTTCCTTAGTAAAACAAAATATCTTTCCTGTATGAAATTTCCCTGGTTCTAGCTCTGTCCTAGGCTGGATTTTAACAACAACCAATCTAGTCTTGATAATTTAGTCAACCTAGACTATATATATATATATATATATATATATATATATATATATATATATATATATATATATATATATATATATAAACACCGTATCATATCTGAACGGATGTGAACTTAATAATAAATCCTCCAATTATAATAAAATTATCGACTATATACATTTATTAATTGCTTCGCTTCTCTAGTAGAGTATCAATTTGTTTCATTTCAAGGGACTTCACAATCTACAGTCCAGTTCAAGTGTGCAGGTAAATTAAACAGAAATTAATTCGATTTGATGAAGAATAGTGATTTACCGAGTAGAACTAGACAGAACAATATTAGGTCGTGCAATCTTTCGCATCCGAATAAAGTAAGAATATAAGGAATAAAAAAAGCACATAATTCGGTGATGAATTATATTTCTCAGTCAAGTTGGTTAATTTATTGATTTTGCGGATTCTATACACAAATTAGATTATTGATTGCTACCAGTTTAATTTATCCAAAATTATTGGCTGGCCAAAATATTCAAAGTGATATGTCTTGTCGTTTAATTAGTGGCTGGTGAATAAACCAGTCCTCTGTCGTCTTGTTTTCTTCATCGAGTCGGTAAAGCAATCTCGTTCCGTCGCAGTAAGTAGCAGATAGAACTTACTCCTTATTCATAGTAAACATTTGTATCAGTCGCCGAAATCAGTAGTCATCTCAAGTCACAAACTTGCCTTGACAAATTAGTCTTGGTTCAAGTCACTACAAAGAATAACATTTATAGCAGAATAATATGAATTCATTTGTTTGGTGGATTCTCTTCAACTATTTATAACCTATAAATAATGGTATTATTTATTTGAAAGTTGGGGGGTGGACATATTATATTAGGCAGGTACTGTTATAACACTCCGTTTTCTCATCTATATGAGTAGAACGTTAATTTACCTTAGACGGATATCTACACTAGATATCCTTCCAGTGTCTACTCTATAGGACTTCAACACAACTCAAATCAAGAACACGTGAATACCCTGAATAGAACGTAAGTATATTTCCACTTCAAAAACCGACAACAAAACTAATAATAACAAGAATAGGACAATATAGAACTCATCTAATACTTATCAGACTATCCACTAGTCTAAGCAAATAACTAATCATTATTTTCCTCACTCACACATCAAGATCTCATCAATGAAGCACAATAAAAAGACGAATAAGTATAGAATAATAAATGTTCATAAAGTTGAACACTTTTGTGTTAAAATAATGTGAATATTCTAAGGAAAAAGGTTACTAAAAATTCGATTTTAAAAGTTACGTATTAATAATCACAGAAAGAAGGATTGGTTATAAGATGATTCATCAGGGTTCTTAGTTGAGTCTGAAAAAAGATGACTTAAGTAATAGAGTACAGAGCTTATGAAAATAATTAACAACAAACACACTTGCAGTGAATAAGAATACAAATGGGGACAATCGAATGTATACGAACACAAAATTACAGAATCTCTTAATAAAATCTGAGAAACATACAGTAAATACTTAATTTGCAAAATGTCAATCGGTTGTCTCAGAATTCACTGTTCCTTCATTTCCATACCAATCGCTTTCTGTTCCCATTCTTCCCTTCTCCATCTTCTGCTGCCAGACATTCTATCCCTGACTAGCGTTATATACTACTTATATCGGTATAAGTAGCACACACTGAACTCAAGCCTAGAAGATCGACATTACATTATTTGTGTACCTTATCAAAAATATACAAAGCTAGTTTCCTTATTCGATCAATATCGCCAATCGTTAATTCTCAGTTTGAAAAACTTGTCCGATGGTAAAGGAAACACTTAGAATATCTTTGGTAAAAAATAGTTGTTCATAATTTGAAAGACACCTTTCAAGTTTTCCCCAAATGGAGAAAAAAAGTCAGGATGATAGCTTTTTTGGTTTTACGGTACAAAGTATGCACACTTTTCTGAAATAGCTAACACTATTATTTATAGGTTGTAGGCAGTTGAAGATAGTCCACAAAATGAATGAATCCACATTATTATGTTACTGCCATTGTTCTAGCTTCATTCAAATTTATAAATGGGAAAAATCGTAGTGTTACATTAGATGTAAATATGGGTGGTATGTGGTTAAGTAATTTAGCAATTTCACTTAATGGAAATCCTGACTCATACTTAATACATTCATGCGCAGATTAATTATAAGCATTATCATCAAAGTTTCTATAGTTCAGCCTTCTACACAATATTTCCTTTAATTCAGTTCTGTCACTCAGAATTTTATGGGAACTTATCAGTAACAGAACCCAATCATATCATAGCATTTACAAAAATTTATTATAGTACACCTTATATCTCTAAAATATTTTTATCTAGATGATTTCCCTCGTTTTTATTTTCACAGCACCAGCAGAACTGTAGAAAGGAATTGAAGGTGACGACACCAAACTAAGTAAACACTTTGGAAATCTTATGAACAGTTTTTATGAATACATATTTCTATTTTATAATCTCACCTTACTGAAACTGAGTCACTGATACGTGAAATTTCAAGCTTTATTATATATCTTTTAACTACCTTCATTATTAAAGAATATTAATTGGAATATTATAGAATTTAAAATAAATTTTCCGATACAACAAAAAATGGATCTTGACACTTCCGGACGATAACCATGGTAGTTTAATATCCTCGCACTAAGGTATGGCTAGTTCTGGATCTTAGAGTAGAAAAATTACTCAGCAATGAGAAATTACAACTCCACATTTCAAATTTAGCCGCTTTTGGAGTCATTAAGTGATTATTATCAAATGCTGACCAATCGCTGCTTGGCACAAAACTCCTTTCTCCGATAAAAACTCTGAGAATCCACCTGCTAAATCGTTAGTTAGTGAATAGTTTCTGTTAAGTCAACTACTGATTTATTAATTCCCACGTTTTTCATGTGACGTAAACTACCTAACGATAATGAACAACCTTAGTTGTGTCTAATCATTTTAACGACACCTAGAAGTGAATAATCATATTTCGATACAAAATTGTTTATAAGGAGTGCAAAATTCTAGGTTAGGACGAAACTAGGATGTGAAAATTCTCAAAAGTGAAAGCGATGTAAGGTGTCTAGTAAGTCAGTCATTCACAGCGTAGAACTTCGTACGTACGTACATCAGTTCGAGTTGCCATACCACATTAGCACAGAGATGAAGTTGTTGATTCAAATCCCGTAGTGGTAGAAGTAGTAAGAGTATAAGTATTATGTGAAAGATTAGGGTTTGAAAATGTTATTCAAGGAGTATAATCCAGTGAAATAAATTTAGAAAGAGAAAAAGATAGAGACGTGAAGAATTCAGAAGATGAGAATTGGGGAGAATACAAAGAGTGGATGCACCTTCGCTATTGCAAACGATTTTGAGCCATGTCATTCAAGGTCTCTAACCATCGGTTGCTATCATCTCGCGAATCCCAACCAGGTAGTCTACACCTACCAACATGGCTCAGCCCACTTGTCAGCGACGTCATGGATTTGTGCCACGTTTTGGTCTGGCCGCCCCTAGCTTTCTTCCAACCTGCTCCTACACCATAAAGCATTGCACGTTGGGGCAGTCGGTGGTTGGGCATACGTAACACATGTCCCAGCCATCTTAACTGATGAAGTTTCACTACTTCATCAATCGATTTGCCATCCTTACCTAGTACCCGTTTCCTAACAACTGCATTACTTACCCGGTGGTCCCAGGATATACGAGCAATGCTTCGAAGACACGTATGATCGAATACTAGTAGCCTACAAATATCCTCTACTCTTATCGGCCATGTTTCACTGCCATAAAGTAGGACGGAACGAACTGCTGCACAGTAAACTTGTCCTTTTGTTGCTAGACGAATATCTCGGCTACGCCATAAATGACGCAAGTTGGCGAAAGCCAGACGAGCCTTCTGTATCCGTGCTCAGATTTCGTCACACACCAGACCACAAGGGCTGATGAGACTCCCAAGATAAGTGAAGCTGTCAACACGCTCAACTACTTCACTCCCTATCATTAGTTCAGGTGCCGATGCAACCCAATCCTGAAGTAACATTTTGCACTTCGAGGGAGAGATTCTCATTCCGAACATGCCTGCATAGTTGCTTATAGTGGTCAGAAGACTCTGCATGTTGCCAGCGTCTTCACCGAATAAAACTATGTCGTCGGCGTATTCCAAGTCAACAAGTGAGCCTCCCGGTAGAAGTTCAACTCCTGGAGATTGAGATGAAAGTGTTATCTCTAAAAGCGTGTCAACGACAAAGTTTAACAAGAATGGGGAGAGTGGACAGCCCTGACGAACACCACTTGAGGTAACCAATTCTGATGACAGTTCGCCATAGGCTCTAACTCGACCAGTTGTGTTCGAGTACAGAGCCTTTATGAGGTTAATGTACTTCTTTAGTACTCCTTTCACTGACAAACACTGCCATGGAACCTGACGATCAGCTGAGTCAAATGCCGCCTTAAGGTCAAGAAATACTACTATTGTGGGACGTCTGAATGTATGTCTATGTTCTAGGACCTGACGTAGAGTGAATATCTGGTCTATGCAACCACGTCCAGGTCGAAAACCAGCCTGGTTTTCTCTAGTCTGCTCTTCACGAGCTTTGGTTAGGCGCCTAAGTATTATTGAAGCTAATACTTTAGACACTATATTAGTCAAACTGATTCCTCTGTGATTGTCACAAGAGGACTTTTGTCCTTTCTTATAGACTGGCACAATCAGTGATTGGGACCAGTCAGATGGAATTACGTCCAGTTCCCAGATTCTACCTAAGACCTCAGTCAATCTCGCTGCTAGTACTGGACCACCATCCTTAAAAATCTCAGGGGTAAACCTATAAGGACCTGCGGCTCTCCCTCGCTTTAGATTTCCTATAGCTTTTTCAACCTCGTAGAGAGTTGGAGGACTTACCTCAATTTGCCATTCAGGACGACTGGGGATCGTGGGTAACTGAAGTGTGGCTGAAGGCCAGTTGAACTGATCCCTAAAGTGTTCTGCCCATCGATCCAATCTCCTGGATTGAGAATGAATGATATGCCCATCTTTGTTTGAGACATTTTCGCTAATAGTTGGGTTCCTAATGCCGGTTTCTTTAATGAGGAGGACTTACATCAAGTAAAAAATGGATCAATTACCAACTAAATGGAAAACCGCAGTCTCACATGGCAGTACGTTGACGAACTGATCAAAAACAATAACTAATACTTTTGTGATAAAGTACTCTTCGGGATGATGAATTTCTGTACTCTTTGTCATCTCATCAAAACACTACTTATTTGGCCATTTCTTACTCTTGATTATGAACTGCACTAGAATTTCAAATCGGCATTCAGCCGTCTGTGGCCACTGAAAGTAAATGTGAATAGTCGCTGAGCGTGAACTGATAAACACAACTTACTACTTAATTTGATTTCACCTCTGAACCCACTAAGTGCGGACTACTTGTAATCCCACTGAAACAAGTACTGCTCAAACTATTCCCCATGCCTCTATTATAGAGTTGTGAAGTGCGTAGCCAGCATAACGCGATCCGGTCCGTATATCGCACCTACCGAGTATCTAGCCTGAATCTGTCACAGTTCAAATTGTCGTATAGTAGTAGCACCTCGTAGCAAGAAAATACAATTCCCATCTTCCAGCTATATCAGCACCCCTAACTTTCTTCCAACTTTCGCACGAAATCACTGTCCGTCGAGATAATCGGTAATGTTAGAGAGCCTGCACAACGTTAATGTACTATTTGGTAGGCCTTCAAACGTTAGTTAATACCAGAAAACCTGTCGATCTATGGAGTCGGCTGCTGACTTAAGGTCGATAAATGCAAATGGTTGAGAATCAGTAGGCATGTATGCTTCAGAACATTGTGAAGGGTGAACATTCGGTCTACATATCCATGTCCAGAATTGAAACTAACCTAGTTTTCCCAAGCATGCTCTTCACTTGACCTAGTTAGGCGTTGGATCATTATTAAGGGTAACTCTTGAGACATTATATTAATCAAACTGACTATTGTTCCCCCTTAGAGGCTGGGATGGTAAGAGATCGAGACCAATCAGACGGCATCACTTCATTCCCAGACTCCAGCTACCTAACTCAGTTTAAATTTAAAAAAGAGTTTATGTTTAAATACTATTCAGATTGTCTGGTAAAAGTAGACAACTTAAAGTAACTTGTTTACACTTTAACTGTTTCACACCATTCGAGGTTAAAAAATTTTAAATATATGTGGGGTGCACATAGTGAAACTATGTGCATTAGTTAAGAAGTGCTATGTGAAGTGAATTGTCATTATGAACTATGAAACGAATCTTCATAAGTAAAATGGACATGTAAGAGCGAACCCTAGTTTTTTGGTCCTAAGTAATGGGTCAAAGATATAAATATCAAAGTTAGGACGATTTTATCATTGCAACCAAAATAGTAACAATGTGACGGTGCATGAAAACAAAGGTTTAGACCCCAAAACAATGAAGCTAATCAATGAAAAGAAGTCAACAAGAAACAAATTTTATCAGATTACATAGATCGGGCTATTGATGTAACAAGTATATAAATGAATTCAAAATAATCACAAATAAGCAAAACGTAACAAAGATGAATCTAATTTAGAAACACTTAGATACAATTAGAACCACTTTGTGAAAGTTATACGACTGAAAATTAGTAACGGACATCCCAATGAGGTCTAGTTGATGGTCTTTGATTAGGTTGCATAAACCGGTCGTTTGTAAACTGTTGTTGTTGATATGGATATCCACCAAAATTTGGTGCACCATATGAATTCCATGATGATCCATTAAAATTATTTCCTGCACCATTAGGACCAAATGATCTCCCACCCATGTAGTTCCCAGAAAATCGGTTGACAGGTACTTGATCATATCGCTGATTTGAAAATTGTGGATAAGGATCTTGCCAAAGACCACATTGAATATCGTGCACCTGTTCTGAGTCAGTAGAACGATTAGGACAATTAGTATAGCGCCCAAAACCTTGTTTTTCTGAGTATAAATTTTCACATCCTTTGTTTCGATGCGACCGACCAGAGAGTAACGGGTAATTACTGGATGTAGCGAACCTTTTTCTCGGCGGAGAATCGAAGTTATTTGCTTCATCAAAACCAACATTTTGTTTTAATGCTTCTGGCGAACATAGTTGACGCAACACATTAATAACACGCTGATCTTCTTCTCGAAGATCGGCAACAGCTTCTGGTCGTAAGCAAGTTCGGACAAGTAATGCCTCCAATGCTGGACGAAAAGCGAAAATTCGGGCAGCAGTCATGAAGTTCATACGGAAAGGAATCCAATCATCAATAACAACTATTCCTATATCACTAGAATCATCAGATCTCCAGATGGCAGAGCGGCAGCCAAAAAGCATTAACTGAATTGGATGTACCATTGTAAGACCTTTACACGAAACGGCCTGGGTACGAATCTAAAGTATAAAAGCATAATATAACGTAACATCGTCATGTAACTTTATAATAACTAGACTAAATGTTTACTCCCGTACATTAAAATATAGCAGTTCTTCAAAAGTATGATTCCTAATAGAGTAAATAAATTACGAACGTTTTTTGTTATCTTAATATATAATTATTCTATTAAAAACCTGTTGAATAATTTAACATTTGAGAACACTTACTTTTTCATCGAAAACAAAAAAGGGATAATTGAACTTGATGTCCTTCATGCAATTGACAGAACTTTTGTGTATAAGTGCTAAAGTACCCTCAGTTGTGAGTAATTTGCGTTTATCTGAATGAAAACAGATATTTGGATACAATCCAGACACAAGTAAAGTACTAAGTATATCGCAATCAATATTGTGTTTCAAATTGAAATTAACTGGTGCATCAGACAATGATTCTTCCGGGAAACCTAAGTTGATGAGAATAGCTCTAAGCTAAAAAAGTGATAGAAATAAAATAATATCAAATGTCATCAAGTCATGCACACAACAGATTACATAAAATAATCTGAATGAATAACAGTACTAATTGGTTTACAAACATTTTAGTTTTCTTAGCACCCAAACACAAAGATCGATTAATGCAGCACAAAAAATAAGCAAATAATGTATTTATGCACCTAATCTAGGAGCTATTAGAGACACACTACGGTCGGAATCAGATGACACTTACCAAGAAACTTTGAAATTTAGCATAGCCAATCGAGGTTAGAAATCAAACAATAAAATTAGTCAATTTGATTAATAAAAATCGTCAGAGCAAACCAAGCTATGTGAAAACAGTTGCAGTAAAGAAGTTATGAGGAGATACGGGTTAAGTAATCATTAACTTTGTAAACGATTGTGATATACCAAGTAGGCTTAACCGTAATTAGGTTAGAATCCCACAGATCTATCTTACGGACATACAATTGATCGAATAGTTAATGGTGACAGTAAGACCTTGCGTACGGCCTCCTGTGGGATCGAGATTGTGTAGTACTATCTGAAGCTAGCATAGAACAGATTTTCAGTGTTTTTTTATTTATAGCAGTTTTTCAATTAATGTTTAATCATAGTGAAGACTTTACGGAGGTAAAATGAAAACGTTTACATCCTTCCAACAGAAATATGGCATAACGGATCACGAGTTGTTCACATTTATTATTAATTTTCATTTCTACTACGCTTCGAACAGCTTGACAGTATCAAAACAAACTCATAATGCTGAGTTCACAATAAAGTGGGTGAAAAATCCAGTCAGGCAGTTATTTGTTAAAACTGGTTATGTAGGTAATATAGGCTATCAACCAAGTTGGACTTTCTTATCATTGCGTTTATTTAGCAATAGATTAAACACAAACAAATAAATAGATAGCCGCTTTTAAGTGGTCTAGTCGTTTATTGCAATTTTCCTGTAAGAAAGAATATATTGTTGCATATGATTAGTTTTAGCCAAAACCAAACGAGTGTCCAATTAGATTTTACTTTAAATAAACACATTACTCTGATTCAATTTAATCATGATGCAGGCTTTCGTTTCGGACCTACCGTTATCGAAGAAGACCAGATATTTAGTGTAAGTTCCACAATAAGTTATTATCAAAATTAACACAACTGTGAGATCCAGTTATCATAACTGTTTCACTCATGAGTATCCAGTTTCTTATTGCATAGTTCCTTTTATTTATGTCAATCGCTACTTGTAAACTGACTGTTCTCTTATTGGTTGATACATTCATTATGATTTACTGAACTGGTTACTTTTTTTACTTTTCTGCGGTGAGTTGACCGTTGTTATTGAGTTTGTCAGCTTGAATATGAGATTGTAATCTACGTAAACTATTATTTACTGTAGAACCATTCATTGATTCATGTATAAATATTACGCGAAGTTAAAAGTCTTCTGACTTGAACCGAAATCAAGTGAGTGATTCCGGTGATCATGTTTACAGTATGGAATAATAAACCATATTTCATAAAACTAAAAAATAGTCTGTCCTATGGAAACAATGATACATAAATTGCTGCTGAGAACCGTAAAAACAGATGGAATGTGGTTTTAACAAAGAAGATACAAGACTGTTTAGTCTTTAATAAAGATATACTTCGGAGTCTGTACTAACGACTGACTTAAAAAGGGAAAATCTAGGGACAAAATCTTATAGAGCTATAATTAGAGTTGCTGATTCGCTTTATGAATAAAACATCTGTCGGAGATTTCTATAATATGGTTATAGATTTAAAGTGACTTCCATACAGGTTAAGTTTATTAGTCACCAGGATTCTACCGATTGAAGGCTTTGTGGTTAAATCACATGATTTTCAAACAATTTGTCATGTGTTTGAACCCCACCAGAGTGGTAGTATTACTAGTCATTTATTTATTTAAACACATAAATATTGGTACAAAAAAGCACCAGATAAATATGCGCCTCACAAATCTCATTTGATTTGTGTGAGGACTGTGATACTGCTCGGGTGCCCAGACTGAGGCAGGTGGTTTTCTTAGGGGGCCAAACCCCAAGACTTTGACCTAAAGGTCTGATCCACAAGGCAGTGGAGCATCGTGAGGAGATGCAGTCCCATGGTAGCCGGTGACCAACGACTAATTCATACGCCATTTGTTCCCTCAGGATACTGGAGCCCATGTGTACCATTTGTGTGGAATCAGGGTTTTCCAACTCCCCTAGGTGAATCCTCCACATCCACCAACCCGGTTAAAGCGCCGGACGTTCGCTTTTCGTCCTCTCAATTTCGTGAACAACACCCCCGGCACGAGAAGGCAGTGAGTAGGACTTCCCTGGCAGAGGCTATATATTCGCGTGGCCATATGAGAGCATTTCGAGAGGGAGAGCAGACTCTCCCCACTCTCAGCCGTACCAGGGCATTTGGGGGCTAGTCATATATATATATATATATATATATATATATATATATATTAAGTTGAGCTAAAAAAGTAGTAACGCCATTGACACAAATCGCTAGGTGATAAAAAGCAGTGTTTAAGGAAAGTTAAATGTATGTCAAAAATTACTTCACAAGACCATAAAGAAGAAAACGAGGAGAAATACTAGGCATGCATACTTGGTTTGCAGCATCATCAATAACTCTTAATGCAGAGCTATTGAAACCATGTTGATCGCAAAATAAGTCCGCTGACTCATCACCTCGACGGGCACGTTCAGTTGTCCACTCTTGAAAAACATTCAAACCAGCCAGATGATCACTTGAATAACCAGCTGCAAATGACCGTTGCTGATTTGTGAGTCTCCGATGATCCGGAGGCAATAAAAATGGGTCACATCCAAGACTCGCAGTAGACGTGAGAACAGCAGCTGCCCCACCCAGATTAAAGACACAAGCAAATATCAACATTTTCCCCAAACGTGGCTCGATTGGAAGTCGAGCAAGAATAAATCCCAGAGGAGTTAGTTCATCGTTTTTGTCCAACGCCTTCATCTCTGATTGTTATTAGAGAAAAAAATGTAACATTTATTTTCAGAAAAAATTAGCTTTGGCAAACGATATACAACTACCGGGGCATTAAGTTCGACAATTGTTTTATATGTGACCTGGGCAGCTGGGTGGTATCAGTAGTATGACTATGATCTCTAAACTTCATAATTATTACTTCTGATTTCGTTACAATTAGAAATCGTCCGAAAAATATGTTTTTAACTTTTTCACTACACATCACAGTTATTTACACTGGAAAAAGGGTTTGAAAGCCTTTACTTGTGGCTAAAACGGTCATGTTCAAAGTAGCACGAGTCAAAACTACTCAGTATGAATACATGTTCATCTCATCATGAAAAATCTTAATGAAGCCAACTTCAAGATCATAACAAGATCATTTAAAACTAACTCCCGAATATATGCCATACCAATAAGCCTTTTATAAATGGAATAAATCCCCTTTATTGACATACTATAAAATTTAAAACATTTTACAGTCAGTCAGTAAACTACAATGAAAATATCAGTTTATGACTCATTGAATTTTGTGCTTAATATACTGAACAATCTCCGAATACCTCGCAGTTAGTTTGTTAACTTTTTACAAACATATCATGTGATATATGACAAATTACAAAAATAATCGCAATAAAATAAATATACAACTCGGTAACAGCTTACCTTTCAATGTATGCTCTGCTTCAATAACTGCGTCGAGTGGTGGTGGTTGTAAAGCCTTCATTAAAAAGTCTCTAACAGAACCAAGACGCAAAAGCTTTATGAGTAATGCCAGTTCGTGTAACGGAGTACGCAGAATCTCCGGGGTAGCATGTTGTTCTAAACGATCAAAGCGAGCACGACTGAAAATGAAAGCAATGTTACAATTAAATCACAAAGTTAACTAACAAAAATGTTTGTGCAAACAAATTTTCGTTAAATAATATTAACCCCATTGTCTGTCATGCAAATAGTATATGTAAGTTCTATAAAAACTTCATTATGCATTAAGATGAACTGATCATCGCATTAGGCTTAAGAATAAGTAAAGCACCTTACTTACCTACAAAGATGAAAAGCAAATCCTGGACGAACTCGACCAGCTCTGCCTCGCCGTTGTTCCAGATTTGTTTTGCTTGACCATGAAGTAGAATATGACGTCAAATTGTTACGAGCAGTGAAAAGCTTCGTGCGTGATAAACAAAAATCGATCACAAAGACAACATCATTGATTGTGATAGATGATTCAGCTATGTTAGTTGCCAACACAATTTTTCTAACACCAGAAGGAGTGGAACGAAAAACTAGGCGTTGGTCTTCCCTAGGAATCTGAGAATGTAGCGGCAGGATAACATAGTTTGGACTTCCATATCTTGAATGTGACTGTAAATATTTTCGCAAAAGACTAATGATATTCCAACCAGGAAGGAAGATAAGAACAGCTCCGGGAATATTCATACCTATGATCTTATCCAAAAGTGCACCAACAAGTTCAAAAGGAACTTCCTTTTCGGTTATTTCGCCCATGGAACGAACCACTACCTCCCCATAAACAGGATCACACTTCAAGTTGCAGTTTTCTTCAGCGTTATCTGTCACATTTTCTAACTCTTGGCGGCGCTTCCGTTTTTTCTCATCAACGGGGGGAGGGACGAAATTAACCATCTTTATACAGTCTTCTAGAAAGTAATCTGAAGGTGGAAATATGAACAACCTGGACATAACAATACAGTACTATGTGGAGAAAATGATTATAATAGAAAGCTGTGTAATGAAATATAGGACATATAAATGCTAAAACATGTTAGTATTCTTAGTCATGACTATATATATATATAATTTCCCTTCGTCTCCACCAACTTTGTGCAATGCAGAACTGCGTTGGTAGGATTTCTAAACTACTTTACAATACCTTTTGGCAAGAAATTGAGAAAGTTCACACGAAGAAAACCAATGTGATTATCTCAATCATCACTTAAGTCAGCCCATAGGCAATGAGAAACTATTGGGTGATGTTACTTCAGAAGAGAAAGGACGACATTCTGGATGACTGTAGAACTTTTTTTGCACTTGAGTAGTTGATCAACCATCTACTGGCAGAAGTTTCACTCAAGTAGTCTACCCAAAAGTATATTTCAGGATAGCAATTACCAAAGACTAGATCGCAGCACCTTTTGGCAAGGAGTAAGCTAATAAGTAATTCCATGCAACCTAAGATAAAGCTACAACTTACCTGAGACAAAACGTTACTTTTTACTGCTGTAGTTTTCCTGCTTATTCGTTCCTTTAAATCTTAGTTTGTGTCTGTATTAGGTATGTTAGATCCTGGGAAATCACTTCGTAAACGTTGTTTTTGTGATTTTATTTTGAAAGTTTGAATTTCTCATTTTCGCACCAAAAGCGTCCATTTTTACCTTCAGATTGTATTTCCCACTTAGAAGGACCTTAAGTGTCATTGGTTCGTTCCCTCTTTTAATATGCCATTTTGGGGGCGCCCCGTAAGGACATTTTTATACTGTGCATATACACTTGAGTTGCACACCTGTTGGTCACGTGCTTCTGACTGTTTGTGGAATATACCTCTCCCTAGGTTGGTTCTAGTTTTCTTCTAGTTAGCAGAGATGGGGAGCAATGAATAGTTTAGCTTTTCCTGTTGTCGTGTTGTTGACTTTGGTTCCGTTCGCCGGCTATATGAATCGTAATCTCTTTAAACGTAGCAGACTGAGGCTAAATATACAATAATGTGGCGCATATATACATCTGGTGCCCCCTTGCACCAATATTTATGTGTTTAAAAAGTGAATATACAATACCAGGTTTCAAATTACCGCGATAGATTTAAAAAAAGAAACACGCATTTACTTACATTCAACAGGGTGTGTACGACCCTCGATATCCAAAACCGTACAGTCTCCAAAGTACTCGCTGAACATAGTTATGTCAATGGTAGCAGACATAAGAACAAGTCGGAGATTTCTGTTTGCTCTTACCATTTCGCGCAGTAGTATTAGCATGAAATCTGTATTAACGTCTCTCTCATGTATTTCATCAACAATGACATGAGACACTCCTCGAAGACCTCCTTCCATTTTGCGTGCCATTGTCCCAACAGTGCAAAACAAGATAGACCCGTACGGACGAGGATAAACGGTCTCAAAACGAACACAATATCCAACAGAAGTTCCTACAGTTTCGCCTCTCTCGTAAGCGATGCGCTCGGCAAGGCTTATAGCAGATATACGTCGTGGTTGTGTTACCAGAATAGAGCATTCAGCACCTATTCCCGATTCCAAATACGAGTCCAGAATGAACTGCGGAATCTAAAATTATGAATAGGCATATAAATAAAAAGAACAAACATGTTCATGTTTACCATATATGTACTGTAAACATGCAACGAATTTACATAAGATCAAACAAACCTGAGTGGTTTTGCCGCATCCGGTTTCGCCACGAATAATTGTCACTTTATTCCGTCTAACGGCTTCTAGTATTGAGACCCTGTAAGGATTCACGGGTAACTGAGCACGTTCATCCATCAATGACCGCAACTGAGGGTCGCTATCAAGTCGACGTAACCGCTCGTCAGCCAAGTTAGCGCTAATATGAGATAATGGTTGAGTAGCCTTGAAAAGACAAATGATATTTTTAAAGATAAAACTAAATAGCAAAAATATGAGTAAGTCAAAAGATATAAATAATACACATAGGCAATTTTCATCCAGTTTAATTCATTGCGTAAACAAAAAGCAAAACAATGCCACTACAGTTTGCGATCCTTAACATATGTATGATAATGTTAATTTCTTCGTATTATTTAGCGCGGAATTTATCACAGATTTTCTACAAACAATTTATGAACAAATGATGTCCTTGATTTACGTTTATATCAAGATTTTTTTAGATGACACTTTAAAGTAAATCAGCATTTTTTAACTATGAAATCTGACAGAAAAATAATATAATTTACAAACTAAAATTGTAATTAAATACACACACTGTACATTATATCATGAAATATACACTTAAATTCCAAGAAATTAGATAGCAAGTAACTTGTGGGATTATATTTATTTATTTATTTAAACACAAATATTGGTACAAAAAAGCACCAGATAAATATGCGCCTCACAAATCTCATTTGATTTGTGTGAGGACTGTGATACTGCTCGGGTGCCCAGACTGAAGCAGGTGGTTTTCTTAGGGGGCCAAACCCCAAGACTTTGACCTAAAGGTCTGATCCACAAGGCAGTGGAGCATCGTGAGGAGATGCAGTCCCATGGTAGCCGGTGACCAACGACTAATTCATACGCCATTTGTTCCCTCAGGATACTGGAGCCCATGTGTACCATTTGTGTGGAATCAGGGTTTTCTAACTTCCCTAGGTGGACTTTCCGTGTCCACCAACCTGGTTAAAGCGCCGGACGTTCGCTTTTCGTCCTCTCAATTTCGTGAACAACACCCCCGGCACGAGAAGGCAGTGAGTAGGACTTCCCTGTCAGAGGCTATATACGTGTGGCCATGTGAGAGCATTTGGAGAGGGAGAGCGGACTCTCCCCACTCTCGGCAGTACCAGGGCATTTGGAGATCAAACAATATAACGTATATTAAGACTACACTGTTAGACAAAATTTCATATCCTTCGAACTTGTGGGATATATATATATATATATATATATATATATATATATATATATATATATATATAGTTTGTTTATTAGGGAAGTAAAAATAATTGACTGTATTTCCAACGAACCCAGGAGGATTGATAAAAAGACTAAATATCAATAAATAGTTAGCAGAAGCTAGAACCACTGCATATATAAATCTTATTTAGTAACTTAGAGCACGTAGTAGGAGTCCTATTTAACTCATTTTTATCACAGCTGGGACTGTATCAAGTCTAGAATTATTTATTCCAAGCTTTTAAGCTATTGAGGAGCGTGCAAAGGTGTAACTCAATAGTTTAAACATTCGACCCTCAATAATCAGATTTCAAGTTCCAGCTTTGCTCCACATATTTCATTCAAGACGATCAGGGAATGCTATCTAACTTCGCAATAAGTTTAGCGCTCAGTGTATTAAATACACTTACCAGGTTATCGGGTTTAAATAAAAATAGATACCACCTTTAGATTATTAGACTAAAAATTACATTGATCCTTGGATAGTGTACTTAATTAATAAATCAGACTCTGGGATTTTTGAGCAAAATTTAAAACCTGATGACGAACAACCTGTAATTTATTTAGGGCTAAGTGAAACCCACTAATACTCAATTGATAGGATTGATAAACACTGCAAGGCTAGAGAATAAGGACGAACTTTAAGCGAATGTTAGTGACTTTGGGAGAGTGGTTAGTTTACAATGGAAAAAGTAGTAATAGAAAACAAATGAAACTAAGATGTGCATAATACCGTTAAGTGATTAACAAATCCCCAAAGTGATCTGAAGATAATTGAAATCGGAAAGCTAACTGAATAAGTACACGCACATATGAACACAAAATATTCCCCCACCTTAATTTGGTTTCTCGCAATAAGTTATTCGTTTATACCATGCACATGATTGCCCTACAGCGGGATTCGCATTCTCAAGGTCACTTTAAGAGTCATCGAAGGACACTAAATATATTTTACTAATCCTTGAGAATGATGGTTTTTAGTTGAGTCGATTTGAACGACCGACTGATAACCGGTCGGTTTCTTAAAGCTATCCTGATAGACGGAATGCTGACAAGCATATATCATATTATTTTCAGTATAACCAATAATCGCTTATGAAAACCTACCTCTGGACCTTCATCGATATTACAAGCAGTCCATGGATTCCAGTTGGGGAATGGTGGACACCAGGCAACCAGCTGGGGTTGTTGTTTAGGAGCATCACCAAAGTCTACCAAGTTGTAATTGGTAATCATATTATAAGCTTGATCTAGTGGGAGATTTGTAGGTTTCAAATTAACGGGAAGACCTAAATTCTCCAATACATCGGTTAGATTTTCTTCAACTTTTGAATTCAAATTAACATCATGCACTGCAACCTTAATACAGACATAAACAGTTAAAATGTTTTATTTCATTGGTGAGCCACGGAAAACGCAAAACAGGGAAAGTGCCATCAATGGTTTGTCTCCATTAAATAATTAAACGGTGCAACATGAATCAAAGACGAAACCAAGTTTATGAAAGCTAGAATTGCAAAAACTAGATTTCTGGACTGTCATGATCTTTTATTACGACCCAAACGAACAAGATTGGATGGGATTAAGAATCACAAGAAAAACGTTAGTAAACTTGCTTGCTCGCTCCAACACACTCCTACAAGGAACATGCGCAGATTAAATCTATATCCAGCTAACAGGAACGTTTAGATAGGTTAAGATTTCAATTTTTAACGAACTTGTTTTTCACTGTATTTTGTTATATGTATTACTCACCTCTACCACTTATGGGTTATTTCCTTGACACTACTGACGCCATCTGGAAGTATGTTCTAGATAAGACTATGTAACAAAAGAAGTGGAATCTGTACATTACTCCATAAATCAAGTATAACGCTCTAAAACCAAGTACTATATGCATCAACTCTATTAATCAAACCTGAGATTAGGAATCTAGTTTTCAAAAGTAAATAATTTCATGACCTTTGACCGAGTGGGAAACTATGAGAGAATTAGAGCAGGAATTTATCATAATTTCTAAACATACTTTGAACAGAACAATTGTACTCAGTAGTCGGGCACGTTGGGTAACTCAGTTCAAAATTGATCAGCGACACTGACGCATATACTCATTATCTTCGCGTCTTGAGTATCAGTAATATTTCATAATTCCTATTCATCGAATTCATTCATTATTTTGGCACCATATTCTTCAATGTTTAATCGTTCTCATTACCACTGACACTAGTATTGTTTCAACCATATTTCATCGTTTATCTGACTTAACCCTATAACTAGCGAATTGTGAGAATTAAAAACCATTAGGAAGACAGTCTGCTAACATAACTTTCATAAACATAAACATCTTAAATAAGACTTCACCCTGCTGCATAACAGGGAATAAGAAACAGCTTTACGTAAACTTACCTCACTATGCTTCTTTTTCCGTTTTTCGCCAGTATATGCTTCCAATTCTCCTGCATGAAAGAGCTGCCGGACTAGCGATAGGCAGCAAGCACGAGATGCTAGCTGTTTGTTTGATCCCGCCTCTCGAGCGTACAGAGTTTTCCGAAGATTTTTCGCCAAGACAGTCATCTCCGCTATGTAACTCCTATAAGCATTTTAAACAGTTAATTCAAATTAATGTGTTTGTTTGGACATTATAAAAGAAATTTTATACGAATTTGGAGTAACTAATTTAGCATAATTACGTGAATTATCCTGTAGTAATAGGAACTTACCTACCACGACTGAACTTGCAGTTGAACGATGATTACGAAGGCCATGAATATAAGCTGTAAACAAATGAATGTATCATTTTATTAGCACTCAGAGCCAACTGATCGCCAAGACCACTCAATTCGTTAAAATATAAGCGAAATTGAGTGGAGAAGCGATCAGGGTACTGAATGCTCCTTATGTCACCCAGCGTTCCTGTCCGCCTGGCCACTGTGTACAAATATGTCACTAGTGTCATAACTGCGAGCCAATATATCAACTTAATACATTTACACAAAGAGCACCATAAGGCGCTGTCTCACCTGCTATGATCTGGACCGACCGAAGTATATTTCACTTGGCCCACTTGCTGGCGAGTTGCCTGTAAGTATTCATTTAGACGTGCCTTGGCGTTTTCCATAGACCAACCACCATGCAAATCAGAAGTTAAGTCCACCTCTTCTGCCTTAGTACAATGAATATAAGTTATACAAACACTACCTCTTCCAACTTCTTTTGGTCGTATATGCTACTGATGTAGCTACCGCCAGAACCTAACGAATTCCCTTGTTGTTGAGGACTTTGCCCGAAGTTTTCTGATGTAGATGTGCTTGCAGGTTCCGAATATATTACATTCCCAGGCTGTTAACTTAGAAACAAACATGTAACATACTTGTATCGCTGGAACTGAAGATGCAGGGATTTCGCCTTCACGAACAAGGTAGTTAACAAAGTCTCTAGCTGCATTTGTTTGGGCTTCTTTTTTCGTTGTAGAATTTCCTATTCCAACGTAATTGAAGCCGTCAGCCCGAGCCTATAACTAGGTCCAGAGAGAGAGAAATGGACTTACCTCACAAAGAAACCTAACCTTATTCCGACCGACAGGCTTCTCAATGAAAGTATACTCTGGTGCTATGCGTTTCTTAGTTTGCAAGAAAGTGTACAGAAATGACTTAATCCCCTCAGGATCACACATGGACGATAATTGTTGAGATCTGAAAAATGAGAAGCATATTTTCATGTACAAATATTGACGAAAAACAAGAATGCAACTTGAGTCCAATATTTTTAAAAAATTTCCTAGAAAAATTACAAATGTAAACGTGTTAATATATGGTACAACACAATGGCATGCAGTTAGCCAAACAAAGTTAACGGCAAAGTCTCGATCTCGCAAAATGTGGGTATATTGAAACACTGTCAGTCAGTCAGTCAGCGACAACGTAGGACCACGCACATTTGTGCATCGGTCCAAGTT
The DNA here is from genome assembly GCF_000237925.1 of Schistosoma mansoni. Classification (NCBI taxonomy): domain Eukaryota; kingdom Metazoa; phylum Platyhelminthes; class Trematoda; order Strigeidida; family Schistosomatidae; genus Schistosoma; species Schistosoma mansoni. Next base: position 14,945,095 of record NC_031495.1, read on the forward strand.
GCCATACCTCATTAGCACAACAAGATGAACACCGGATTCATAGAAGTAATTAATTTAGTGGTGGTAGTATATAAAGAAAGGTTGTATATAAGGATATAGTACAGGAAGGGAGATATGAAGCAATTTTAGTCTCAAGGTTTAAGGGAAGATAAAGAGTGTATACACCTACGCCATTGTGATCGATTCTGAGCCATGTCACAGAGCCTACAAACATTGGTTACGATAGTCACGCGGACCCCAACCAGGTAGTCTGCATCTGCCAACATGGCTCAGACTAGAAGTTAGTGACTTCAAGCACTGATGCCATGTTTCGGTTTGGCCGCCCCTAACTCTCTTCCAACCATCCCCTACACTATTGAAACACTGGATTTTCTATCTACACAGAATGAAAATGAGCAGGAACGCAGTACTATGGGAACAGTTTAACTTTATTAATCACTTATTAGACGCGTGGAGGGAATTTTAAGTACCGAGTCAGAAGACAGTAGTTTCATGATGAATTCAGGTTGATGTGCATTAATATGTAGTCAGTGGTGAATCCTACAATATTCACATGTAAAGGAGACTTAGTGGGGTGCCGGCCCCACATTCATGTTCATTCGGTTTACCATCAATAGTGTTAGTTGGATTGTAGCGCTAAATAAATCGCCAAAATAAGTAGTCTCGTAAGCCTTCGAAATTTTATGCTGACTGCATTAGTTTAAATGATC
>NC_031495.1:14946004-14998475 GCF_000237925.1 Schistosoma mansoni
ATGCATCTTCCCATTGCAACGATTTTGAGCCATGTCATTCAAGGTCTCTAACCATCGGTTGCTGTCATCTCGCGAATCCCAACCAGGTAGTCTACACCTACCAACATGGCCCAGTCCACTTGTCAGTGACTTCATTGATTTGTGCCACGTTTTGGTCTGGCCACCCCTAGCTTTCTTCCAACCTACTCCTACACCATGAAACATTGCACGTCGGGGCAGTCGGTGGTCGGGCATACGTAACACATGTCCCAGCCATCTCAACTGATGAAGTTTCACTACTTCATCAATCGATTTGCCATCCCTACCTAGTACTCGTTTCCTAACAACTGCATTACTTACCCGGTGGTCCCAGGATATACGAGCAATGCTTCGAAGACACCTATGATCGAACACTAGTAGCCTACGAATATCCTCTACTCTTATTGGCCATGTTTCACTGCCATAGAGTAGGACGGAGCGAACTGCTGCACAGTAAACCCGTCCTTTGGTTGCTAGACGGATATCTCGCCTACGCCATAAATGACGCAAGTTGGCGAAAGCTAGACGAGCCTTCTGTATCCGTGCTGAGATTTCGTCACATACCAGACCACAAGGGCTGATGAGACTTCCAAGATAAGTGAAGTGGTCTACACGCTCAACTACTTCACTCCCTATCATTAGTTCAGGTGTCGATGCAACCCAATCCTGAAGTAACATTTTGCACTTCGAGGGAGAGAATCGCATTCCGAACATGCCTGCATAGTTGCTTATAGTGGTCAGAAGACTCTGCATGTTGTCAGCGTCTTCACCGAGTAAAACTATGTCGTCGGCGTATTCTAAGTCGACAAGTGAGTCTCCTGGTAAAAGTTCAACTCCTGGAGGTTTAGCTGATGAAAGTGCTATCTCTAAAAGTAAGTCAATGACAAAGTTAAACAAGAATGGGGAGAGTGGACAGCCCTGACGAACGCCACTTGTGGTAATCAGTTCTGATGACAGTTCGCCATAGGCTCTAACTCGACCAGTTGTGCTCGAGTAGAGAGCCTTTATGAGGTTAATGTACTTCTTTGGTACTCCTTTCAGTGACAAACATTGCCATAGAACCTCACGATCAACAGAGTCAAATGCCGCCTTAAGGTCAAGAAATACTACTATTGTGGGACGTCTGAATTTGTGTCTATGTTCTAGGACCTGACGTAGGGTGAATATCTGGTCTATGCAACCACGTCCAGGTCGAAAACCAGCTTGGTTTTCTCTAGTCTGCTCTTCACGAGCTTTGGTTAGGCGACCTAGTATTATTGAAGCTAATATTTTAGACACTATATTAGTCAAACTGATCCCTCTGTGATTGTCACAAGAGGACTTTTGTCCTTTCTTATAAACTGGCACAATCAGTGATTGGGACCAGTCAGATGGAATTACGTCCAGTTCCCAGATTCTACCTAAGACCTCAGTCAATCTCACTGCTAGTACTGGACCACCATCCTTAAAAATCTCAGGGGTCAACCTGTCAGGGCCTGCTGCTCTCCCTCGCTTCAGATTTCCTATAGCTTTTTCAACCTCACAGAGGGTTGGAGGACTTACATCAATTTGCCATTCAGGACGACTGGGGATCGTGGGTAATTGAAGTGTGGCTGAAGGCCAGTTGAACTGATCCCTAAAGTGTTCTGCCCATCGATCCAACCTCCTGGATTGAGAATGAATTATATGCCCATCTTTATCTGAGATGGTTTCACTGATATTCGGGTTCCTAATACCGGTTTCTTTAACGAGTCTGAATAGCTGCCTACTGTTACCTATTGCCGCTGCCTTTTCCATCTCTCTTGCTTTCGCTACCCACCACTGTTCACGATCATTACGTAGACTTCTTATAAGCCTGCGCTTAAGTTGACTCCGCTCTTCGTTATGCTCAGAGCCAGGTGGGCTGAGTTTACGAGCATCTATCAGTGCGGTAGATGCTGCCGAGATCCATTGTTTCTCCCTAACGTTATGGTTTACCTTATTAGCGGATATCACTGCTGATTCCACAGCTTTTCGGATGTCATTCCACGCTGCCTCGGGGTGGACACAACTTACATGGCTGCCTAACTGTTTTTCTAGTTGTTCCTGAAATATATTCTTAGCTTGCCTACCATTAAGTAGAACCCTTAGAGGCTTCCCTGCAGTGTCTTTCCTACGTCCAGTAAGACGCAGACAAATACGTGCTCGCACTAGAGCATGATCTGAATCTAAGCATGTGCCCCAGAATGAGCGACAGTCTTCTATCGAGCCCCTCCATCGGTGGCTGATAGCGATGTGATCTAATTGGGTCCAACGTTGGGACGAATTCGGGGGTCGCCAGGTCAAAAGATGTTTTTCCTTATGCTTAAAGTTAGTATTTGCAAGAAATAGGCGGTTATCTGAGCATAGCTGCAACAGACGGTCGCCATTATCTGTTCTTTTCGCCATGACACCATAAGATCCACCCAGGTGTCCTTCCCTTTCACTTAGTTTACCTACTTGAGCATTAAAGTCACCTGCTACTATTACTACATCAGAACGCCTAGCTTCTCGGAGAAGGTCAGAAAGTTTCCTGTAGAACTCATCTTTTATATCGTCTGAGCTGCAGTCAGTGGGAGAGTAGGCAGAGACGACGAAGAGGCAACGACGAATTTCCCTATCTTTCCGAGTCCTTACTGATCCGTTTAGTCGAACAGCGCATAGACGACTGTCTACTGGGATCCAGTCTAAAAGAGCTAGTTCTGCCCTAGGACTTAATGCTATACCTACTCCAGCGAGGCCACGGGAAGCAGCGTCAGGGCTTCCAGATACACGGAGCGTGTATCGAGATGAAACTTTATTTTGATTAGGTGCGGTCAAATGAATGACACTACTCGGATCTTGTATGCGCGTTTCGGAGACGCAGCACACATCGATGGTGTAAGATTCTAGAGTTCTAGCTAAGGAAGCCTGTTGTCCTATTTGGCACAATGTTCGGACATTAAAAGTTCCTATATGTAGTTTAGAGCGTGGTTTCAAGAGACCAGGAATAACGTTCTGTGTACTCGAATCGTTTGCCCTAGCGGTGCGACGCGATAAAAGGACGTGGGAAGGGTTAGTCGAGGAGATAACAGAGTTATTAGGTGTAGGAAGGATTTGAAAGCGACCAACTTGGTCTTGTGTGCAGTTAAGGGTATGAGGGCTAGTATCACTTCCCGGCTGCCCACACCGTGGAAGGGTATTTCTTGAGGGACCTGAAAAAGAAGTTGGATTAGTGTTGGTCTTAACGACCTGGGAGCGTGACCGCAGTGCCCAAGGGACATCTGCTTGAGGCCGGTCACGCACGGCCTTTTTGTGGGGGATTTTTGACGTGTTAGCTCCGTTCTTCAAAAGTCCTTACCGCCGGAGACGGAAATCCGTGGGATAAGGCGAGGTGTGCATTTTTAGGGTCGACCTTTTCTAACCCCACCCCTCCTTGTGGGAAGGCAGCATCGCTGTCATGCTGGTTGTCTGAAGGAAACACCTTACTGCTTTCACACCTCTGTACAGTCAGCAGTACGACTTCGCCTTCGGACCTTGGGATTGCTGCTTTTAGTCTCACCGCTCTTCAACCGACCTGTCTGGCATGGTAGGACCTTGAGGAACGATTGTTCCAGCCAGCATAGCTCGATTGGATCATCACGATAGGCAAGCCCGACCACCACGTCAAGGTAGCAGCAACGGTCGGGACCCCAGCCGTACCGGGACATTTTGGGACCATGGGTAATCGCGAATGTAAGCACGTTAAGATAACATCGAAAAGGTCAGAAGCACAAGTAATAGTTGGTGCACAGTCAATAGGTCAGCCCTTTTAATGTTCAGTTTGAAGATTACCATTGAGTATGCTAAGTAGATTGGTCAAATTAAAGAATGCTAACAACTTGAATCGCTTATCATTTCGAAAAAACTAGAATTGATGTGTAGCTAAACAGAAAGAAGCTGTTATTAAAAAATGACCTGTATTACAAAACAGAAGTGTTCATGGCTTTTAAAACATTACTGAACTAATCCATATTCTGAAAAGGTTTGTCTAAGGATCGAGGAATATTCGGTCCTTTGGCAAGCAATAAATGATCAAATGTTCAGCATTAAATTAAAAAATCAAAGTACTGCAACATAACACGAGGCTGGTATTAGGAATAAGAGTTAAGTTTGAAATCAGATTCTAGGTCAGGGTGGATATATACTTATATTCTGTATCCTCATTCTAATGAGGAATTTTAGTGTCCCCTTGACAAAACCAAGCTATAAAGCACGATATATAAGGACGAGTATGTCAAGAACTAAAGAATTAGTGATTACCTAACGACAAGAGGGAATTCAGGTTGTAATATCCAATGACATATGAAGGGACAATTACCAAACAAACGACAATTTAATGCGAATAAAAACTATACTTCGAATCACAAACAGGGCGCCCAAAATGAGAGGACAATACAAGATCAATGAGTTAAAACAAATTCGTCTCGCAGATGTGCATTGGTTCAGGCATTGATGCAACTCATGGGTCCCAAAATTATTTTTTATTAAATTTCCTTCCTCTGCAAATGACACTACCAATCGCTATTGTTTGGAAATTATTGAGGAGGTAAATAAACCCCAAAATAAATAGTTTTGTACGTCTTCAACATTGCTGCCAACCCCATTAGTTTTATTGAACATACTCTGACTGAAGGCGCTCGTTCAGGCCTTCATACCAGATCGCTACTGGGATATCGTGCAACGCAACCTGATTAGATTATATACCTCTCGCCGTATAGGTTATCTTCCCAATATGTTATCGGACTCCGTCATTCCTGACTTCTGATTTGACTGGGTTTAGGATCTGAGATTATAAATTTGTCACGGAAACCAGAGTTAATAACAATGGGGTTTGTCATATTCTTGTCCCTTCTAGATATTAAGCGCTCCATAATAAAGTGCCTCATTTGTGGGCGTGAGTTCAAGGAATACTTGATGAAGCTCTTTAGAGTCTAGTAACAAAGTCATTAGCCTTTCGAATTTGGTAAAAGTGTCACAGTTGGAGATAGGTATTGTCAGCCTGTTCCACAATAAACAATACCGCACTGTAGAAAACTTACAACGCATTTGTTTTTGGTGTTTTACGGTCAGTAGTGTATATGCGTTGTGTTCTTAGTCTATGGTCTGGGTCATGGATCATAGTCGGGCAGGAGGTTAGGAATGAGAGTCCATTTATTGCTTTGTAGAGAAACATCAGATTGTTCCTTAGCTTACGGTGCCATAAAGGTCTTAAAGAGAGGTGCTCACATCTACCTGTGTAATTGAGAGTGGAGTAACTTACAAGCAGTTGGCGTTTGAAGCGTCTTTGAACGTATACTCTTAGTTTGTCTATGATATTCATATTAGAGAAGACAAAAGAGCAGTATTCAAGGGAAGGTCGCACACATTTTGTGAAGGGTAATCTTAGCCTCTGTTGTGAAGAAACCTTCCATTATGAAACCAATTAGCCGTCTAGCTTAAGAAATAATAGAGGAGGCATGTTCTTCAGAGTTTAGGCTTCCTGTGTAATTAATTCCTAGATCGTGTACTGATTTAAGTGTATGGACTTTACCTTTATTTGAGTGAAGTTGAATTTCATAGAAGTGCTTTCCAAAATGCATGATCCCGCACTTGTTGAGGTTAAATGGTAATTGCCATTTTTCGCTCCAGATAGTTAGATTATTGGGATCATTTTGAACCAGAGGTACACTTTCACTTAGAGCTTCAGGCTTATAGCTGTATACTATTTTGAGATCATCAGCATATAAGTATGGTTTCCCAAATTTTATGATGTTACATATATCGTTTATATACATAGGAAACAAGAGTGGACCTAATGCACTACGTTGGATGACTCCACTAGTTATTGGTTTAGGTGATGAGAGAGTCATTGTACTTTATCATTTGTTTACGTTCCGTTAAGAATGAAACAAACCATGAATAGAGTGGGTTGTTGATTCTAAAGGACTGTAGTTTGACTGAAAGCCTTTTGTATGTGACCTTATCAAAAGCTTTCTTAAAGTCTAAAAATATGACAGATACAAGGAGTCCGTTGTCTGGTTTCGGAGTTATGTCATTCATGTAGTCAACTAGGTATGTATCACATGATCTTGACTTGAGAAATCCATGTTGGGAGACCGAGATGAGATTATTAGTAATTAGATGTTGGACTGCCGCCGCCCTAACCACTTTCTCCATCACTAGATACCACTGAAGTTACATTTACAGGTCGGTAATTTTCAACATTTGCTTCAGGTCTTGTTTTAATTTTGGGAATGATGTGTGTAGTTTCCAAAGCAGTAGGGAGAGTAATATCGTAAACAGTTTGGGAAGTAAAACACTCATATCATCACCTCCATGTTTTAGCATGCTAGCAGGAATATCATCTGGTCCATCAGTGTAGGAGTGTTTCAATGTACTAATTGCCTTAGAGATATTTTGTACATCAAAGTCTACATTAGTAATTTTACTGAAATGTACTGGGACTGTTTCTGAATCATTTGGTGGTTTTTCGTTAGGTAATGAGAAGGAAAATGATCACCAAATAGTTCCGTAACACGTTTATGATCTTCGTATACTTGTTTGTCTTTAATAAATATGTTCCCTCCCCATTTAGAACGTTTATGTTTATTTTGAAAGAGTATGATGAGTGCAGAGGAGTTATTATTAAGTTCGACAGCACGTTTTTCCTGTTCGACTATTTTTTGTGTACTTATTGCCTCCGTTCGGACGAGTATTTCTGTCATCGTAACTAAAGAGAAAAGTCATTAAAGTTGCGGGATCGAGTAAAATGTCTTTGAAGACGTCTTCGTGTACCGACCAGTATATATAGATCTTTGGAGATTTTAGGTCTCCAGGATTCTAAAGGTGCGGTTTTGTTTATGATACTTTTGATGTGATAAAATATATTGGTTAGTGTGTTGGTATTGTTTGTAGTAAGAAAAGTTCCCCAATCAGTGCTTCTAAGGTAATTTTGGAAGTTATTCTAGTCAACCTTGCGGTAGTTTCTGCGAAGTATTACATTTTTAAGTCTACCGGTCGTGTTTTTTATATTACGACTACATACTACAATGTCATGATCACTGCCTGGAAACGTTTTTTACAATATACACAGTATTGTGGGGCCACTGGTAAAAACTAAGTCCAACATATTTTGATGTCTGGTAGGGCTACTGACATACTGAATCAACTGTCCTAGCTCTAGACATTCAATAAATGATTCATAACGTTTTGGAGCCTTGACTGTAAATCGAGAAATTTCAGGCATGTTTAAGTCACCACAAATAAGTTTGCTTTTGAATGGGAGGGATGATGCTAGTGTGAATACCTCTAATAATGTTGCTATTTCACCTATTGATGCGTTAGGTCGGCAGTAGAGACAGCCCAACAGTAAGGCAATGGAATACGATGGTCTTAAAACAATCCACATCGAACCTTTCAGTTTGTTTAGTTCAGGCATACCACATAATAGTGAGGTTAATCTAGATAGGGCTTAAATAAGACATCCTCCGCCTAGACCTCCCAATTCTATCACTTCTATATAGGAAATAATTATCAACAGATATACTTAGTTCGGAAATATTACTGTTAGTCCCTACTTCAGATAGCATTATAAGTGATGATTGATATATGAATACAAAAAGGGCTAAATCATTCTTTTTAATGCAGATCGACTTAGCTTTGATAAGACATATATTGAACAAATGGCCTACTAAGTTAAAATGAATGGGAGTATCTCGATTAAAGTTGTCATAACCCTCACGGGTGTGATGTTGTGTTTAAAGTGCGTGATTGCATGTTCTTCACTAGCCCTGTATTTTGATGGCTGGAGTTAATGGAGGGATGTATCAAATGACCTGGCGAAATTGCTTGGGAAGTTTATCCAGGAGGGAAGGGTGGGCGTACTCTCTGATGGGAACTGTACGGGGAAGTGAGCTTGTGTTCCGCATGTGGTTTGAAATTACTTGGGCGATATGCTTCAACAGGGGTGACACTAGGGGCCTTATTCCAAAAAAATCTGTTGCAGGTTGACTGTAACGCTTACCGTTATTTGCTAAATAGTTTTGATGGTTTGGCTCGTAGCCTCTGTTATAGCTATTTACGTTAGTGTGAGCATGAGGGGGGACTGCTGCACGTAACTGGAAGTAGTTGCGACAGTTATTATACATGGAAGCCGCTTTTATGTGGTGGTTGGTACTGAAGGGTGTGGAAAGTTTTCTTTCCGAGAGTAATTACAATTGTGATCCTGGAGAATGTAGCCAGGGTATGGGTTGTGGAGCCTATAATTAACATTTCCTATAGATGGTTTTAGAGAGTGAGTGGAGTGATCAGTACTCTGGTAGTTTTTGTTAGTGTGCGTGTAAAAAGGTTTGTTACGCTCAAGCCTACTATCCGTTTTGCAGCTTAGAGGTGTCGATGGCAAGTTACATGACATCAGAGGGTAGAACCTATTCACAGTTGTTGGGATACCCACAGAAGAGTTGATCTCAATCTTACGTGTTTCCCTATTTGATATCTTGGATTTTGTCTTCCCAAGCATTTTTGTCACAGCTGCAGAGTTTCGATGCCTCTGTGAGATGAATTTAGGTTCACTCGAGTCATGTTGTAGAATATCTTTAGGGTGACTAATTGTCAAGTGAATATGTTTCGTCACACGGATCGCACTTCAGCACTTTACTGAGCGAACAGCCGAGATCAGGGATGTCGTTATGCATTTTGGTGACAGTTGGGATCCATATCTTATACTAAGGATTCTGATCTTCAGACTCATCTAGATCTACAGATTGGCCTGTCGTTTGTGGAATGACATCATGCTTATTGTTCATGAGCTTTATATTATTCACTGTGTTGCAAACTACCTTTAGCTGGTTATTTACTGTAGCACTTTCATACGATTCTATTGCTTCTCGTCTTCTCACACGACGTTGACAGGCCGTTAGGTCAGGAGTGACTTTTATGCTCGTGTGTGGAATTAGTGAGCCAATATTTTTGCTCAAATCAATAAATTGTTTAGCATCGTTACAACAGCTAAATTTAAACAGGAGATGGCAAGTCAATCTATCCGACTTTTTTCTAAGGTGGATGACTCGGCAGCATACCGCATGCTGTGAGGCAAATATCCCTTAACTTATTTGGGTATGTGCGATGAGGGAGATTGTATACAACTGCAATGTGGGAAGGCATCACTCTTTTCGTCACTTTTTCAGCCACAAACTCTATAATACATTCAGCTTTAGTGAGCTGTTCAAGATTTTTATCAGTATTATTACCCCATATGTGTGTAAGGGGTGTAATGGGTTAGATCGACCGTTAATTTCGGTCAGGGAGTTTTGTGACTGAAGGATGTCAGTACTATATCGATCAGTATTTTCGTAAGTGTGAGATAAACTGTTAGATTCCTTGGTTTTTGGTATTTTGGATTTAGGCCCTAGTAAAGCATACTGTCTTGACTGTTTTGACTTTTCGATGCACGTGGGTATTTCGCCTTTGATGTCATCTAGTCTTACCGTTGGCATACTGCACGAAGAGATAGAGGGGTTGTTACATGGAGAATCAGGTAGTGCTAGTGTTATTTGTGGATAAGAAGCATAAGGTTCAGAAGATAAAGGTTTATCACTGTCAGGTATTGAGTCATCAGTCATAAGGGTTACAGACTTTGACCTTTTAGTAGACTTGAAAGTTGGTGAAATTTCTCTTTTGCTGGAGCGATTTGCTATGATTTGAAGCAGGGTGAGTAGTGGGCTCATCTAACTAAAACATAATATCTGAGTATATAGTATTAACCGGGTTAAAATTAGGATCAGAGACTATGAGTATATAACGTATGTCAGATATAAGGTGTTCAATTATAAAGTAAGAGAGTACTGATCAGTGGAAAATCTGTATTTCAATTAGTATAATCCAGAGATAATGACGCGTCAATGCCAATTGTTGGGGCCTTATATAAGATATCTAGGAAGCGAAGTCCGCGATATGTATATATTAACTGGTAAGTGTTCGTCAAAATTATTTTCCTGAAGTAAAGTGTGATCGATATACGAGATAGGACGATAATCTAAGAGTAGTGCAGCCTACAAAAGAACAAATCGAAGAAGTTCTAAACCACGTGAAAAAATGTTAACACTTTCAAATTGCGACGCAAATTGATGTCGTCTGCAACCATGGAAGTCTGGCTATATATGTTTTCACCAAATCGATTTTGGAGAAAACAGTTTTACCCTCAAGGTAGTTGTCAACTCGTGAATGTGTGACGACGGCCGACGATCCGGAGCGGTTTTCGTATTCAGTCGTCCAAAGTCAACATTCAGATGTCAATCGATGTTGTCCTCTTCAGGAACCAAGTGCATAAAAGATGCTCATTGACTGTTTGACGGCCGAATGATTCTAAGGTCTATCATGTGGTCAGATTCATCTTTAGACAGCCTCAACTTTTCGGAAGCTAGTTGGCGCGCTTACGAGAATACAGGTGGTTCTGTAGCCGTGATGTGATGCGTAACATGAATGGTTAAACATGGCGATTTCGGTTGCACTTGGGATATTTTAGAGTATTTGTTGATAACATAGATCGATCGTGAGTCTTACTGTGACTGATGACAATCTACAACCGGAAAAAGAAGTTACACTTACTTCTGCGCCAGTGTCGATGAAGTAGAAAACTTAGTCATCACACGAGTGATATACATCTGACGTCAATGTTCGCCGGCTACGTTTGCTATTGTTTTTCGTGTCGGACGGTTCGAAGATTGGGAAACCACAAGGTTTTCTGCGACTTCTAGAAGACCTGCCATACTTTTTGTTTGGAGATTTACTTACTGCTACATTACTTATATGGACAAAGAGTTCCGTAGTTGGGCATCAACGAAGAGTACGACTTAACTATAGGTTATCTAGGTGAAAACCGTGCCTCGTGGAGTGCCTCACGGTACATCTCTGAGGACAGTGCAACACATCCCATATGGTAATGACCGTCTCAGTCTCATATCACTGGTTTTGTCATATGATGACGATATTAAGAAATGGAGGGTGATTGAAAACCAGGGGAATATTTTAAAATGATCTTCATAAATTATCTGAATGGTCTAGAGTCTGTCAGTTGCCAATAAACGCTTTCAAGTGCATCATGATGCATATTAGTCACCAGGGTACATATACATACAGATGGAATACCAACAATCTACCTGTTGTCCAGACACACAGTGAACAGAGAGTCACTGATGGCCAAGATTTGAAAACTGCTACAGACTTTTGTACAGTAGCTGCCGAAGGCTTTTTTTGCATGCAGTGTTCGTTCGTTTTAAACTCGAGTACTGTATACAAAGAATCAGCGCGTAGGTAAAAAGGAAAGGAAGCTACAAGTCAAGATTCAGGAGACCGCAAAATAAATAATTTTCGGAATCGCAAAGCTCCTGTGTGGAGAGGAGCTGGCCGAACTAAACCTACTTTCCTTGCCAAATAGATAGGCTAGCGGTGACTAGATCACAGATTTCAAATTACTGAATGATATATTTTTTTTAACTAACAGGACCTCAGTTCTCATGTCTTCCAAGACAGATAATTTATGAGGACACTAAAAAACTCTGCGAGCGCAGAACAAACCACTTCTCAACTAATTACCTACCTTCTCATCGAATCAATAATTAGTGAGAATCCTTATCTCAACAATTGACCGAAGCTTCATCTGTTGACTAAATTAAAAGAAAGTTAGATCGACTGGGAGACCACTGCTTTGAGGACTAACAAGAGCCACCCAACATTATTTTCTTTGCGAATTGGGACTGAAACTAGTTCGTCTTAACGATATTGCTGATTGATGCCATCGGAAACCAGAGAGGGAGCTTCAATGTCTCAAGGTTGTTTGTTGTTTGCCTGGCTCCTAACAGTATTGTTTCAGCGTATACCCCACAGCCCTCTTAATAGGTAATGCAGTTGGCTTAATACAAATAAACGGAATAACTTGCGAGTTGTGCTGTAGTAAACAATTTTGAAAGCTTGGTTTATTACATCTGGTTATATACCGCTTGTATTATCAAGATTATTTCCACTTAAGTGAAAAAGTACAGTGAATAGTATGTCTGTGGAAAGTGGTGCTTTAGAATAACATGTCATCGGCTGGATCTACAGGTATATTCCATAGAAACATAAATGTCAAAGCAAAAAGAGGTTGAAACTCTTCATCCAAATTTGTCATACTAATTCATAAACCTATTTTGACCTTAGTAAGTATCTATAGTTGTTCCACTACAATTTAGTTTTGCCCGAAGTTCCATAGATTGTAGTCATCCTGTACTTTCCCGGATTCATCATCCTATATATCTTACTAAATTGGTTTTACAGTCACCTATCAAATGTGTCTTTTTTTCAAAATACGGAGGGAAAACCTGCTGATTGTGTGTACAACACCGGTGGGCAAGGAATGCTATGATACATAACCTGTCTGACCTTTTATTCTTCTTGTACATACAAGATATTTAAATCGGCAAACATCTCCATACTCATATCAGGATCATGGTTGTTTAAGATGAGTTTTATCAAAAATAAAAGTTTTTATAAACATAGATATTGCAAAATTTGCTGCCGGTTGCGCATACTTTTTTTCTGTTTACAAAACTGGGTTCTCTGTTGAGAAAATTCTCCTTGTGTTTTCAGGTGTTTTCTTGTTGAACAGTATTGGTTTCCAAATATTGGCGTTTTTGATACATTTTCTGTGCATCAAATGGGACATAGGTATCATCGACGTTTTGGTGATAGAATATCTTACATTAACCAATGGGTTAAGTATTCTTTATGCTTGACGAACTTTATATTTTTAGTAAGTGTATTTTTTTAAATCTGTAAATTTAGCTTAAATATGTTAAAGATGTTTGGGGTAGAAATTGCAGTGGTCACTTTAAGCGTGAACGGACCATGTGACACAGTTAAAAATTGTACAAATGACACATATGTAGTTGTCTTTAGTCCAATTTTTGAAAACCACTTTCAACTCAAACTATTGGTTAAGTTCATACAAAAGTAGAATAATTACGATCTTAGAAACTATAGTTGTCTGATGAATGGAATATTTGTTACCAGAGTCCCTCTTTTCTGTGCTATGTAATGAAGTTTATAAGTTGTTTTGTACTTCATTACTATTGTAAATCTGTAGAAACTGATAATCCCAAACTCAGGCTAGTACCGTAGTATAAAATGTTCCATTACGATAAAATTTGATTGAAATAAAATGTTCGAATTTAAACAAGACTGTTCGTTTATCCTAGTCTTATTATTTAAATGTATACATTTATGATAGTTAGAAGTATTCTAATTAATATACTAACTAAGGATTCCGAAATAATGCAATTTAAGGCAGGTGAAACTAAATGAGCACAAATGAACATATTATATTTGGAATTCGTAATCAGTGGTGAATCGCGCAAAAAAATCATTGGTTCATAAAAATACCACATTCGTCACTAAGTAAATGAGAGTCCGGATTTTTGCAATCGATTGTACTTCTCCTTAGGTTCATTATGTGTCTGTCAGACTGTGTTGAATGTAGACTCCATATGATCTAGAATGTACTCATTAGTATTAGGATTAATAACCGAAATTGGAACAGACTCATATGGTTTCTGGGATTGTATTTGATCAACATGTCTGTTGTGTGTACTTAAATTATTGATATCTAGAATTCAAACTATAGATTTTCCAACATTCTTCACCCCAATCCCCGTAGCTGGTCAAAGTTGACTTCCACGATAATACGTAACTTCTACAGACTCTAAACACCTCATATTTGAACGAAAAATACTTCCTTTTAATAACTATGATGGAGTGTCTTTCGTCATAGAATGTTTAGCATTTCTATGTTGCAGTAGGAACGTGTCTATCCCCCTACCCCTTTCATCAAATGTTGTATCATTAATGGAATTAATAGCAGTTTTCAACGTTCTGATGAAACTTTTTGTCTGAACATCAGGACAAGGGTGTTTGAGGGCAGTTAACAGACATTTGAAGCGTATACCTTTCAACCAGGCAGTAACTGCGTCCTCAGTAAAATTAGTCATCAGTCACTAATACCATAGGGATTGCTTTTTGACCCAACACTTGTCTGAACGCTTAGATTATGAAGTCAGAATTTGGTGAAGTTGTGAAAAAACTTTAGGGCACTCAGAAGAAGAAACAATGGCAACAAGTACATAGCATTTGCAGAGAAATGGATCACAACAGTCTGCATGGATTCCCTACCAGGCCTCGAACGGTACTGGCCATGGAGTCCACTCCGAAGGATGATCTTTCGACTTGTGACATCTTCCACAATTGCCTGTTCTACGACATATATCTACATTTATCTCTGGCCACCAACATGTGAGCCTTGCCAAGGATTTCATTTTCTCAACACCCAAATATTCCACTATGAAGACCTTCAAGGACAGATTTATGTGATGGAGGATCAAAAATACCATCATTTGAACACAATATACCGTCAGGTATGGTGAATAATTCATCCCTCCTTGAAATTTAGACAGGAGGTCTACATTTCAGATTAGCATTTCAACCTCTTCGTCTGGCACTGAGTATACATTCAAGGTATCGACGAGTTTCTGTAATGAGATCTGGACGTCTCACCGGTAAAGGTTGTACTAACAAACAGTTTTCGGTATTGACAGGTTTATCTTGTAATGATTTTCAAGTTATGTGGTCAAAATGTTGAATTTGTTTGGTACTTCTGTAATCAATCTTATATTCATAGGCATTCAAAGCAATACTCCATCATTTGACCGTAACAGCTGAGAGACGTGCTAATGATTTTTTCAGGATGATAAATGAGTCTTAAAGCTTCGTGATCTGTAAGAATAGTAAACTTCTTTCCAAATAAATGTTTATGAAGTTTTTCAACAACCCAAAACACAGCTAATACTTCTCTCTGAGTTTATGAATGGCCTTGTTGAGTAGCAGCTAGTTTGTGTGAAACACAGATAACTGGTCTACCTTGATGCTCCGAAACTGCACCAATACCCACAGGTGATGGATCAGTAATAAGCACAGAATGTACGCTAGGTGAGTAAGTTCGAAGGACAGCATCACTTTCAAGGAACTTTGTTAGACTTTGTAACCATGACTCTTGCTCCTCAACCCATTTGAATGAATTGGATGTCAAAATATTAAATAAACAATTGGGACAACAAGAAAAATTAGGACTAGAACGGGAGTGGTATTGAAGATCACCCACTAGCGAACATAGTTCAGTAAGATTTTTCGGAGGTGGTGCATTTGTCAGTGGAGCTAGTCGTTTCATATCTGGTCTAAAACCATTACCATCAACCATGAATAATTGATCATCTTGGTAAACTTCGACACCTCTAAGATCACTATCACATCTTGAAATATGGCTGAAGAAAAACAAACTAAATGGGAGAAAGTTGTATATGAACATGTCAAAAGGAGTGTTAATTGTTGTTAAAATAGGTGAAGATTGATCTAAAGGGATTTGAAGATAAGCATCTTTTAAGTCAACTCTCGTTAACACTTTAGAACCATGAAATCGATTTAGAATGTCGTCAGCCTCCAACTTCATGCACGTTTGCTTCAACAAACGGGAGTTCAGTGTTAATCTATGATCACCACATATTCTAGGGGTCTTGCCATCAGACTTCAAGGGGGTAACAATAGGAGTATTTCGTGCTAAAGATTGTATCGGTCCAATTATATGTCTCTCACACAAACTGTTCAATGTCTTATGTGCTGCTTCTCGAAGACGATAGGGAATTATTCGTCCCTTAAGAAACACTGGATCAACCTGTACTTGCAGTTTTATAGGCTGAATCCTCATCCCTCCGCTTCACTTAGCACACGCAGCTACCAAATATTTAAGTAAAGCATTAGAATCTTCTTTAGAAACGAATAAAGACAACCCCACTTTGAGCCTTCTCAAACTTTTGAAGTCCATTATTGATAGTCCTGATTCACTAACCAAAAATTCACAACGGATGTATGAAGAATTATCATCTCCCATTAGCAATTCACAGCATCTTCGTATGGACATTTTGTGTCCAGTAATCCCCAATACTGAGACTTCAGTGGGTTTTACTGCAACATTATAATCTAAAGATTTCAAGTTCCTGAATAAAATGATATACTCTATGCTGCCTGTGTCAATAAATAAAGCCATGAAATGAACCAGGGAAGGTATATAATCGCCCCTGAATATGTAAATTACCTTTCGAAATCGAAGACAAAGATAAATGATCATTAGAATCACCTAACTTGATAAAATCTGAACTACAGGGTTTGTCATCGCTAGTGGAAAGACAAACAGTAACTTTACAAACCGACTGGATGAGTCCCATTTTACCACACTTAAAGTATTTGACATGACGAAAGACACATAAATTATGTAAGTCAAATTTGCCGCAAAAGAAACATTTACCAAACATGTGTTCACCTCCGTAACCTGCTTTGCAATTTTTTATATTTCTTTGAGAATGCGAACCATTGATAAACAAACGCGAGCTTGGTCGATCCTGAGATGTAGTTCATCACGAAGACTAAGCAAAGTATCAGAAATTTCCACTGACTGTAAATCAAGGTCATTCACTACCTCACAGTTGATATATGCTGTTTTAATTTCTTGGAATAAACTTCTGGACTTCTGAATTATTTCTCTTTCCGAATTCGGAATATTTGCCCCAGCTATCAGCTTATCACGAAGTTGAGTTTAAAATTGGTCTCCGAAATCGCACTTCGAGGATTGTTTCTGTAGTTTAAGGACAAAATATCTAGCTTTCTGATCATTTTGTCGCATCGTTTTATGGGACTTCAATCTCTCTCTGCACTCAAAAATTGATTTCTCTGGAAAAGCCAGATTATTTAGCAGGTTTTAAGCTTCTTTGCCGATGAACGTCAGGAAGTAAGCTGTGAATTTATCATCTTTAATATCATTTCAAGTCATACACAAGATTTTGAAGTGCTCCTTGTAGTCTTCAAAATCATCCACACCTGGATTAGTATCTAAATGTCCAAGAACTAGGTGAAAATATTGTATCCGGGATTCGTATTAATCGCACGATCAAGTCCAAAAACTCATTAATTCTTACAAATACCACGATATCTCAGAAGTATTATGTGTATAGAAACTAATTTCTAAGCTCTATTCCCAATTGGTACAAAGCAATAAAAGTATGCAAGATAAGAATTTGAGTTTAAAATTGAAAATTAATGCTAACTGATGGTATTTCAGCATTTGGGACATCTCTACAAAAAGTCTGATTTCACAATTACTGGGCTGTGTAGCAATGTTACTTTCTAGCCCTACTTTCTTATGGATTTTTGGATCAGTAATAAGTCTTAACACTTCGGATTATATGATTTCATATCATAACTAATTATTAAAATCGATGTTTATAAGTTCTTGGCACTTTTATGAACTAAATTCATGTTTTACTTTCAGGCTATTGGAACAGTGTTTCTTGTATTCGGTGTGATCGCATTTACTGAGTCGGGAGGTATACCATGGAAATCTAAAACTGTCGCATTGCATTGGCTTTTCAACTTAACCGTAATTTGTATGGTCGTTGGGGTCATAACCTTATTTGTTTCACTGGCTGGTTTTGTCGGGTCTTTACGTGAAAACACTTGTCTGCTGAGATTTGTAAGAAATTCTATTCATTAATGCTACTTTGTCTCGTTACAGTATTACTTTATTTTAACGTTGCTTTTTCTGACAGAGGTTGTTTGCTGTGTATTGTTCTTTGTGTACCGTGAATCAACTATCCACAGGCTTGAAGAGTTAATCAAAACTACTTTTGTTACTCAATATAGAGAACTTGGGTTTGAGGATACAACAAACTTTATGGACTTTATTCAAAAAGAGGTATCTTAAACTATGTTGTATTAATGTATTTATTGAGTTGAGTTGCATTTTTTTGTTCAGAATAGTATGATTAACATATTGCATTTTCATAAATTTGACATGTGCTATTATCTGCCTGATCTTAAGTCATGTAATCCTTAACGCGCTTTTCTTTTACTCCACGAGTTTCTCATTGATTTTTGTTTTCAAATGTAAAACTAGAATTTCTGTTTTTTGGCCTACGTTAAATCTCTCAGTGGTGGGTAACAAAATTAGAAGCGATAGAAAAAAGCTTCAGGGATAATCAACAGTAGACAATTATCAGGGTTTATCACGAATAACTGCAATTAAAAGTCAGCAGTTTGTGAAACTCATAAATTAAGACCACTTATCCATTCTCATGCTGAATGGAACAGTTTAATAGACCACCGGTTACTCTTCACTAGCCCACTATTCACAAACAAACTGAACAGAAGAAGAAATTCATACATCTTACTTAGAAGGGATTTGGAAAGAATATAGCTACCTTTCGCCCAAGTTTTATTGGTATGGACCCAAATATTTTGAAGAATCCTGGTTCAAAATTCGTAGTTAGATCCAATAAAATGTCATTTTGAATTTGGATGTTGGGTTCGATTCCATCTAACTAGTTCTGATTTCTGATCCTTTGAGACCAAAAAGGACGCAAACACTCGTGCGATAATCATGGTAAAATCAATGGGATTAACGTACATTATAAGCCCACAAGTTCTGTGACTACACAATACTTAACCGGCTTGAAAAAAGCAAACCAAAGAAAATCATGTTGATTTAATGTTTGACTGTGGATTTATAGACCATGCATTTATTCTTCACTAATTAGATTTGCCAATATCCGACCGTGACTATGTTTCTTATCCCCACCCTGTTAATCCAGAAGTCTTTGTGAGGCAATCTATCCTAGAAAGGCGTACATCACCTTTTAGAAAAACCTTCATTTGAACAGAGCTTGCAGTTAACTGCCATCTTAATTAGTCGTGGTTGGTGGACCTTATCAAGGTTGTCCACTTTGTTTTTTGTTTTGCTGATATGTTTCTGGAGATAAAACTATTCGTTTGATTTTCTAAGAGTCAACCAGTTTTCCGGGAACTCTTGTCAACTTGTAGTGCGCAAACAACATAGTTCTGTTTGATGAAAATGCTGAGGAATTTCAGTCTTTTGTCTACTAAGCAACTGTATTAAATTATGGAGTATTCCCACCGTATAAATAAAAGTAACCTATAATAACTGCTGTGCATCTATGCCTAGTTTTACAGTTCTAATCAAAGTGTCTAGGTTCACTAATATTAGAGAATCTCATCTTTCTTGATGGACAGTGTATGAAAAATTCCTCCACTTATACTAAATTCCCTTTTCGGTTATACCAATCTTACGCAACCTGTGGCACATGTGAGATAATTGTCTGTTTATTATTCTTTTTTTTCTTCAAAGTTTTAAATATAGTGTGTCACTCACTAGTTTTCATTTTTGCCTCTTTACTTTTTTCCCTTTTAATTCGAGTTCTCCATCAATATCAATATCTCTAAATTCAAATTCTTTGTTTCCCCCTTTGTTGATTCCTCTTTTGAATGCATTTAAACTAGGTTCTACATTGTTCGGTTTACCATAATCCTGAAAAACTGGGGATATTCGTTCTCGCTTTTATAGCATTAGAGCAGTAGAAATATGATCCAAAACTTTACCAAAGTTCAATGAAATGTCATCTGTTCATATGAACACTAAGTTATTCCGAATCAGTTCGCTTCCTAATTAATATTCCGTTCGTGTGTCTCCATAAAACATTTTGGAAAACGATTTTGGAGAATAAAATCACATACTAACGATAGGGTTTGTAGTTTGTAAACAATTGTCATACGTATAAACAAAATACACTGTTGCACGCGAACAACAGCCCTAACAATCATGTACGATAGGTTCGTAACTGACACCATCGGTCGTCATAACCCTCTACTACAGTTATTGCAACCAAATTTTCCGGAATGTCTGTGTGACATTTTTCCAGCCACGTAAGGTTTCAAGTTATGAAAGAAAATCAGTTGGTTCTACAGACAGTGTCCACCCGACCATTACTGCTACCTTAACGTAGTGGTCGGACATGCCTATCGTAATGAACTAATCGAGCTATACTGGCTGGAACAATCGTTCCTCAAGGTCTTACCATACCAGACAGGTCGGTTGAAGGGTAGTAAGACTAAAAGCAGAAAACCCAATGTCCGAGGACGAAGTCGTACTGCTGACTGTACAGAGGTGTGATGGCAGTAAGGTGTTTCCTTCAAACAACTAGCATAACTGCACACCTCGCCTTATCCCATAGATTTCCGTCTCTGGCGGCAAGGTTCCAATAAGTACTCAATTAGACCATATTGCCACCAGTGGTCGTAGGAGAGGTTCGGTAGAAGATTGCCACTCGTCCTGGAGTATATGATTAGACTCTGATCGTGCTCTTATACGAGCACGCATTTGCTTGAGCCTCACTGGACGCAGAGAAGCCACATTAAGACAGTGATAGTTTTTCTTGACTTAAGAGCAGCATTTCATCCTGTAGACCAAGGGGTTCTGTGGCAGTGTCTATCATTGAAAGGTGTACCTCAGAAGTACATAAACCTTGTACAGGCTCTTTACTCGAACACTACCAGTCGAGTGAGAGCTTATGGCGAACTGTCATCTGATTTTGCAACCTCAAGTTGTGTCCGGAAAGGCTGTCCACTATCTCCATTTTTGTCTAATCTCATCATAGACCTACTACTGGAAATAACATTCTCGTCGACTGAATTTTCGGGCATTGATCTCTTCAAGAGGTCCACTTATCGACTTAGAATACGCAGATGACCTAGTCCTGTTTGGTGAAGACGCCGGTAAAATGCAATCTTTTAGTAGTAGCACTGAGTAACAATGCCAGGATATTTGGAATGCATTCCTCCTCCTCTAAATGCAAGTTGTTGCCTCAGGACTGGTCTGTGTCAACACCTGAACTAGGGATAGGGAATGAAATAGTCGAACGCGTCGACAACTT
Organism: Schistosoma mansoni; assembly: GCF_000237925.1. Classification (NCBI taxonomy): domain Eukaryota; kingdom Metazoa; phylum Platyhelminthes; class Trematoda; order Strigeidida; family Schistosomatidae; genus Schistosoma; species Schistosoma mansoni. The sequence goes on from NC_031495.1 coordinate 14,966,878, forward strand.
CACTTATGTTGAAAATCTGATCAGCCCTGTTGGGCTGGTGTCTGACGAAATCTTTACATGAATTCAAAAAGCTCGTTTAGATTTTTACAAATTACGTCACTTATGGCGAAGACGAGATATCCGTCTATCAATTAAGGAACGAGTATACTGCTCAGCAGTTCGCTCTTATCTACTTTACGGCTGCAAAACGTGGCCATTAAGAGCAGAAGATACTCGTAAGTTACTAGTATGTGACCACAGATGCCTTAGGAATATTGTTCTCATCTTCTGGGATCACCGGGTAAGTAATAGTGAGGTTAGATGCAGGGTATTGGGGAATGATGGTAAATCAGTTGATGAGGTTGTGAATTTTCATCGATTGAGATGGTTGGACCACGTGTTTTTTTGCCTTCCTCTTTTCCCCTTTCCTTCCGGATTCCAAGTTAGGGCTTGCCTCGTGATACAGTTTGATGATTTCCTTAATGTATGTCCTATCCACTTCTAACGTTTTTTCCTAATTTCCTCTTCAGCTGGAAGCTGATTTGTCCTCTCACATAAAGCGCTGTTGCTGATAGTATCCGGTCAGTGAATGTTGACTATTTTACGTACTAAGGAGTTAGCTTACTATATTCTACCGATGGGATCATCTTCATTCTATTTTACAATAAATTTCTCCAAGCATTCACTGTCTTTGTTATCGTATTTTTCGGTTTTTAAGTATTTCCTCGCTCCGAAATATTGCCAATTCGGCAAATGAAACTTATTGGCAGAAGGTGTATCCACGATCCCGCCTCGCGAGATTTGAACCCAGGACCTATCAATCTCGCGCTGGGGCGCTTAATCTGTAGACCACTGGACCGGCATCCAATGGTGTTAATATCTAACTTCAAGCAATCCACGAAATTGAGCAACCGTCCGCCATTGTCTTCAGTGAGTTACTATCTCACAACAGACCCGGTTGAACTCTACTGGTCACTGCTTCTCACTAGAACTCCAGGAAATACCTCTTGGTGCGCGAGACTGATAGGTCCTGAGTTCAAATCTCGCGAGGCGGGATCGTGGATGCTCACTGCTGAGGAGTCGCACAATGGAACGAAACGGCCGTCCATTGCTTCCAGGTTTTCCATGATGGTCTAGCTTCAACTGACTCATGATTTCAACCATAAAATCACTAAAATCTCCACAAAACCCCCTTCTGATAAAAGGTGTATCGTTGACTTATGTAGGATTTCAAGCCAATTGTAATAAAGGTTAATAAAATTCATTAAAAACACCCATTCATCATCCAGTAAAAAAGCACAATATCATGAAGAATAATAGGCTCATAAAATGACTAATAAAAAGCACAAAGGCCTCTTTTGTCATCTTATATCACGTATATTGTCTGAAGTTGTGGAATTGGAGAGAATAAGGGTGAAGCAATATGAACGAGCACAGTTGATACAGGTTTACATTACAATATATCTCAGTAAAATTATGAACCCGGAATTTCATGAAATGGAATCCTAATCGGATGTTTATACTTCACGATTCAGATTTCCATCTTCATGGTCGCATTATCACACGTTTGTTTTTAGTAATGCCTACTTACTATTTTCTGAACAACATTGTTTGAAAACGTAATCGTCTGGTCAAACATTTTTTAACAATATATATATATATATATATATATTTTTATTTATTTACATATATCTTGTATGTAACAGCTTAATTGTTGCGGACCTAAGTCATATCTTGATTGGACAGCTAGTCGATTCTTTTCATGTGATAAGTCTAATATAAGCCCTGAAGCTTGTGGAGTTCCATATTCTTGTTGCCGTCAAATGAATGATATCAGTGTAAGCATTTTTTTTTAAAGCTTTCTGTAACTTTGAACAAACTTTTATCATTTGTACTTCAAATAGATAACTTATCAGTTTTCAATTTTAACATCCTATAATCATACTAACACATTGTTGTTATTAGTTATTCGCATTAGAAAGTAGTGTGTAAATGTAATATTCGAATGTGTATTGTTTTTCTAAGTTTTGCTTTGATTATCAACGGAATGAAAAGTTCAGTAGAGTTCAGTGTGCAGGCTTCCATTAGAAAAGAAATTTACTTTACAAATCTCTTCATATGTCGTTTCAATAACAAAAAAAAAGACGAATTTCTATCAAAATCATCCATCCAAGCTACAAATTTCATCCACCATTTCAAATGAGATGTGTTAGTACACACACTACAAACAAGATCCAAATCTCGTTATTTCATTGTATACAAAAGTAGTAGTGAAAATCGTTAAAAGTTCATTTTAATCTTCCTTGTCGGGTTAATCTATTCACATCGAAACAAACAACAAAGCAACTCACTTGCACTACATCATTATGATGATGAAGATCGTAAATCAAGAGCATACTTTTCATTATTTTTTTTTTAGATATCGTTCGTATAGCTAACTTCCATCATAATTTTCATTTTAAAATATGTTTAAAATGCAGTGTCAAACCTTCAATTTCATGTATACACTAATCAATGATAGTACTTCAGTAAATAAAATACCGTTTGTGTGTGTGTGTGTTAATAAAATGCACATCACTTAGTAAATTTAAAGTATTATTCAGAAAATATGTTAAACAAGTATCACAACATTGGATTGAAATGAAATTTGAGTCCTGTGATAAACAACTACACTATGCACTAGTAACCACAGTACCCAAAATTCTTTGTAGAATACCATATACTAACTTAGCTCAAATTGCCGTACATAAGTTATCATTTGTTTTTGTTACACAGAAGTAAATCTTTATGCATCACATACTTCAGGATTCGCCTTAAACTACTAATTTTTCTACCATGTCCTCGTATTTCTTATCTTGATTCAGTTCTTACAACCAGTGAGATATTATCAGTTTATTATATGTGTTTATATCAATATGATAAGATATTGATAATAAGTATAGTGTAACTTTTATACTAAAGCTATCGGATACTTTTTTATTATTTGTCTACTTGCTGTCATTTAGACATTTGACCTACTATGTAAAATTATGTGTGTCTGATTGAACACATGTCTATACATCAATCTTTATCGATTCTCTCAATGGTTATAAACACAAACAATCAATAATAACTTATCCATAATCGATTAACACTCTTAAGTATATATGGATTCTCTTGATACTTACACTCAACTTCCCTATGTGCTTGCGGATTTTATCAATTATTGACAATACACCATCGATTGTGTCATTGAATAAAAATAAAGAGAATTCAGCGAAGAATATTTCCTTTTCGACGAAATTATTTACTTGAGCTGTACATTCATATTTATAGCTGATAATTTCATCAAAAAGAAAATTCTCCTCGCTGAATGCTCTTTATTTTTATTCAAATACAGCATCCCTGCAACTGGTGTTCTGGCTTTTGAATAATCTTGTTATGCTTGAACTAAGTCGATTTCGCGGTAACGAACGAAAGGCCAATGACACAATGACACGACAAGCTAATCTAATCTGTTGTCCCAGGCCCCGCTAACTAGATGGAGAAGTCCAAGGCAAGTAGGGGAATATATATTCCGTAATCAGCCGAGTGCAAGCGAGTCATAAAGGGGAAAAACTCAAGCGTATATATACAACAACAAATTGTCCTTGGGCATCATTATAAAATAGCACACTCAAAGAAACAATGGACCAATAGCGTTTAAGATAGTTTACAAGTGGGAAATATGACGTGAAGGTAAAAAGAGCGCTTTTGGCGCGAAAACAGCTAAATTCAAATTTTCAAAATAAAATTACAAAATTAAGCCACTTATCAAGTAAGTTCTGGGGATTCGACATCCCCAACAATTCTTGAGTAAATTCATAATACTACTAGGTGATTTGACCTGTTTAAATACTCAGTTAACGGAATGTTATTTATTGGAGTCAGATATAGAGGAATTAACCTCTACAAATTACTATCATAAAATTTGTTTGATTTCTCTGATGAGTGGTCGTGGTTATGGATTACTGAATATTAATGATCCTTAACTAGCACGAGACAGATGCCTCTGTGTTGGAGTTCGCTTACTGTTTTATTGATCATCCAACTTTCACCAGTCCATGATAAATTCTAGACTCAAGTTAATGAATTAATTATTACTGGATTTAATTATCAATAAATAATAATAATAATGATAAAATGTTGGCCTAAAAATCAATCATTTATGAAATAATTGTAATGGTATGCTTATACCCGACCATAGGTTAATATTATTAATACATCATGTGGATTTGGTGTACAAAAATTAACAACCGCTGAAGCCAGTCGTTTGGTATGGACAACTGGTTGTGTTGATGCTCTTGTCAGTATAGTAGAAAACAATATAGTCTATTTCGCTTATGGATTTGTTAGCGTAGCTGTATTTCAGGTTAGTGCACAATATAATACCTGGATTTAAAATATTTAAAATATTCTGTGACCTGTTTTTAATGATTATACAAATGTCTTTGCAGATGATTGGTTGTTAGTTTCTTTTGTTTTTAGCTCAGATTCTTAAGAAATAGAGTTGTCTTATTGTGTAAAATGTTCGTAAACATCACTCAACCATCTTTGATGACGTTTTTAGTGTAATAACTTTACTCCCAAATCTGTTAAAGTGTATATTAGTTCTAATCTTTCAATGCTCTGGTCTTGTTGAAATTAGAAAAACTTGATGCATCTTAAATGTTATCTTACGGTTCCTTACTCGTAATATCGTTCAGCGATACCCTACTGGTTACATTGATATTCTCATAAAAAGCAAAAGAGTGAAAGTAATAATTCTATACCTAAAAAAAATCCAGTAAATTCGATGGGTTTATTATGTATAGAGTTATCATCCTATTCAAGGTATTATTACTCTATCATCATGTAATTAAATCTGAGGTTCATTATACTAGACATCACCTTGTTCAATTATCAACATTTTCTTATTGAAGCATCGTTTTCGACTACCTGAATACATTTTACACTTATCAAGTATTATTCTCTGACTTTGCTTGGTGTAAAATGATAAGAGACTATCAGCTTATGATATAAGACCTTGGGATAAACGTAATTCTGTTTGATTATCATCTTGTAATTCACATCATGGCTTCCTAATTAAGGTTCTAGCGACTATATAACTTAATGACATGCGATCTGATCAGTTGTTGCTTCCTATTGTGTGCTGTTTATAAGTAGTAAGATGTTTTTTGAAATAAACGAAGTTTATCTTAATTTTGTTCACATTATAACTATATCCTTTAATGTTTTCATTTATATACCACAATTCGATTTCTCCTATTGCATTAGTTTGGAAGTTTTCATGTTTCATATAACTCACATTTTGATGCTTTTATTGTATACTACCATTGAAGTAACTACTTCTATGAATTTGGTGTTCATCTTGTGCTAATGAGGTGTGACAAGTTAGATCGATGCAGTATGTGCCTGGTTCTACATTGTAGATAACTGACTGACAAACGTACGATATAATTCGACGTATTTCCAGAAAATTGCTACTACGGAGGCTTGGAGATAAGCAGTTTACAAAAGACCTACCTGGTCCTACGTTGTAGGTGATTGATACTGTGCTAGGGGTTCTTTTGTACTTTGATAATAATAACACATTCGGTAGCAGATACTTTAAACAAACAACTTGCTACAGTTTTGTATTTCAAAGTTTACAGCATTATTTGTTTTTTCAGGATATCCTAATACTTCCTCCTTTTATCACCATCCATCTGGAAATGTGTTGGGATCACCCTGCAATTTTCTCGCAAGCGACATGACGCAAGCTCAGGAGTCATCAAGGGGCATTTCAACCAATCAGCGATTAATTAGAAGTTGTGTGAAGTTATGTTACTAAAATAACGAGAATGAAAAAGTCACATGTGGAGATCCTGATTGGCTGATTAATATACTGCTACTATGTTTAGCAGTATTCTAGAACTTTCGGTAAAACTCAAGGACTCTTAAATTACTATAAAATCCCTATATTTTCTGTACATAAATGAACCCTGTAGTAAAGTGCTTCCCACACACTTTGTACCTTTTCTTTGGTCTTCAAGTCGGTGTATAGTTCTAGCTCGGGGGTACGGAACTAGCTTAGGGAAGCGAATGTAGCGTTCACAATCGGCCAGACGTAACAAAATGTATATATATATATAATTAACAATTGTATACGCTTTCTATTTCACTTCTCTAAATCCTCCTATTTCTTTTTTAGCTGATAGCTATCCTACTTGCCAAGACACTACATACACAAATCAATGATCAATTGCGTTTACTGCATCAAGAAAATAATTACTTTTGAAAATCTCTCTTCTGTCATCTAAAGATAATGTGCACTATTATGATTATTATTATCACGATTTTTAAATAAAAGAATTTATTTTGGGGCTATTTTTTGTGACTACTGCTAATTCTTCATCTGTTGCTGAAACAACAATTTACTCATCTCATGAGAAATGTATAGGGACAGTGATACGAAAAATTTTTCCTCATCAAATCGACGATATATATATATATATATATATATATATATTCATTCCTGGTCGATCTCACTGTGATTTTAACTTGCTCAGTCCTCTGCTTGTTTTATTTTTTCTGTTACATCCTACTGAATTACAATTTGTTAACTAAAAAATAAAGTGAAATATAAATCGTATTCTTTTGATCTAAAAACATTGTCAATGATGGTTGTTTGAGTACTATATTATCTTTCGTTTATTATATTGAATTTATTTTATATCATTATATTACTACGATTGGATGTAATTTTTACTCAGAATTTTGAAGGAATTAAATCAACGACCTCAAACACATATCATACAAGATACTTAAAATATACAAAATCTATAATTTAAGACTGCTATTTATTATTAGTAGCATATCTTTTCATTGTGTTCAGCTTTAAAAAAAGAGTTCATTTGTTTAAGTCACTAATCAATTAATTCTCATGTTAACGTAATTGTCCAATTCAGTCTCAAAATATAAATATTTTCAATAAAATTAATACTTATCAGAAGGGGGTTTTGTGGAGATTTTAGTGATTTTATATGGTTGAGATCATGAGTCCATTGAAGCTAGACCACCATGGAAAACCTGGAAGCACTGGACGGCCTTTTCGTCCCAATGTGGGACCCCCCAGCAGTGCGCATCCACGATCTCACCTCACGAGATTCGAACCCAGGACATACCAGTCTCAGCTCGGCTCAGTGGTCTATCGGTTAAGTGCTCTGTCGCGAAACTGGTATGTCCTGGGTTCGAATCCCGTGAGGCGGGATCGTGAATGCGCACTGTTGAGGAATCCCACAATAGGACGAAAAGGCCGTCCAGGTTTTCCATGGTAGTCTAACTTCAATTGACTCATGATCTCAACTATATAAAACTAATACTTGTTGAACAAATGGTATTCATCGTAATCTACCAGCCTGGTAGATAAAAATCTAATGTTCATGAGGAGGGTTGCTAGCTAAATGTTTCAGTAAGAACAATATAGATATAGACAAATGCAGCCGATATCTTATTTCATGATTACGTATGAATATTGTTGTTTTAACTACTCTAGAACGTTTCTTCTGAAAACGAGAATTTTAATTTGATATGTCAGTTAAAATAACCCTGTATATTAGTCCTTTTCTTTTAAAGAATTCTCTCCAAAGTTATCCACATAAAAGTATTTATTTTAGGTAGTTGTCGTCAATATTCTACTTCATTATTCAAAGTATGAGTAAACACCTTAATCAGTTCAGTTGCTGGATACATCGACCTTAATAGTAGGTAAGGTAACTTGATGAATAATCTGTTCATGACCTTGGGAACTGTCATTCAGGAATGCAATAGACAACTTTGTTTTTTGATGCAGTATAAATGATTTAAAAAATAACTAAAGTTAGTAAACTGTAACATTCTATGGTGTTTGAAATAATTAGTATTCGCATGTAAATCTCAACAGTGTTTTGTAAAATATTCACATAATGAAAACAAGAACTGTATTTAAAGAATTGCATTCACACTGTCCGGCACCTAAGCAGTCAAACAAGCAATGAAATATGAGTTTATGGATAAAATGTAACACGTCATTGTGATATGCTCAAACAAACTTTTTGAACATTTCGCGTTCTTTCGTTAAAGTGAATGTCAATAAAACAGTTACTCAATTAATTTCTGTCTGTACTTTCGTTAATTTGTCAATCTTTATTACTGAGTCTTTGTCTTGTCTTATACGAAGCCAGACATAAAAAATCTAGTCTCAGAATTAGTTATCAAGTTTTCCGAAGTATTGCCTGAGTATGTCTGCTTGATGTAGTCACTAGATCATCAATCCAAACTTCCTCCCCTTACTGTGGATGGACTCACTGCGTAATACTTTTAGCCTTCACCAGATAAATATAGTTCATAATTTAGCATGAATTGTGTTCACAGAGTATTTTGCTACTGTTTTTCAAAAGCGTCTTGTCTCGTTCCCATTATTTACGCAATCTAGATTGTAATATTAAAAAAATTTGACTTTTCAGGGTAATCGAATACTGTGATCAACTATCTATTTTGGCTAGTTATTTGTAATCAAAAATGCCTCTTTTCCAAAGAAAATTCAATGTACCAAAGTTTCCTGCTCGAAAAGCGTCTAGTATGACAAATTTATCACATCTAGACTCAACTACGCGAAGTCAAGAGTTCAGCATGGATTTGGGACCAATTAGAACACGTTTAAGTGGACGGGATCTTGTATTCCGTAATGGACAGTGGATCATTGGTAAGTTGTTCAAATGTACTCCTATGAGTACAATAAAGGATAGATGTTAAACATATATTTACAAATATTTCTGGACTTATGAAGCAATATTTCTTTATGTACCAATAATAATTAGTATTGTTTTGATAAAAAAAGACATTATTAGGAGTTTGGGGATATATTGACCAACAATCTTGTTTGTATATTTTTTTTAGTAAATTGAGTAAACATCGTATGTGTGAGGTGCCATTGTAGGATGGAAATATGCTTAAACCAAAATTATGTTTCAATTTGTTCTGCTCACAAATCTACTTGATTATATTTGTAAACAGCTGCAACATTTTAAGTTGATTTCAAATCTTTTGGAATGAAGCGCTCTCATTCTATCTGTACTAAATTCCACATTAGAATTATAATATATACACGCCTTCATATTTTTAGATGCTTATGTTTCGTGTAATATTAATGCTACGTGATAAAAAGAAGCAATTTTCTTATATGTATTTCCTGTAGACAACACTCCCAAAACTCTATTATTGATGTATGTTGACTTGTCCCTTGAATGTATGTCGTTGGATTACAAACGGTAACATATATTTTTATATGGGAACGTTAAATTATCATACATAGATTAAGAATTTAATGTTATTGCTGGATAATTTTTTCAAATGACTGTTCCCAATTAAATCTATTGTAATAAAGCAATCCAACAAAAATAAATAAAAAATAATATATTTGTACTATCCCAATGAGTAGAAAAATTAGATTTTCTGACGTTTCGTGACTCTGTGTAAGCGACTTCTTCAGAGAATAAATAACCAAAATCCTAGTTTGAATAGTACAACGGAACAACACGAATATTAGGTGATCAATCAAAAATTTATTTGGTTACTTTTTTCATCTTCAAAAGTATTGGATTTAATGTGAGTAATATTAAATTTGTCTCTAAAATTTATCATACACATAACATAGTCTCCGTTGGATTATATAACAATTTGAAATCTCCATATTATTATGTAAGTTTCTGTTATCCGACTTCCTTCAGTATTTTAATTCTTCTTTCTTTACCGTTTATCATATTTCACTTATCTGGATATTTCGTTCAATATTTATATGTTCATGATTTTCTGAAAAACATTTTTTAACTAAGATTCACTGTTATGTAATGTATTTTATTTATTTATTTGAACACATAAATATTGGTACAAAGGGGCACCAAATACATATGCGCCGCACAAATCTCATTTGATTTGTGTGAGGGCTGTGATACTGCCCAGGTGCCCAAACTGAAGCAGGTGGTTTTCTTAGGGGGCCACACCCCGAGAATTCGACATAAAGTCTGATCCACAAGGCAGTGGAGCATCGTGAGGAGATGCAGTCTCATGGTACCTGGTGACCAACAATAGGTTCATGCGCCATTTGTTTCCTCAGGATACTGGAGCCCATGTGTACCATCGGTTTGAAATCAGGGTTTTCCAACTCCCCTAGGTGGACTCTCCGTGTCGACCAACCTGGTTAAAGCACCGGACATTCGCTTTTCGTCCTCTCAATTTCGTAAACAACAGTAGTGCCACGAGAAGGCAGTGAGTAGGACTTCCCTGGCGGAGGCTATATACGCGTGGCCATGTGAGAGCATTTGGAGAGGGAGAGCGGACTCTCCCCACTCTCGGCCGTACCAGGGCATTTGGAGGAATTATGTAATGTGAAACCATTTTAACATTCAACTTATTATTGAAAAGTAAAGTGAAAAGAATCTTAGTTATTCTCTTCATATCAAAGTAAAAGTCATTACTTTTCAAAAGTAACTTGTATTTCTCACATAATTACAATTTGTCCTATGAATGATAAAGTGTAGTTGGGATGAATTCTTGTTGTATTATTTAGTATATTTATCATATACTAGTCATTTCAACTATCATCTACTAATGATGAATATAGACTACTTGTCGACAGACGACTTATTATTTATAAGGTTTATATACATGTTATGTTTTTGGATACTTAAGTTCCTCTCTAATTACGGGCTATCAGGATACCCTTATAAGACGAACCAGAGTCTATGCGTACTAGGTAGACCAGACGACTAGTACATAACACTTCAACAATAAACCCCTGCTCAATGGAAGAGAAAGAATTCGGGTAAGAAAAATGTATTGGACAAGACCTCAGAGGATAAATCGTTTTTCTCGGGGTCATGCAGCTATATTCCGAGTAATTTAGTAATTATTAGCTACAAAAAATTACCAAATAGCTGTTATGTAAGCGCAAAATCAAAAAGTATTTCTGCAATTAGTCGTCATACTGAACCGAAGTCAAGTGAATGAAAGATTACGCTGCAGAAACTCAGAGTTGAATGGACAGAAATCACACGAAATTGATATGAAAGTTAACTGAATAAAAAGTGAATTTATGTAACAATACATAGTCTGTTACTCAATTTCTAACTACTAATTCCTATGTAGAAATTTAACATTCCCAACAAAGCAGTTATTAAATTATATAACAAGAAAATTGATAATATAGCTTAATTTGTTTAGCATCACCTAATCTTTTGGAATAGTCTTTTGTGGATGACACCATTATTCTATTCAAGTTATTTCAATATCTTTAATTATTTGTCATTTTAGAAGGAGAAAATGGAGTGTTAAATGATGAATCTGGAAATGCAACTCAATTGGGTCGTGAAACATTTCGTATTAAAAAAGAAAATCATCAATTAATTGAAGAAAATAATTTGTTAAAGTTGAAAATTGACATACTCTTAGATATGGTATGATATTATCTAAGTTTAGATTGCTATTATCCTTATGTGCAAGTATACATAATCCAACTTATTTTATAGTTTATATCGAGAACTGACCTTTTTCAGACTACCATTTAAATCCAGAAAGCACTGAACAGCTGTTTCGTTTCAGTATAGGAACCATGAACAGAGTAAATCAATAACCCCACCAATAATGCAACCCAGAACCTTCAGTTCTCGTGATGAGCTCATAACCTCTAAACCATGGAATCAAAATCGACTTCATTTGTACTCCTTAGTCCTATAATAGGATAAAACAGCGCTTAAGTGCATTATGGTTTTCATTAGTTATTTAACGAAGGTCATTTCATAGTATTTCAACAATCTCTACAAATTCTTTATAGTAATGATACTGTGTCCAAAATACGTATGTATTACTATTCAAATTTTTCTATTTTTTATTTTCAAGCTCGCTGAAACTACAGCTGAAGTACATTTACAAGAGAATGAAATTGAAAATCTACGTAATACATTACACAAAAAACCAAATACAACAATTCAAGTTTCTTAATTATATAACCTTTAATATCCGTGTGAAATCATTATTTGTGATAATATTCCATTATTAAATCTAATTTGAATATGAATTAATCACTTTTAAAAATGGAACACTTTACCACTTCTTTATTGTATTGAAACAAAAAAAACTAAAAACATATTCTTAGTTTGCATTTCTTTTTTGTTTTTTCTCTCTCTATATTCTCTAATTTATAAAATATGTGTAGTTTGTGTAAATGTTAAGAATAAATTTCATTTATACTAAAGCATTATTCTATTGATTTGAAACTGAATTTGTTCTATATTGATTTCTTAATTTTCTTGTTATCTTGTATATATAGCGAAAGGCGGCCAGAGTGAAATATTTGACCATTCGTTTAAGTCACTGACTGTTGAAGCGAGCCATGTTAGTAGGTGAAGACTACCTGGTTGGGGTCCTCTCAATTACTGTAATTAATAGTCGGAGACTGTGTTGAATTGTCTCAGGATTGTGTCACAATGGCTAAGATGCATTCAGTTTTTGCTTTCTCCTTAGATTTTCAGTTCTTAATCATTCCATACCTTTTGCTCTGAGAATTCATTTATTCTTCTGGAATCATATCGTCTGTTCCAAATATTTTCTACTAACACATATAATGTTACTAACTTTAGTACTTTAGAATTTTTATTCTATTTGCTGATATGTTGTGACAACTTAAGTCCCTCCACTTATATGCTAGGTTCTACGTTGCACATAACTGACTGATGTAAGCCCTGAGTAAATTTGCATTGATATTCTAGTTATAGTTAGTATCTAACAAAGTGGTTATATTTTATCATTCTCACCTATGTCTTTTTAAAATTAAATGTCATTTATTTCTGTTTTAGCGATCTCGTGCATTTCTTTACACCAGATACTATGACAGAACACGAGGATAAGAAAAACCGAAAAATTCCAAATTATTTTGGTAAGGAAAATCTTGTTATGTTATTAGAAAAATAGTTCTTGGTGCGTTTATAGGTATATCAGGTCTGTCTTTAATGGCAGGATTCACATATAGAATATCATCTTTCAAGAAGATCAATCCACTACCATTCATGCAGGTAAGATTTTACTTTTTCTCAAAATTGAGGATAAACAATTTTCGATAGTTTACCTTGAAGTTATTTCGTTGTCTTATTTCTTTTATCACATACTACGATTGTCCACTCCTATAATTTATTCAAACATGAATCCTATCAATCTCTGATCATTCCTATTGGTCTATGTTTTGTGAACTTTTGAACTGGTTCAATAAAAATGAGTGGCGTTGAAGAACAAAATTATGAAATGACATTAAGATCGAGATTTTTAAAAAGTCAAAGGGTTAGCGTATCTTTCTAATTGCAGTTGACTTTAATCTGTTTCATAAAAGTTAAGAATAAACTACATCATCTGTCTCTTAACTAATGAACCGTACCATGACTATTATTTGCTATATTGTCAAGTTATTTTTATAATAAGTCATCACATTCACACCCATTTTATTCATCGAGAAATAACCATTTTAGCAGCTTTTAGCGGATCACCATTCGATACACTGCATTCAACTTGATACTCATGGAGTGCTGCAGTCTCATGATAAACTCATTCTATTTCTACCTACATAACTCGTATTTAAGTTTAGAGTATTAATCATCGTATCACACGTTGAAAATACCAAAAGATATGCATTTTCCTAGCTGTTATGTTTGGTAGAGTTTAGTGGCCCAAGATCTGACTCTATTTGGATCATATGAGTGATTGTTGTTGAAATACAAATGTCGCCAATCCTCGTATATAATCATAGACTTAACTCACGTTAGTGAATAACGGAATTAAAGCAAGTTAAACATGAGAATGAATTTCGAACACGTGTATTTCATACAATCCTTGATCCAAACAAACGATCGGTGAGACGAAGCAAAACAGATCCGAGAAGGCAAGTGAGCCAACTCGATTTAACCAATCGTGAATCCATATTATAGTCAGACAAAGATAATTGGCAAGGTCAAAATTTGACTCAAGACGAACGAATAAATTGGCTTGTCCGAAAGCTGGAATATGCTATGTGGGCTTGGATAGTACTATAAGAGCATCAAGTTGATTTGGTATACCGTTTCAGTATATTTGGATAAGCGAAACTGTCCTATGGAGCGATTCTTCTGCATTGAGATATAGCTGCGTTAATCTTGATAGCTTCAGTGCTGAATTTATTCATCCCATTTCGTACCGAAACTACACGGTACATACATGAATCCAACGGATAAACTGATCATGAACCACTAAACAGATCTGAAATCAGTTGGTGTACAAACTATGAAATCCATTATTGCTTATATTAATAACGATATATCGCTGCAAATATCCAAGCTATCGAGCCTACTTTCAAAAGTTTATCAATTTTTCAACCTAATTTTTATGTTTTATGACATTTTTCTCTATTATGCTGTTCACAGGCAATTAATCAGGACAAAAATATGCAGGAATCTGGTATACATTTTGCTGCTCGTGCTCTTGGAGTAGCAACAATTATAACTACCTCATCACTAGGAGCATTGTCTTTATTTATGTGGTACATTATAAACCCAGTGGATAGAAACGACTTTAATGAACGTATGCGGAATGTATTCCCTTCTAAATGGAAGATAAAACCGTCAGATTCTCATTCTGAAATTAGAACTTTCGAAGAGTTTTCAGCCCTAATAAATGATTCTGTAAACAAGAAATGACGAATAATCATTACTCCCGTTTGCAACTTATTATTCTAGTAGTCTGCATGAAATGAGTGTTTTGATCCTAGTATTTCTATGTTGTTAGGCTGTAATTTCGTAAGGTCTCTGGGTACAATTTCAATGAGTTCTACCGACCGATTTCTGGCATCCTTCAGAAAGATATATGCTTAGGCGTAATTATAACGGATAGCTTCAACGCTCATGTTCGGATTTGTGTTTTACTCCATTGATGGTGACTGTCTAATGCAACCATTTACTCTCAACAAGCAATGCTCCTTAAAATGGAACGCTGACCGTCCTGGTAAATCCTGACATTAATTAGACGATGGAAATAAGACGCTAACCCCTCTTGGTCATCGTTGGGGGAGGTTGATGGGAAATTACAACTATTTCTGTTATACATATCTCAATCTCGAATTTTAGTTCGAGCACGCGCTTATTCGCTTCTTACTAAATGCAGAAAAACTAGTAAGATAACCTCTTATAATTTTGGCTCTGAAGTGTCTATCTCAGTAAAATAACAAGCTTAAGCAATTAGCTGACCAAAAAATGGATGTTCATTTTGTGCTGATCTAGTATGATTTGGTTTTTGCTGGAAAGACAGTAGCGACTTCTATTAGCAACCTAAACGAAAAGGTTTGGGGAAGCCATTGGATCTCGGAAGTCCCTATCAAACTTATGCATGCTCGGAAGCTTATCACGAAAGCAAAGAGCAACTGATAGTCTATTCAGTAATTACAAAAGTGAGAGATGGGAGAGGTAGATGGTATTAGTGACTCAAAAAATAGTTTAACCTCAAGTAAGAAGAATAAAGTTGAACGTTGGCGGGGAAAGTTGCAACAAAATCTTTTTCTCATCTCCTAATGAACTCGCATAGGATCTCGTTTGTTAAATCTAGAGAAGTATGATTGTTTTTAAATGTTCCGAATCCAAGCAACTAGTCAGTAAAATAGGAATACTTTGCGTACCTAAATATTACCAAGAAAGGATGACGTTGATGTACCTTAACTGGAAACCAATCGCATCTTGGCTGGTCAGTTTTCCTTGAGCTTTGACGTCGAGTGTGGAGCATTTCTAGTTAAGCTGACAAACCGTTTGAAATTTGTCCTCATCTATTTAAATATTACCGAAGTTGAGTTGTTACACAATACAGTCCATCACCGATGACCGCTCCATAAAACGTACACTGTACAACGCCTTCACGTTACTTCGTTCTGAGAACATGATAATCGGTCAGCAATAAGAAACTGATTTGTTATTACGCTAATTACTCATTTGCTACCTGCTCTGTGATAAAAAAACACCATTATGTTTAGGCCTAGTCGCACGGATGATAGGTAGGGAACACTGAAAAGATCCTACTTCCACAATTTGAATTTAATTATTCTAAGTGACTTGTTCGATTGAAAGATAAACTTCAGCACTTGAGGACCATCCCGAATGTGGTAATTCGTACCAGATCAGTACTTATGTGATAGCAATAACTGTCCTTTCCATTCAGTGAATACCTTTTTTCATTCCCACTAAGCACTCCTCAAATACGATTGACGGCTTAACACTTTTACGTGATAACCGCATTTAGACCAATTACAGAAATATCTGTAGCTAAGACAAACTTATCAGTTGGTGATTATATTCGCATGAGAACCGTTTAGTTAAGAAATTCTAATGCTTTAGTATAAGGTGTTCTTATAGCCCCCTCCTTTACGATATTGGAAACCTAGAAGAAAAGTGGAAAAAATTAAATACTTCTATGGATGAATCTTCAGCATAATTGAATGACTAAAAATTTGTGGTACCACCGTGCTGTTTAGTTTTAATTGCATTGCGGTCTGAACCTTCAAGCTAGTAGGTGGAAGTTTGGATACTTTAACAATCCAGCTACTGTCTCAAATCTGAATTGACAGGATATTCGCGCCATATTCTACAACAACTCTTTTTCAATAAAAAAAAACTATACTTCACATTTCATCTCGGCCAACTAAATCGTCCTAACAATATCACTTTTAAGCTGTCTGGAATATATGCAGTGCTACACTAAGTTTGCATATATGACATCGTTTTACAAAGTACCTACTTAAGGTTTAGTTTTATTATCAGCCTCACACATTTAGTTTTGATTAGTGGTTATCTACGATAAGAAAATGTTTTCAGATAGTTAGGTAAATCATTCTTTAAAATATTAGTGAGCTGTACAAGTGATTTCTAGTGAGATAAATACAATCATAAATTAGGGTTTTTGTCTTTTTCACTTTGCATAGCAGAATATGCATTGTAATCTATATGGCTGGATGAACTGAAACCAAGACCGGCGCCTCGCTGAGTATGTGTTATGGTGCGAGACATCTCATATTCGTGTTCAAGTCGCCGGAAAAGTTCAGCTTGCGCTTCAGCTCGACGCAAAGCTTCAGTTTCATTGACATGAGTAGCACTTCCGTCCACGACTTCTTCAGAAGAATCATGAATCCCCATCAATTTCCGAAATTTAGCTGCAGCTGCAGAATCACCTTTCCCAGCAATTAAAGATGTGGCTGTCCAAAGAGTTTTACTTTCCTAAGTGAAAAAAAATTTGTATTTCGCGATGAACATTTAGAATTTACTCAACAAATCAAAAAATGAACCTTAATTTTCTAAATAGACTATTACTTACAGAACTAGTGTTTTCACCATCTTTTTTTGACCACAATAATTTGCGCTTTTGTTGTTGCTCCGCAAGTTTAACGGCGTTGACAGTGGTTGGGTTGTAGTATTTTGGGAGCTTTGCTGCGGCGGCAGCGGCTAATGCCTGAGCCTTGGCTTGCTCTTGCTGATGCTTTTGTATTTTGTCCAATATATCCTGTGCTGTTAATCGCTGGACAGGAACATTCGTCGTAGTACCTGAACGAGAAAGCATTCAGGTAATTAAATCTTGGGAGAATGGCATCTTATGTAGTACTAGTAATTAAGTTTATAAAATCTGAATGACTAAAATCTCTGACTTCAGTTACCTTTATTTTTTGACAAATGTGACTTGATATTGAAGATCTACGGTGTTTGTCGAATGGATATATTGAACAAAATGGACAAACGTTTAGCACGACATACAAAAAAGAACTGCCATTTTAAATTGACCTACTGCATATATATTTGTCGCAGTTTGATTATGTTCTTAAACCTGGAATTAGAGATTTGACATATTATTATTCTTAGTCTTAAAAGAATTATGCTACTCAATTGTCCACATTTGCCAATCTGATTTGTCCAGGGATGACATTTCTATTCACACTATCAAACTACGGCGCAGTAATATGTATGGTGAACACATTTCTACGATGGTTCATCGACTAAAAGTAATATGGTGAATTTGTCACTAAACGAGTTTCGAAAAGCAAAATATACAAGAAATGTACTGAAAAATGACATTCCGCTGTGAGGTTCTAATTATATCTGGAAATAAGATTTAGTGAGTATATTGTGTTTGCTTTAGACGTCTAGCGAACACGCCGTGATTCCTTACTTTTATGTTGATCTGGAATATCTCAATTCTCGAACATCTAGTTACCACAGAACTGTTTTCTCGTTTTACAGTATTTTATATCTATTAACGTTAGTTTTCTCGGTGGCTAATATACTGTATTCTAAAATCTAGTTTTATGATCTGAAATACTGATAGGTTAAGACAGTAAAATTCGTACTTTGACTAGAAACTGCCGGAGAGTTTGTCGTCACGGTGACTCCAGTCGTTGAGATAATGGGATTAGTGTTGTGGTTTTCTGGCTTCGGTTGCGAACTCTGAAAAAGAGATTATGAAAAGATGACAAATTGACATGATAAAAAACGAATGTAGAGAGGCTGGTGTTTTGTGTTATTTGTAAAATGAAGCAACTAGCAATTGCAACAGAGAAACAACTTTAATTCAAAATTCCTGAAACTCTAGCTTGTTTTAACAGCACAAAAACAATAACTATGCTAGGGATGACAATCCGTAAAAATAAAGTGTACTGGATATTAAGTTAAAGTACCCAAAAGGGATTTCCTGAAGATAATACATGACAGACTTACGAAGTAATCCTTGGAACTTGTTGTGAGGATTTGTGTTGAATTCCTGCCATTATGACTTCCACGCCGATTAGGTTTGCTTTCAGGGCTAGTATCACTAGATGAAGTGGTAGATGAAGTTGAACTGTGACGTCGATGCTTTCGGCGATAACGATGTTTATAGTCACTACAGTGGGAATCACGGTGATGATGCTTTCTGGATGAGTGTTTGTGCCTCGAATGGTGGGATGAACGTTTGTGTTTTGAAGAACTTATACGTTCACTTGGACTTCCGCGATCAGATCTGAATTAATTAAACACCAGAATAGAATTTGTGAAGGCATGAGGTTCACGAAAATCAAAAGACGATAATATAGGTCAACTATTAGAAGACCTGTTGTCTCATAAGTCGTCCCACTCAAGTCTGCACATATATACTTTTAATGAGTAGCACTTTAATTAATTACGCTTGAAAAAAAGACTTGAGGAGATAAGTAATGGATACAGATTTTAGTTTGGTGCTACCATATTTGTGCGACTTTAGTTTCGTCAGTAGACTCCACCAATCTTCGACATTAATGGCACCACGTGATGTCGACTGAGTTAATAAATTTGCAAAATGCAGACAAGTTTTCCATAATGGACGATCATGGGGTGCAGCGACAGATCGAGTAACGATTGAAGTATGAATTTTGTGCAGATAGAAAACTGACATGCAAAGTACTAGTACTCATGAGGTTTCTAACAATTAAAAATGAATGAAAATTGTGAGAATATGGCCGATTTCTTTAGCTGTCATTTACTTGTGGACTGTCAGTAAATGCAAAAAGTTGGTAGACTAAGCTTTGTGATTATAGAAATATTTATTCAATTGCACAGAACTATGGCTAATCAATAAAAAATACTGATGAAAAAACAACTTCCATCCCAAAAGACATATTTAAGTAAACTACACCAGTTAACTCACTGCCACAATCATGTTTCTTAGGGTCTCCTTGGACAGTTAGTCTTTTGGTTATGTTTTTGGATTCCAGTTCACTTATTTAGGAGTCGAACCAAGAATGTCAGTGTTAAGAATGACTACCAGACAACCAATGAGATGCAACAGGATGATCTTAACAATTAATGCACCTGTGTCTTTCAAATCAGTGATTGTGACTGTCCCGCACTCGAAAGAAAGGTAGTCTGGATGTCTTATCTTAAAAGTTCCCATCTTGTTATGAGTGCCTTTCTGCTACCAAACTAAAAAACGCATGACCTTTTTTGTCTGGTTGAATACACTATTAGGGAAAACTAAACAAGGAAATCTGACTAAAATAAACTACTTTTCTTCGCTTTTCATTTTGGATCTTTCTATTTGTGAGATCCAAACTAATCTGATTGAAATCAGTGATAGAGGTAAAAAAAATCTTATGGGGTTTGCTGTATATCAGCCTACAGAAATATACACGCATTTATAAAGTGAAAGTTAACGAATTGACTGTATGCATACTACGGCATACCGAACTACTTAGTACTAATATTTGTTTTCAATATTCATCTAAACAAATAATGGTACAACGAAGAACCAAAAAATATATGTGCACTACACAAACCACTCCCGACCGTTGCTGCTACCTTGACGTGGTGGTCGGGCTTGCCTATCGTGATGAAGCAATCGAGCTATGCTGGCTGGAACAATCATTCCTCGAGGTCCTACCATGCCAGACAGGTCGGTTGAAGAGCGGTAAGACTAAAAGCAGCAATCCCAAGGTCCGAAGGCGAAGTCGTACTGCCGACTGTACAGAGGTGTGACGGCAGTAAGGTGTTTCCTTCAGACAACCAGCATGACAGCGATGCTGCCTTCCCACAAGGAGGGGTGGGGTTAGAAAAGGTCGACCCTAAAAATGCACACCTCGCCTTATCCCACGGATTTCCGTCTCCGGCGGTAAGGTCCTTTGAAGAACGGAGCTAACACAAAAACTACCCACAAAAAGGTCGTGTGTGACCGACCTCAGGCAGTTGTCCCTTGGGCACTGCGGTCACGCTCTCAGGTCATTAAGACCACTTCTAACCCAACTTCTTTTTCAGGTACCCCTAGAAGAACCCTTCCACGGTGTGGGCAACCGGGAAGTGATAACTGCCCTCATACCTCTAACAGCACTCACGACCACTGTATTCATAATCAATCTCCTTCTTCAATTCCTACTATTCCTTCTACCTTGACTTTCAACACTAAACTTCCTCTTTCAGTTTCCTCCTCAAGTGTCACCATGGCCAACGATTCTAGTGCGCGAAACGCTGTCCCAGGTCTACTAAAACCTCGCTCCAAACTACACATTGGAGCCTTCAACGTACGTACTTTAAGTCAAATCGGTCAACAGGCCTCCTTAGCTAAAACCCTAGAATCTCGTACCATTGACGTATGTTGTGTCTCCGAAACACGCATACAGGATCCCAGTGTGGTCATTCACTTGACCTCACCTCGCCAAAATGGACAGCCAACGAAATACACCCTCCGTGTATCTGGCGACCCGTTGGCTAGTTCTCGTGGACTTGCAGGTGTAGGCATAGCACTAAGTACAAGGGCAGAACAGGCACTATTAGAATGGATCCCCGTTAACAGTCGCCTGTGTGCTGTTCGGCTAAATGGCTCCGTAAGAACTCGGAAGGATAGGGACACAAGTCGTTGTCTTTTCGTCATTTCTGCCTACGCTCCCACTGACTGCAGCCATGATGAAGTAAAAGATGACTTTTACAGAAAACTCTCTGAGCTTCTTCAGAAAGCTAAGCGCTCAGACATAGTAGTCGTAGCGGGTGACTTTAATGCCCAGGTAGGCAGCTTAAATCAAACAGAAAGACATTTAGGTGGGTGTTTTAGTATTCCGGCTCAACGAACCGATAATGGTGATCGTCTGTTGCAACTATGCTCAGACAATCGTTTATTTTTAGCAAGCACTAATTTTAAGCATAAGGAGAGACATCGTCTAACATGGAGACCACCTTCACCAAACCAACGATGGACTCAAATAGACCATATTGTCATCAGTCATCGTTGGAGAGGCTCAATAGAAGATTGTCGCTCGTATTGGAATACTTGTTTAGACTCTGATCACGCTTTAATACGAGCACGCATTTATCTGCGCCTCAATGGACGCAGGAAAAGTACACTAAGAAGACCCATTAGGATTGAACTGGAGGACGAGAAAGCCAAATGCGAATTCCAGGGACAACTGAGTTCACATCTAGGCAGTTCTGTAAACGAGACTGACCCAGATGCTGCTTGGAAAGATATACGAACAGCTGTGGAAACAGCAGTAACATCT
Organism: Schistosoma mansoni; assembly: GCF_000237925.1. Classification (NCBI taxonomy): domain Eukaryota; kingdom Metazoa; phylum Platyhelminthes; class Trematoda; order Strigeidida; family Schistosomatidae; genus Schistosoma; species Schistosoma mansoni. Next base: position 14,988,935 of record NC_031495.1, read on the forward strand.
ATTAGTCATTTAAACCATAGGGCTCCAAAAAATCAGTGGATTTCTTCTAAGTCTATTTCACTGATGGATTCGCGTAAACTCATCCCATCAGGCTCTGAACACGACGAAGAGCGTAAACAAATTAGATCTAGGTTAACTAAAAGTCTAAGGAACGATCGTGAGCAGTGGTGGGCAACGAAAGCAAAAGAGATGGAAAAGGCAGCGGCTGTAGGCAACACCAGGCAACTATTCAGACTAATAAAAGAAACCGGAATTAAGAAGTCAAGTGTAAGTGAGACAATCTCGGAAAAAGACGGAACCCTTATCTGCTCTCAACCCAAACGTTTAGAACGATAGGCGGGACACTTTAAGGAGCAGTTTAGCTGGCCTTCAGCTACTGTACAACTACCCACTATTCCCAGAAAACCTGAATGGAACATTGAAGTAGGCCCCCCGACCCTACTTGAAGTTCAAAAGGCTATAAGTAATCTGAAACGAGGAAGAGCAGCTGGTCCTGATGGATTGGCTCCAGAGGTCTTTAAATATGGTGGTCCAATTTTAGCGATTAGGCTGACTAATATTCTAGCTAAAATCTGGGAAACGGACGTAATACCATCTGACTGGTCACAATCTCTGATTGTCCCAATATATAAGAAGGGGCCAAAATCATCCTGTGATAACCATAGAGGGATTAGTCTGACTAACATAGTATCTAAAATACTAGCCTCAATAATTATCGGGCGCCTAACTAAGACTCGTGAACTGCAAACACGAGAAAATCAGGCTGGCTTCAGACCTGGTCGTGGCTGTATCGACCACATATTCACCATTCGTCAAGTTTTAGAGCACAGACATGCTTATCGGCGTCCGACAATGATAGTTTTTCTTGACTTGAAAGCAGCATTTGACTCTGTAGACCGAGAGGTTCTGTGGCAGTGTCTGTCATTGGAAGGTGTACCCGAGAAGTACATAAACCTTGTGAAGGCTCTTTACTCGAACACTAACAGTCGAGTGAGAGCTTATGGTGAAATGTCATATGATTTTACAACCTCAAGTTGTGTCCGGAAAGGCAGCCCACTATCCCCATTTTTGTTTAACTTCATCATAGACCTGTTGCTGGAAATAACACTCTCGTCGACTGAATTTTCAGGAATTGATCTTCTACCAGGAGGTTCACTTATCGACTTAGAATACGCAGATGACATAGTCCTGTTTGGTGAAGACGCTGGCAAAATGCAGAGTCTTCTGTTAGAACTGAGTAATAATGCCAGGATGTTTGGGATGCGTTTCTCCCCATCCAAATGTAAATTGTTACTCCAGGACTGGCCTGAGTCAACACCTGAACTAAGGATAGGGAGTGAAGTAGTCGAACGCGTGGACAACTTCACTTATCTTGGAAGTCTGATCAGCCCTAATGGGTTGGTGTCTGACGAAATCTCAGCACGGATTCAAAAAGCTCGTTTGGCTTTTGCCAACTTACGTCACCTATGCGAAGACGAGATATCCGTCTATCAATTAGGGGACGAGTATACTGCTCAGCAGTTCGTTCTGTTCTACTTTACGGCTGCGAAACATGGCCATTAAGAGTAGAAGATACACGTAGGTTACTAGTATTTGACCACAGATGCCTTAGAAATATTGCTCGCATCTGCTGGGATCACCGGGTAAGTAATAGTGAGGTTAGACACAGGGTATTAGGGAATGATGGTAAATCAGTTGATGAGGTTGTGAATCTTCATCGACTGAGATGGTTGGGCCATGTGTTGCGTATGCCTGAACACCGATTACCACGACGTGCAATGCTGACTAGTGTAGGGGATGGTCGGAAGAGAGTTAGGGGCGGCCAAACCGAAACATGGCATCAGTGCTTGAAGTCACTAACTTCTGGTCTGATCCATGTTGGCAGATGCAGACTACTTGGTTGGGGTCCGCGTGACCATCGTAATAAATGGTTGGAGACTCTAGGTGACATGGCTCAGAATCGATCACAATGGCGTAGGTGTATACACTCTATCTTCCCTTAAACCTTGGGATTAAAATTGCTTCATAACTTTTTTCCTTCCTATACTATATCCTTATATACAACCTTTCTTTATATACTACCACCACTAAATTAATTACTTCTATGAATCCGGTGTTCATCTTGTTGTGCTAACGAGGTATGGCAACTTGGACCGATGCATAAATGTGCCTGGTCCTACGTTGTCGCTGACTGACTGACTGACTGACACAAACCACTGAATTTGTGTGGGCTGGCATACTGCATGGGTGCCGAAACCGAAGCAGGTGGCTTTTTTAGGAGACCACTCCCTGAGCCTTTGACCTAGAGGTCTTATCCATAAGGCATAGCAGCGACGTTAGATGTGGCTCCATGGGACCAGTGGACAAAATTACGTTCATAACCTATTTGTCCCCTCAAAATCCTGGAGACCATGTGCGCAATTGACTTGGAATTAGGGTTTCTCAACTTTTCTAGATTTATTTTTTATACCCATCAACCCGAGTTAGACTTCGCTTTACATTTATGCTCCACTGCGAGTAACAAGCGTAAGTAATTTTGTAAACACTCCCACCACTAGAAAGAATGAGTAGGGCATTCGTGGCAGTGGTTATATACACGTGGTCATATGAGAGCATTTCGAGGGAGAACGGACTTTACTTACGCTCAGTCTTACAAGAGTATTTGCGTGCCTACGGCTGTTCACAAACAAGCTAGATTATAAAAAGAGATTATGTGACCTGTGGACTCGAAATTAGTTAAGACTCTTAGTGTACAAACTTTATTGGCGATGTATTTTAACGACGTACCTGGGCGCACAACTTCGTTTCCAGTGTCGCCTTGAAGGACTATGTTCACGACTCCTCGATCGACGTTTACTATCAATAATGTAGCTAGGTGATGGAGATACAACCATAGAAGAGTTCTTTTTTGTTTCGATAGTGAGTGGAACCCCATCTTTAACTGTACCAGCATTCTTATTTTCCTCCTGAGAAAAGAAACAAGCTATCATACAGACCTAAATTCACAAAACACTAAAAGCACACTTCAAAATTTGTTTAAAAAACAATCACCATTGCAATGACTCACCAATTAATTAACTACAACTTTCGGTGGTCCTTATGACACCATTAGGCCTTGGCAGAACGGAATTCAGACACCAGAGTCATCTGAACTGAACATCGAAGGTCCGAACGGCATAGGGACTGTTATTCACTGTGAGCAATGAGTGAAGTTATAAAAGCAAAGAAGTTGTAATGTATTGCTAAATGTACGCGCAAATACTACAAGTATCGAACACGATTTCGAAACTTGTTGGCAATCGATTTGAATGGTGAAAAAAGAATCCAATTGAACGACAACGACAGATCCACAAACGTTTACATTCCCTATGGTTAGCGGATGGACCCTCATGATATAAATCTGTCGCCATGAGAGTCACAACCTACATGATAGTGAACGCCACTACTTGCATAACAGAAAGTGTCGTAACAATAACTGTAGGTCTGGTAAACTGGATTAGAAATTCAGTACACCGAAAACGTCGCGTGTTTGACACCGAACAAACCATGCCTCTCTTTCAAGAAGAAACAGATGCAGCTCGATGCGTTTCAAACCGGATGCGAGTTATGCTTTGGGCACCTTAGATAATAGCCTGTTCAACTAAACATATTACACTGTTCTGCAATGATAGGACAGGGAAAGTTAAAGGAGTCAAGCAACCTAAAGGTTTTATTATCTCTGCCCAATGAAACCCGGACTTCTAGTACAAACCAAACAAGAGCTATCCTTAATCACTTTCATCCTGAAAGTATTATCTATTATCTAGTATTATCAAATGTCCACTCGTATTTAATGTTACTATTAACTTAGCAACTTTATTATGCATTTCGAACGCGTATTACCTGGGATATCAAAGGGCTCTTTGGACTCCTTCGTGTCTCTTCAACACTCCCATCATCCGAAGACTGCTGTTAGGACAACGATTATAAAGCTTAATGGTAAAAATTGCACTAACCAATGAAGAATCATAGTCACAGAGCATAGCACTTGATTCCGCCATTTACTAACCAATACATTAAAACAATATACTTACACCCATACCACTAGACATAAAGAACTAATTTATCGACTACAGTGTTTTTTCTGGTTTCAAGACAGCCTCAACCATTTGAATGATAAGAGAACAAAATAAGTTATTAAATGTAATCATTTGATATTGTATGGACACGTAGTGAGTCCACTCGTTCAGGTATCATCAAAATACAGAGAACAAGAAAATAAAATAACCAGTTTAGTTTAGGATTAATAATTATGTTTCAGCAATGGTTTTCAATTGTTCGAATTAGGACATAAGTCATATGTACAACCCGATAGAATTATTAGCATTGACCTAGAAGTAATGTAGAAAAAATTAGGTCAGTACTTCTGCTCAAGTGGCTTCAAAATAACAAAAACTCCCAGTCACTAACATTGGTTCAACCGACGGAACTTTACAGTTAATAAATCCCTAATTTATTACAATCAGTGTTACATGAAAGGATTTCTCATGTAGAGGTAAATAAATCCCCAAAATAAATAGTTCTGTAAGTCTTCGACACTTGATGTTGACTGCATCACGTTTACTGGAATCGCCTAACTGAAGGTGGTTGGTGACGCATCCGCACCAGATCACAGGCGGGTATGCCGTGCTATATATCCCTTTCGATTGTTAGCCAGCTCAGACCGAGAGTTCCTCGACATGCCGATAAATATTTCCAAATATATCTTCGAACTTCTGATTTGACTGGGTTGGTATATTCCAAGTGTAAGGTGTTACTGGTAAACGCGTTCTCGAATTCCGATTACCTGTGGCATCTTCACGCTCACTACATTTCTGTGTGTAATATTATGGCATTGTCAGCCATGTCGTTAGGAGTTGACGTATAAGTTCACATTATGATTAAAACACATCAATAATATTATAGTTTATGTTGTCTTGTTGCAGGCATAATATTTTTTATTGTTTCATATTGAATGGCGAGAGGTTAGTGTGTTTAAATCAGTACCTCGAACCTCACTCGTTCCATGAGTCATATGGCGCAAACCTTATGCAACAATCCTGGATTCTTTAAAGTTTTCATATGGATATGGGTTAATATACGTTCAACAGTTGAGTAGCTGCTGGTTTGAACACAAAATTTTCTTTTTGCTTTGTCATTAGCTGTTGAACCCCTTGATAAAACTAAGGAGTTTTGTTCTCTGAGCTCAGGGACAGACAACTCATTGTTCCCATAGTTCATAAACCGCAAACAAATGAATGGAAGACTTGAAAATATTATTATTCGCCTCGGGAAATCCAAAACTTCTATGGTGTATATCAGTTCACTAATGAAATAGGACGTTTCAAAGGTACGGATAATTGGGCAACAGATGAACTATCTCGAATGGAAATGAATATAATTCAATAGTCGACCATAACTTTTGAAGATTCAGGACAGAAGCAGGGAGAGAACAAGGAATTACAAAATCCACTATCAACAAAACACTCTGATGTAGAGCTAAATCGGCTACCATCACTCAATGCGTGTAATTTGATCTATTGTGGCCCGACTAAAACAATGTAATGACCCTTCGTCCCTAAAATAATGGGAAAATTGATAGTTTATAATTTTTATACCTTGCCTCATAATAGAGCAAAACCTACTACTAATTTTACTAATGCTAGATATATATTGCACAGTTCACAAAAAAATCTAAATTGGTGGATTAGAGAGTGTTCATATTCCCAACAGTCAAAGGTCAACCGTCACACCCAGATGCACTTTTCGCCAACTTTCATGAATATTTAGAAAGTCCGTTGCTGTGTCCTAACGATTTTAATCATTCATTTACATGCGTAGACAGGTTCATGGGTTTACTGAGATAATAACGGAAATATCGGCCAATACTTCGATCCAGAACTGAGTGACCATTTTGGTACACCTATTACAATAACGACCGATAAAGTAGCCCGATTTGAATATTAGCTTTTCAAGATCCTATTGAAATCCTCAGGAGCTAAGAGAATACGTGACACAGCGTGTCGTCATCGAGGTAATAAGTTGGAGAAACGTTTCGATCGTCACTTCAAAGCGTCCCTTGATCATACTCTAACTTCAGTAAACAGGATTCCTTCAACTTGTTATGTTGAGAATAAGAACAGCTATCAGAATTGACTCACAGTTTTCGGTAGTCTAAATAGTTTTCGGGACGAATTCGAGACTGCCAGGTTAATCTAATATTTGTTTAGATAATAATGTACATTTACATTTATAGTGGAATCTAGAACTGTCATTTACCCAATCACCTTGTTTTGGTTACCACCCAGTTTTTTAACCAATACATGTTCACTCAGTAATCAAATCTAAATTCTAATAAATAAACAAGTTGATAAATGATGTAAGATGATCACCAAGAGCAACCAAAAAACTTTATTCTATCCTTTCTGGGTAGATCACGTACAGATTCGTTAGAAAGATAATACCTGGTTACCATTCCTGGAAGAATGCTTCAATTCCCAATCAAAAAGGCACAACTCCAGTCAATGCAAGAAACAATAAAAGAGGGCCTCAAACCAATATGGCTGCCGCCAAAACTAAGTATCAACCAAAACAACATAAATGCAGTTCAGGGAGAAACATGGGAACTAAGTGAAAGCGTAAGGAAAATAAAAAACCTAATAAACTAAAAATGTTACCATCTCAAATGGAATAAAAAAGACAAACAAAATGTACGACTGAAGGAACTAATAGGGATAAATTACATGTGTATACATAGGGGGATTTTTATTCACAAAACCCTCAAAATGGGCCTTACAAAGTTATTGTCAGAATGGGTTCTTTGTGGACTGTAGTGATTGCTAATGGTTGAGTTCATGAGTCAATGAAAGCTAGACCACCATGGAAAACCTGGAAGCACTGGACGGCTGTTTTGTCCCAGTATGGGACTCCTCAGCTATCCAGCACGCGGGGCTCGACTGGCTTCAAGATGCATTTCCTAGAACTCTAATGAGAATCCGTGACTAGTGGAGTTCAACTGTGTCTGTTGTGAGACAGTGACTCACTGAAGACAATGGTGGATGGAGGCGCAATTTCATGGACATTAACACCGCTAGATGTCGGCTTAGGGGGTCTAAAGGTTAAGTGTTAGCACGCAAGACCGAAGATCTTGAGTTCGAGTCCCGCATGTGGGACCGTGGATGCGTACTACCGAGAAGCCCTGTATTAGGATGAAATAGCCGTCCAGTGCTACCAGGTTTTCCACGGTGGCCTGGCTTTAATTGAGAATGTATAAAATTCCCTCATATGACAAATGAATGTGTTAATCTGAGTCTGAGCACACTAAGTCCAATATCACTTTGACATTAATTGTTCTAATTGTCTCTGTTATATATCTACAGTTGTCATGAACTGGACTGACTATAGAAGCAACTTATAAAAAGGTCACATCATTTATGCCATATTTCCAAATGTCATTCCACAAGTAATGTCTCAAATTTTAGAATAACATGCTCAATCTATTCTTTTTCTGTATGTATTTTCTATACTAACCGAGACGATAATTTGAGTTACATATGCCTTTATGCTATATATACTTTTGTGCCGTTCATATTTGAAAATTATTTGAACGGCACCTAACGTTTTCCATCAGACCTACCATATTTAATTCTGGAAGATGTATATGCGCTAATGAACTCAGCTGTCACAAGATTCGTCTAAGCAAATATTTTAAACAGCTGAAACCTAAATGAATAACTAGGTGACTGAATTTCAGCCTCCTCATTCTGCGCTAATGTAATTACTAAACAATCACGAAGTTGTTAGTCTTGCAAGTGCTCAGAATAGAAACTCTGCAGTCAATTTTTAAACTTTACTCCAAGTGAACTAATATTTCTGCATGATGACTTGTATTACAGTGAGGCAACTACGATTTGTCAATGTTATACACCAGAAAAATCACTTCATTCAATCCTACGCGAACCAAAGGACTAAGTGAAAGAGAAGAAATACCGAACATCTATAGAATAAAGTGTTCCCATTGCAAAAAGACACTACATCGGATGAAGCAAATGCACCCCTTCATGTTCGCCTGCATGAACAATAAAATACATGAAATATCCTCGCCTATATCAACTGTGGACGCACAATATACCGAAAAAATGTTGAAAGTTTGGACAGAGGAAATACTAGGAACACCAGAGAACTTTGGAAATCTTGAGACGCAAGTAAATCAGAAGTAAACAAGCGCATCGATATCAATCCAATCTACCCGGCATTCAGGAAAATCATCGGAAAATATGAGATCAAGTATCAAATCAAAACGAGATACAATCAAAATAAAGCGGTAAATAAAAAGAGCTCTAAGGTCAACAATGATCTGTCAAAATCAGGGTCAAGGGAAACAACCCGATGTCATAAATGGAGAAATTCAATTACTTTGCTTCTACCTAAAGTTGGTCCTGATCATATCTTTCAAAATAAAAACGAAAGCCTCATGATGAAACCACACAGCTCAGAGGACGAAATTCCATCACAACCATACATCTGAGCTACAAATCTCCGCTATTATTATCTAAACAACAATAACTAATTTGTAGGTATCATTACCAAGTTTTGATTTAATAATTTCGATTAAATTGAGCATTTGGTAGATTGTTATAAATAAATACTATATTTGTAATATATCAATGAGTAGAAAAATTAGATTTACGTTTTGTGACTCAGTGTAAGCCACTTCTTCAGAGAATAAATGACCAAATTAAAATTAATCCAATTTTAAATGGTGCAACGGGATTTTGATTATAACGCTTACTACACTATACCATCTGTAATGAGATAAACTCCCATTAGTGTACACAATCAGTTTCACCATTTTTACTGGGAAAATGAGAAATACAATGCCTACATGAAATAAAGCAGCAAATAATCGTAAGTTATAGATATAGTGTTTTCATTCTTCTAAATGTTACCACAACTTCCATTTTTGACTTAAGTCTTTTGACTCCTCCGTTCTAGTAGCATTGCTGGTGTCAAGCTCATTGCTTGATGCCCTTCTGAAACGCAACGGCGGTGAAGATTAGAGGGAATATTTAATCGAAACAATCATCTAGCTGCTTTTATGATAGTACTGAATAAATGTTGACCAACTTTGTTGGTTAGTTGGTTGTATTGTACCTGTTGTGGGGTTGTATAGTTTTATGTCAGATGAACGTATCCTGTTTAATTACGTGTTTGTTCTTGATTGGCTCTCAGTAATAATTGATTATATTGTCTTCCAGAACATATGTGCATTCGCCTATGTCACAATGTCTCACTAGTAACATAAAATGAGATTGACAACATGAACAGTGTGTAAAGCAAATAATGTGGCAGAAATGGAAACGAGAAAGACTCGAGACCTCAAATATGAGTAGAAAATAAGGAACGAAAGTACTCGTATGAAGGTATATTGGAGTTCAAAGCCCACAGGACGGTGAGTGTTAACAAGGTTAGAGAACTAAGACTAACGACCTGCGTTTATTCTCACTGAAGTTAAGTTTTCCGG
>NC_031495.1:14998675-15039685 GCF_000237925.1 Schistosoma mansoni
ACTTACTTACTGACTTCCTGGCGTTTGTGAATTCCACATAGCATGACATTGTAACTGCTCATAAATAAATACACTCTCATACACACATGCCTGGTTCTATTATGCCTGTGGATATGATAACTGAACTATCAATTGACTATCATCTATATATATAGACTATTGTGACATTCCCATTACATTCTACGTTTGGCAAACTTACTGGAGCCATATCTGTCTCATTGGAATTACTAATTGACTATAATTGTGGATTTGTGGGACCAAGCGCAACGGAACACACAATAGCCAGCCAATTTAAGTAACGACCCTAGATCTTTATTTGTGTTGATAACTTACACGTTGTTTATTGTTACAGTACGTTTGGACGCAATAACTTTATTACTGACTTCCTCCTTTTTGTGAATTAAACATGACAGGACATTGTTATAAAATCCAAACTAGGTTTGGGTGACGAATAACTGTCCGTGGATGTAAAGACACTCGTGCACCTCAATTGAAGTCAGAACAAGGTGATTGGCTAACAACGGTTCTAAACAAATATTACCACTCAGTTATTCAACCAATAATCGTTCCCACAATAATCGATTGAACGCACTAAAAAAAGTGTTATAATATCCTTTCTGGATAGATCAAGTATTTGTTTGTCGCTTTATAACACAAAGTGTTTCCAATTCTGGGAAAGTGTTCCAATTCACAACCAAAATGTACGATCCCAATCAAATCAAGCAACACAATCAAAGAGGGAACAACCAATATTGCTGCCGCCAAGATGAAATATCAATTAAAACAACATAGGTACAGTTCGGGAAGAAACATAGAAACCCAGTGAAAGCGACAGACAAAAGGAGAAAACTATTATGAAATGAAACATTACAATCTCAAATGGCACCAAAAGAATTAACAGTAATGTATAAATAAAGAAACCATTAAGAACAAGTTGCAAATGTGTGCATGGAGGGATTTTCACATACGAAACGTTCAAAATGGATCTTACATTGGATTAATTTTAATTTGGTTATTTATTTTCTACTCATCGGGACATCACAAATGTATTATTTATTAATAGCTACTTTACACTATCTAGTGTCCAGTTAGTACTGTAATTACGTACTATTAATAGTTTTTCAATGGTGTACACAAGCCACAGAATCCATCTAGGTTTATACACCAATCACGTGTTCCGACTAAGAGTATTTATATACATTTTCTCGTGCCTGAGTACCTTGAAATCAGAGAATATGGTATATGAGTATGAGTTTCGCAAACAAAAGCTTTGCCTAAGTACTCACGCGGAACATCGTTCTTCTGGGTGTTGAACCACGTACATGACCAACAGATTATATACACCCGTAGAGAGTCTAACTGCTGTGTTTCATTACTCCGATTGATTATTAACGGTAGATATAACTGACCAAACATAAACACCTATGAGGTGAACTACAAACAGATTTCTATGTGACTTTAGTAAGTACATACTTCACACTATAATATTCATAATAACATTAAGCTAACCGAATGGTTAGCCTATAAGACTAATAGTTTTATTGGCCCCGAGAAGCCTATTCGGTCCAAGGACACTAATTTCAGCATTTTCAGAGCAGGAACACATGAAAAGCTGCAAGCCAAGCTGATAAAAGTTTCAACTGTTTTACACATAACAGTACAGTGTGAAATGTAGAACCAGTACATTCCTATGCCCAGAGTTCACTGCCATCATGCCAACCTCATGGGTTTTATACAGACAATTAAATTTTAAAAAGTCACTGTATTGCTTGTGTCGAAACACTGACCTACATTGGTTGACAAGTGCAACTATTCTGGCAAATACTAAGATGTATGATGATAATTTATTTTATTTCATGATTTCGATGAATTATTTCCAACATTTTTGGTCAACGGAGACCATTTATATCCGCGCGTACAAACTAGGTTGTGAAAGGCAATCGTTTTAGAATCAAGGTCACATATTTAAAAGACTTGTGTGATGAATCCAACTCCTCACTAATGCCTGTTACCCCTTATAGAGGAGCATAGGCCTCTCACCAGCGGTATCCATCCAACTTTGTCTTGGACAACCCTTTCCAGTTGCTATTTATGCTTTCCATATCTGCTTCCACTTCCCGACTCAATGTGCTCTTTGACCTTCCTCTTCTCCCTTTCCCTTCAGGGTTCTAAGTTGACGTTTGCCTCGTGTTGCAGTTTGATGATTTCCGTAATGTATGTCCTATCCATCTCCAACGTCTTTTCTTGATTTCCTCTTCATCTGGAAGCTGGTTAGTTCTCTCCCACAGTAGGCTGTTGCTGATGACATCCGGTCAACGGACAGTGAGTATCTTGAGTAGACAATTGTTTATAAATACTTGTATTTTTGATGACGGTTGTAGTAGTTCTGTAAGATTCAGCTCAATACAGCGGGACTATCTTGAAGTTAAAGCTGAAGATTCTCACTTTCATGTTGGCTTGCGGACATTTGTTTCAAGTTCCATATGTTGTTCGACTGTGGGAATGCTGTCTGTGGTTACTTTACCAATCCCTGACTTCGCATCTGTATCGGATCCTCTGAGTTCATCGATTATGCTGTCCAGGTACTCAAATTTTTCGATCTCTTCCCGAGTTTCTCCATCAAGTGTGACTGTGTTGGTGTTCTCCGTGTTGTATTTGAGGATCTTGGTTTTCCTCTTGTATATGTTGAGGCCTATTGATGCAGAGGGTGCTGCTACACTGGTTATCTTCATCTGCAATTGTTGGTGGGTATGGGATAGAAGAGCTAGGTCATCTGTGAAGTCCAGACCATCTAGTTGCATTCAAACTGTCCGTGTATTTTATCCAACTACTAGCTGATTCGTATCGGTTTTAACTTTTGAGTAACGTTCTATTTCAATAGATATTCGTTTCAAGGTTATCTACGCCATGTCTATTTCCTTCCAGATCACCTCTGTTGGATTATGGTCTTCGTCAGTCTAAACACAATTATCCAGTGCGGTAGGGTCGTAGGCCTGTTCTACAACTGTAGATTTTCAACGATGTGACTATATAATCTGTAAGAACTTACGTGGAGGTTACATCGCTATCTACTCTGACTCATAATATCCACGCACACGGTGGTTGCTGATAATGATTTCTGAATAATACATTTAAGCCGGAAAGAAAATGATATGTTTGATAGGAATAGCGAGAGGCTACGTAATGTGACCATACCTGCATGACCGTGCCGTGGAGCAACAAATAAGTCCTCCGTGCTCACCGTTTCTAGCCTTCTTTTAGTGTTTGGTGCTAGATTTGGGTCTCTTCAATTATCTGAAGTTTAACCAGAAAGGTTTATGTGTTGAAGAACTAGTATTACAATACCAGTGCGTTCTGTGAGACCAAGCATTTGTAAGGAAATAAACTTTATTCATATTCAGCTATATACTTCCTTCTAGAATCTAGTTATTTTATGAAATCAGTAAAGCAATCGTTTAAGCTTGGCTAATTTTATCCATTGACTACGTTTTTAAGATAGACATTTCTTTATTTTTGACTCGGAAACGGCTGAAGAGGCAAAGAAATATACACCTGGTTACCGTGAAAGACATGGAAAATTTGTAAATTTATGGTCTAGTTCGGCGTCAGTACATTTGTATTTGTTACCATAATAATAGACGTGGGAGTCACATCAGCGTCTACACTTACACGTCCTGCGGTGACAATCAATAATATGGTGTTCAATACTTCTGCAGAACATGATTCGGTTGGAGATAAAATAATATATTTATGGTAGAAAGGTATGAGTTGTGCAGAATAACCACTTCTGCGAGGCTAAGCCACACCATACCGACCAGTTGTTCTCACACGCTGAATGCAAATCTCCCCACCAATTATACACTCATCTTCAAAGATCGTGTGGTTAAGAACCAAAACCACTCTAAATCCATTGGAAATGGCCTGATGAAACTGATCTTCATTGCTGTCCGCTTTTTATTAACTGTTAGTTATTTCCATTTCTAGGGTCACGGTGCTAATTAGTTTGGCCAGCTACACCATAGATAGTGTCGGTTGCTATCTCATGATAATTTTTTGACTGTCTTCACCTCGAAAACTGTAACACTGTGGTCACTTCCACATGAGGAGACTTTTATATGAACATTTTCAAAGGTGTTCAGTGCAGTCTATCTGTTAGTTTTTGTATGCCATGACCTGTGTGATCGAGTATTTCTCTGTTCTTCATAGCAGCAGATTGCTATTTGTCAGAAAACTCCGCTGTTGGGTCATATTTGTGAAATTGGAGATTTATGGGCTGAGTGCTCTGGTCCCTAGTACTCGGACTCCAGGTATATTTATATTGGTATCACCTGGAGTGCAATCATTCATAGGCTGAGGTGTATTTCACCGAGCACATAAATAGCACCATCAGTCACACAGTAGCACCAGTAATTCCATAAGTAAGTTATAAGAGAGGATTGTAGTTTTTGCTGTTTTAACATCTTTACATCTTATGCGTCCCCACTTTCGTTTATTAGGTAATATGATCTCGAAACTGTGTCGCCAACGATATCATGCCAAGAATATGACATTATTACCAGTTTTGTCTCAGGATCATCAAGCTGATCGTGGGGCTGGTTTTATTTTTTCTTTAGCCCCTGCGTCGCTACTCGGGCATTTAATTGTTTCATCACAGAGTTGCCGTGTTGTGAGTTCTAGATGTGGAGACATGAATAGGAGGTAGCAAGGCTTTTTGCGACGTTTTGGAGAATCCATGCCGACGACACTTTGAGAAGGGTTAAAAGATTAACTCCTGTACCTTTTCTTCGATGAAATCATCCCCTGTGCAATCAAGACTGCTGTGTATGTAGAGATCTGTATCCGTGGTGGTCAAACAGAAAAGTGAAATCTGTCCATGTAACCAATGAATCTTGATCTAGGTCATGATGATACATTCAGGTTACTTAACCAGGGTCCGTGCAATAACTACGATCAGCAGTTGGAAACGTTAAATGACAGGATTGAGGATTGATCATCATGGTCCAGATACGTTCACTGACGCGGATAATGTACTGATGAAAAACACTCAATCAGTTTGCAGTTGGGATGTTCTTCCCGTTTGGATCCGAATATGAACCAGTTAATTTGACAACGCAAGTGGGTCAGTAAACATGAGCGAATAAGTGCCGGAAAACTTAACTTCAGTGAGAATAAACGCAGGTCGTTAGTCTTAGTTCTCTAACCTTGTTAACACTCACCGTCCTGTGGGCTTTGAACTCCAATATACCTTCATACGAGTACTTTCGTTCCTTATTTTCTACTCATATTTGAGGTCTCGAGTCTTTCTCGTTTCCATTTCTGCCACATTATTTGCTTTACACACTGTTCATGTTGTCAATCTCATTTTATGTTACTAGTGAGACATTGTGACATAGGCGAATGCACATATGTTCTGGAAGACAATATAATCAATTATTACTGAGAGCCAATCAAGAACAAACACGTAATTAAACAGGATACGTTCATCTGACATAAAACTATACAACCCCACAACAGGTACAATACAACCAACTAACCAACAAAGTTGGTCAACATTTATTCAGTACTATCATAAAAGCAGCTAGATGATTGTTTCGATTAAATATTCCCTCTAATCTTCACCGCCGTTGCGTTTCAGAAGGGCATCAAGCAATGAGCTTGACACCAGCAATGCTACTAGAACGGAGGAGTCAAAAGACTTAAGTCAAAAATGGAAGTTGTGGTAACATTTAGAAGAATGAAAACACTATATCTATAACTTACGATTATTTGCTGCTTTATTTCATGTAGGCATTGTATTTCTCATTTTCCCAGTAAAAATGGTGAAACGATTGTGTACACTAATGGGAGTTTATCTCATTACAGATGGTATAGTGTAGTAAGCGTTATAATCAAAATCTTGAAATCTTTTCACAGTCTCTACATTCAAGGGGAGTATAATGATTTAGTGCTAGCAGACCCTCATGTACCAGAAAAGCGGTAATTCCAATAATTCAAAGATTCTTTGGTGATTCCACTATATAAGGGTAACTTGCTATCTTGAGATGTGTAGAACATGGTAATTTATATTCACTGGCCGTCATGACTTCATAAGGCGTTATTTGTTGTAGTAACCACTGTTACCGTTGTGTATTGAGCAGGTGGTTTCGTTAAGGGGTACCAAACAGGAATTCCTGCTCAGTGTACATAATCATTGTTATAAATGCTTTCCTACCTCCAGCATTTTCCCTCTCATCCCTGCTTCGGTTTGGGCACCCGGGCAGTATCACAGCCCACATACAAATGAAATGTAATAATGCATTCCACTGACTACACTACTCTCGCTCCTAATAGAAGAAAGACAATTTACATTATCATTATTATTATTCTTTACTACGTCGCTTTTTCACTCCCTTTATTGCCAATCTGTGTATCCTTCCTTTCCAACTTATGCAGTAGCTCGCCCATGGTGGAAACTCTGTCCTATCCAAACGATCTCCAGTCACTGTCTGGTCGAAAGTGAATGCTTCCACCGATTATGAATACTGAACCAGTCTTTCTGAAACCACGTACGCCGTTCAAGCTGGCTTCCATCAACGTTCGCACACTAATGCAGATCGGACAACAGATGGGGCTGGCTATGTCTTTAGAAAGTCTTAATGTTGATGTTTGTTGTCTATCCGAGACCCGTATTCAAGACTCTAGTGAAGTACTACAAATTCGCTCTCCATCTGTCGCTTCGAAAAGCTTGTTTCACGTGCGCTTATCCGGGGACTCTGTGTCATCTTCGTCTAGTCTTGCTGGCGTTGGTGTCGCACTAAGCGCTAGAGCTGAGTCAGCACTAATCGATTGGATCCCCACTAACAGTCGGTTATGTGCTGTTAGATTAGAAAGTTCCATCAAAGTGAGAAGAAATCGACGTGAGAAACGGTGTCTTTTCGTCATCTCCGCCTATGCCCCGACAGATTGCAGCCCGGATGCAATCAAGGATGAGTTTTACCACCAGTTGAATGTTCTCCAGAGAGCGCGTTCCACAGATATTGTAGTGTTAGCCGGAGACTTGAATGCACAGGTCGGGCGTCTATGCACAGAAGAGAGTCGCTTAGGTGGCCGATGGGGACTTGTTGGTCGCAGGACAGATAACGAGGACCGTTTGCTGCAACTGTGCACAGACTACAACCTGTTTCTAGCTAGCACTAACTTCCGGCACAGTCATCGCCGGTGTGCCACCTGGTGTCCTCCCTCTGCATCTCAAGCCTGGACTCAGATTGATCACATCGCGACCAGCTACCGCTGGCATGGTTGTGTACAAGACTGCCGCTCCTTTTGCAGTACCTATCTGGACTCTGGTCATGCCCTGGTCTGCGCCAATCTTACCTTACTTTTCAGTGGCCAACGAATTGATCGTCATCAACGGATTGATGTCAGTAAATTGGTTGCAACTTCTGTTGCAAGTAAGTATGGAACCGAGCTACTCTTTAGGCTAGCTACCATTCCACCGAAAAGTATAGATGAGCATTGGTTGCAACTGCATGACGCCATGAAAATGGCAAGTAAAGACGCTTGCGGCTTCGCGAAACGTCCCGCTTATAAGCATTGAGTTTTTTCAGACTCCTTACAACTCACCGAAGCCCGTCGATCCACTCCGGGTGACCGTGAGTTTGACCATTAGCGAAGGCTGTTACAAAATTAAATTGGGCAAAGCTTACGTAAGGGCTAAGAAGCCTGGTGGTGGGAGCATGCTAATGAGCTGGAAGCAGCAGCTGCATCTGATGACTGCCGTAAGCTCTTCCAACTCATCCGAGCCACTGGCAGCAAGTCTGGTGTGAGTGAATTAATCTGCGAGGATGATGGGAGGCCAATCACTAACATCTCTTGACGTCTTGGACGATGGGCGGAATTCTTTGAAGGGCAGTTCAACTGGCCTGCTGCTTCGGCAACATCGACCAGTTTGTCCTGCCCCCCATGGCCGGTGACGATTGATTCACCAAACGAGGCGGAAGTCCGCAAGGAACTCCAACTCCGGAAGCGCTACAAATCACCGGGCCCAGATGACTTACCTCCAGCTCTTTTTAAAGATGGTGGTGACTTTATGACTAAGGAATTGATTACGTTGTTTACAAAGGTTTGGGAGTCAGAAAGTGTTCCAACATCATGGAATGAGTCGATAGTCGTCCCTATCTTCAAAAAGGGTTCATGTTGCTCCTGTAACAACTATCGGGGGATAAGTCTACTTCCGATTGCGTCCAAACTATTGGCTTCTATCATTCTTCGTAGGTTGTTCAAAACCCGAGAACGATTGACTCGCGAGGAGCAGGCTGGTTTTCGTCCTGGTCGAGGATGCATTGATCACATCTTCACCCTCCGCCAAATGTTAGAACACCGTCATACTTATCGCAGGCCAACAATCGTCGTGTTTCTTGATATCAGGGCGGCCTTCGATTCGTTGGACAGGACTGTTCTCTGGGATTGTCTATTGAAGAAGGGTGTGCCTGAGAAGTTCATTAACATCTTAAAGGCCCTGTATACGAACACCTCAAGCAGAGTGAGGGCATACAACCACCTTTCTCCCTTGTTCCATTCAAGCAGTGGGGTTAGGCAGGGTTACCCGATCTCACCATTCCTCTTCAACTTTGCCATCGATGACATTCTGGAAACAGCTCTGATGGATGTAAGTAATGGCGGTGTGGATCTGCTGCCTGGATAACGACTTCTCGACCCTGAGTATGCGGATGATATTGTCTTACTGTGCGATAATGCCCAAGCCATGCAATCCGCACTTAATCTGTTGGCAATCAATGTCCGCAGGTACGGCACGTGCTTTGGACCATCCAAGCGCAAAGTACTCCTACAAGACTGACAGGTTTCTAATCTTGCACTCACCATGGATGGTGAGCAGATTGAAGTAGTTGAGAAGTTCGTGTATCTAGGTAGCTACATAAGTGCTGGTGGTGGCGTGAGTGACGAGATCGATTCACGTATAATGAAAGCCAGAGCGGCTTATGCCAATCTGGGGCCATCTTTGGCGCCTTCGTGATGTTAGTCTGACTGTAAAAGGTCGGATCTACAACGCGTCGGTGAGAGCAGTTTTGCTCTATGCTTGTGAAACCTGGCCTCTCCGAGTTGAGGATGTTAGACGTCTCTCTGTGTTTGATAATCGTTGTTTCCGAAGGATTGCTGACATCCAGTGGCAACACCATGTTAGTAATACAGAGGTTCGGTATTGTGTGTTCCGGCACAGAGACAATAATTCAATTGGTGTCACCATCTTGGAACACCGACTTCGGTGGCTTGGACATGTTCTACGAATGTCTTCCCAGAGAATTCCACGTCGTGCATTATTTGCCGACTCCGGGACTGTTTGGAAAAAGCGGAGAGGTGTTCAGTGTATGACATGGTGTCGTGGTATGAAAGAAAGCTGCAAAGGGCTAGCTTTTGTTGGTCCTTCACGACTCCCTGGCTGGGGTCCGAGAGATGGTGCAACACAGTGGCTAGAGACGTTATCAGATATGGCTCAGAATAGAAGCCAGTGGCGAGTATGCTGTAACCTTTTTTTACTTTCTTCATAAAGAGTGGTTCTAACTTTCTTAGCTGAAAGAGTTTTCCGGTTGTACATTTCAGTCCCCCTTATCTTTTCATCCTTCCTCTTCCTATTTTCATTATTTTGTGTGGCGCATATGTATCTGGTGCCCTATTGTACCAATATGTATGTGTTTAAATAATAAATAAACTCTCATCCCCTCATACAGACTATTGCTCGTTATGTTCAACTGTAATGCCAGATTATATAATTATCTACTGGAACACTATGATGACTTCTTGTGCAATTTTATGTTGTCTGTCTACTTTTTCAACATAAGGGGTTCATTCAGTGCAGCGTAAAATATCGCGTCCAAACAAACTCCAGAATCTCCAGCGTGGTCATTTACCACAAGGGTTTACTGGCTATTAATAAACTTTGGCTTGTCATTGAAACGTTTAAGAGCATCAAGGAGTTGCGTCTACTTTCCATCACATCTTGTAGCTTACGAAATGTTTATTTTTCCACTTTTAAAGTCTTATCTGCTGAGAATAACATTATTTCTCCTCAGTTTTGATTACTGATGGACTGAGATAGAAAATCTCAGATATTGAAAAGTGAACTTGGTGATATAGTCGTAGTGCTATGAAAAAAGTTTCGAGGTCAAGGATTGGCTTCTAAGGAACTGTAACGAAGCTAAAGGTTATTCTCACTCAGATACAAATAGAATATAGTCAGGTGTCATCAGCGCCCACAACATTCTAAATAACTTTCAGTATAGGGTTGTGGAGACTGTTGAATTTCAATGGAAAAATTAGCCGATCCTAGTTATATCATCCTCCATGTTGGGTGTAAGGCAGTTACTGACCGAAGACAATAAATGGTAGTCCAGTAATGCCGTAGGCTGAGTAAGGTTAGATATTAATACCGTTGGACGCTGGTTCAGTTATCTATAGGTTAGGCGTTTGCACACGAGACAGAAGGTCCCGGGTTCAAGCCCTGTGTGTAGGATAATGGATGCACAGTACTGAGGAGTTTCCAATTAGCATGAATCGGTCATTCACCATTTCCAGGTTTTCAATGGTGGTTTCATTCATACCGATGAAAATAATATCAATGAAAATAAATAACCCACATTATCCAAACAGCGAAGTCTTACATTGAGGTTAACATCGTGATCCTTGAAGCGTCTATCATAACTTGCTATCAAATATGGAATACTCATATGCAATCTTAGAATTTCTCAGGGAGAGTCTGTGATACCTGAGGTGGTTTTTCAACCAAAATGACTATTCTTTCCAGATCGCAGTAGAAGAGTACCGATAACGTATGCATCCATGAGTCAAGTCAATGCATGCGTATACAGGACTAGATGCTGGTGCGAATTTCTCACTTATTACCAGCTATGCAACCTTGACTTTTCTTATCTCTTTTAAGCCAACAGTTCGTGAATAAACATGACCAAGTGATCTATCGCTTGTGGAAGTAATGGTAAGTGTGTACTAAAAAAAGCAAAGTGTCGTCAAAACGTCGGAGATATTCTCTCATATCAAGACTTAATGCTACAAAAATGGATTAGTTAGTTTTTTGATGCTCCCAGGATATTGTTTATTGAACAAACTATCACTTTTGCTTGTTTAAGTCAATATTTCTGACGTCGACAGATAGTTTCGTTCTTGTCCTTCCGGGCTTGGTGACCTGCGGGTTGACTTGTCGTAGTATCGGCTAAGGGAATAATGAATCGGGTAAGCGGGATATTTATATGTTGAAAACACTTCGAGCTTCTGAAAGCTATTTCAAGAAGTAACACTCAGTAGTTTCCGAAAATCTGCTTAGCTTATTTCGTGTGTCAGTCTGTTAACTAGACGATGTATTTTCAAAATGGGTACTAAACTGTACATAGGGTAATTCCAAACTTAGAAACCGTCCCAAATCCCTGTGAATACGGTACCAGAACTGGAGCTCCTGTTGACATCAACCATTTTCCTTACCATACCATAGGAACACTGACGTCAAAGCTGTGGCTGACATGGTTTGACAGCAACAATTCATATATTGCTCCCGGACTTCGTAAATAATAAACCTGGCTAAAATTTGCGAGCTGATGTGTAAGTTTTATTAAACAGCAACAGCTAACAATATCTGAGAAGTTCAGAAGTACTGCACTCAATATAAATCATGAAGTATAGACGTCCCTACCTGTTTACTTGTTTCTTCCGGCGTAATTCGACCCATTAACTCTTGTTGACGTAAGTCCCACTAGAGATATCCAGCAGTTCACAACTAAATGTCGAAAATAAACAAGTCACTTAAATGTTAGCGGTTATGTATTCTCCTGATCGTTCAGTCTAAACTCATTCAAGACCATTCATAAAATTTGTGCATTTTATGCTTACAGCCATTTTACGGCTGATGATTTAACTACACTAGGACGGAATTCACGTACTTTGTGTCGTTATCGGCGCGTTCTAGTTTTCGAGTTTGTTTTTCACTATTATTAGGTATGATCTCAGCCCTTAAATATATAACCATCTATGTCCACTTCTGCTTGTGGTCAAAAGTGCTTCAAAACTTGCTTGTTAGGATAAGTAACATTATTGCAATTTCTTAATGTAGTCCAGCGCTAAAACTATCTGCTGGGTTAACATTCCGGGTTACTTTCATATCGCTATACTAAAACTAAAATCTAGCTATTATTTGAGTGTCTTCTAAGATAAAACTAAAAGTTATGGACGACCTTAAGGCGGCGCTGGGGTGATCTTGCGAGTGTCTGCCTAATAAATAGAAACAATTGAGGGTTGTAATCCAGTGTGGGAAATTATAATTATGACAAGAGTATCGTTCATAGAATGACTAAGGTTAGTCGCATTGGTCTCCATTTATTGGATTCAGCCATCAGAAAATATGGACGCGTTCACGCTAGTCAGGATAGTCCATGATTCGATGTAATCATGGTTAACAACTGGCTACAATGGCAATGAGTCTTAGGACAGATGAACGCCACTCAATAATCATACCCTTCGTGTAAATGCTAGTAGTCTTCATTAATCTCATGATCAATAAACTAGCATTCTCGAATAATACTATTACTGTAAAAGTCAAGTATAATCTAAAAGTGCCTGAATTCCCGTAGTTGGGATTCCTACAGCCGTCATAAATCGAATGAAATTTCTGGTCATATAGATGTCTACATGCATACATTTTTGCAGTTTTTTGTGAGGTTTAAAATATTGAAATTGCCTACAGGTCGTGGGTGTATGTATATATAATATCAGCGTGTCTGAAAAATGTTACGACTGAAATTGCAAGCGTTCACTAATCCAAGTGATGAATGTGTTTCCTCATAATAAACAGTTGTCGAACAGCGTACACTGAGGAAAATAACTTATAAAAAGTGTATTTTAGTGGCATTTATAACTGAGAACTTTTCTTTCAAATTGACTGGTGTTCAGTTGAAATAAACGACCTCGAATGTAAAGTATATGCAGGCTAGATTATTTTCATTAGGCCTGAATTGCACAGATTTTGGGCTTTTTAGTCTAAATTATGACCACAGTCGTAGTGTTTCAGTGAAATAGGTATGTTCGATGTCATGTTCTTTAATACGGTTTGCATAAAATGAAGTCAATCCAAAATGATTCATGTTCGTTAGTATTATTGATGTATCTATTAAAATATCCACAGACTGATAAACGGTAATTAGGTGCTTTGAAATTTTATTAGCAGGTGTGAATATAATTTGCTTTTAATTGCAACTCTTACCTACGATATCTGAACGTAAACGGGATCAAGTGTACACTGGGTGTCATTTTACATAAAGCAATACAAGCCGTTAGACGTATATGAAATGAAAGCTTTGTAAGCTGTCATTTTCAATCCATCGTTGCTAACCTATACCGCTCTTTAATTGTCATTCTATAAATTACTTCGATTTTGATTATAACTGTATTCTCATTCGAATTTGCTTTCCAAACTTGTGTTTGTATTGTGTGCACACTTGCAACTACCTACTTCGGTAGTCAAGTCACTAGTCACCAGTGAGTATCACTCACTACAAGCTTTACAGTGCCATGTGCGGAAAAATCGAAGAAATTCGACGGAGGTACAACTAGTTGTTCTCTTTTCATATCTCTGCAGTATATTTTCAAGCGGTTGTAGGTGTCACATTACTTCCTCAGTTTGTTCCAGCATTTTACGTCACAGGATCAGAGGCTGTCATATGTTATGAACTACATGTCTTGAGTATTATTGTTTTGGATTACCAAAACTTCACTCGTCAAATTTCCTGGATTTTACACAGAATTCACATTTAGTCAACTTCATAGTATATTCTGGTACATGTGTACATTGGGTCAACTTTCAATACCCCATTAGCATAGATGAGAATGTCAGGTCAGAGCTCAAAGTAGTAGCCGAAGTAACAGTTTAAGTGGTAATAAAGATTAGGTACTGAAGATACGATTAAGGAGTATACATATGTAATGTAAAAATAAAAAGAAGTTATGAGGCATTCAATTGGAACAAACCGTTGTGATGTCAAATAGTGACAACTTTTAGTCATTAGATTTTAAAATTGTAAACCCAAGCTTTTATTGGAACAGCTGTTAAAAATCTAAATAGAAACGAGCGCATGCACGTCAGTAGCGTATACCATTGGTTGCCTGTTGCGTCAGGTTCGTAGACGTTATTCCCCACCGACCTGTTTCTGCCTCGTTTAGATGTGTGGATGGATTGAAACGATCTTCCATGCATTTATTCTGAGAGTTCGTCTCTCTTCAAAACCTGATGCTCTACATTTAGCACTTCAATGTGTTGGTACTAATAGTACCTCGATTTTCTTGCTGACGATCTTGCCGATTTCGTTACGATGTCGTTATCAGGAAAAGCAACTTGGTCACCGTTCTAGTACTCATTGTTTATGGTCAGTTAACCTTGTTTGATTGCGAAAAAATGTTTTGTACAGCAATACCTAGAAGGTATGGTGTAAATCGTAACTATATCAGGGTATGAAGAACCGAAACAAAGTAGGCTAGACTAAAATGGAAATACGACGTAGCGATTCAAATAACCATAAGGTACATCTTTCTGTTTACATGAAGGGTAACGACTTCGCGACCACCTATTTCTGTTCTTCATACATAATGCCTTATTGAGCTCAAAGTTTCCGTCGTAAAAGTCATGATACGTGAGTAAATACCAAAAACTGAAGTGTGAAGTTCTGCTCCATTGCAAATTGACCACCTTAAAACTACGACTCAACACTAGCAATTGCGAATAGTGTATAGCAAACAAGCCCAAGTTACTGAAACGTGTTTCACGTTGGAGTCACTGTATGTAAAAAATTTCTCAACTCAGCCCATATTTTAGCGACCGCCCTTTAAAGGCTTAGTTTTAGTACGACAACAGTGATAGTATAGACTGACATTTCATGCACTGATTTTTTATTGACAATATAGAAAAAAAGTTTCACATCCACTGAAGTACATGAAGTTAGTCATTATCTAATTTCCTAACCCTGATTGGATAAAGTGTTAAATGGTCAAATCAAGTTATTCTTATTAAAACTGGCGAACTATAGCTCATTGTATTTTGTAGCATTTAACTGTGAAAATCTTGTTCAGTGCATCTAACGGGTCTCCAGTATTTTATAAGGGTGTTTTGTCCATCAAGTTTATTTTTTCTATTTAATATGGTAATTTTCCTCCAGTTTATGCAAACTTGATTATCAATTTAGCTCGCTAAAACTTTTTTTCAGCTTTTAATCCCACCCAGTGTTCACAATCGCCACCGAATATGGCTGGATTCATCCCGTCCATGACGAGTGGTTTCTCTGGGTTTCACTTCGTACATAAACTTCGAGAAATTATTGCGTGAATAACTATTCCGATTTCATTTCATTTTCACTGTATATTTAAGCAAACTGTATTCCTGTTTTCGGGTATTCACTCTTTTCTAATTTTTATTAACAAGCATTACACATAGTTTTGCCTTGCGTCATTTTTATGAAATGTCCCATTATTTGTTATACGAGAAGCTATGCTCTCGAGGGGTTTCATTAACGAATATGTGCTTAAAAGAGGATTTAACTAACATCAACTTTGACTCCTTACAAATAATCTATTAACAAATCAGTCGGGACTATTGACCGATTTCAAAATGATTTTTCTTTAGTTTTGACCTAGATGGTAGGATAAATCATTTCAACCGAATAAGCGCTAACAAACACCGATCTGTCATAAATACTGGACGATAATTACTAACATCTCTGATTCATGTAATAAGTAACGATGCCAGAATAATATTCAAAATCATATTCACTGACGCTCGAATATCGGAACTAAGCTACGAAAACTGCTACACATTACCTTAACTCTGAGTCGATTACGGTGTAGAAGACTTCAGAATTTAATAAATCAATTTCACAAATCTGAAGCGGGGCCGACGTAGTACTCGATCGGTATTGCACGTATTCTTAGAGTGGCTAATTCTGAAAATGTACTATGAAAATTGACCTCAGCACGTTTAACTACTAAAATGTAGTTGAAGTCTACCTTAATAGCTCTTTTGTCACATATTTCCCAAAAGTCAGGCACATTTCCAATTGCTCTATTAGAATAACGTCTTCATTACTAGGAAATTAATTCATTGACAGTTCACTAGTTAGTACAAACACATGCGAGTTCATTATCTATCCTGTTGCACAAAATAAAGTACGGATCTGATAGTCTTAAAGCTCTGTTCTCGAGACCTAGGATTCGTCAGTAGTCTGATGAGTTGAAATACATTTTTAAGTCTTGAACCACTTTCTTAGTCCGAATGGTCATCACTATATCTGAGGAAGTCGTAAGAGGTTTTTCTCACTTATAAACTTAAGTAAAGAGGAAGAATTTCGCAGCAGATCATCTTAAAAGTTAAGCACCTAACTCGTACTTCGACAAAATTTACGTCTGGTCAAGTGCACTTTCACTCCCGAAAACTAAATTACTGAACTATCACCGCACTTAGATTCCACGCAATAGTGACGTCAGACCACAATGACTAACTATCGGTTCGACGAGGATCCGACAACAGAGTTTTCGGCTGTATTCAGTGCAACACTCGTAAGTAGTTGAGGATTTTAAGTGACGTTGCAAAATATGGTGTGGCCACCGATTGACGTTCGTTAGTTCAGTTCTTGAACGCCATCTTCCGATTTTAAATTACTTTCACTGCTGGTCTCCTCCTACACATACATGACGTGAGTCCCTCATTGCGCTGTCGTGATATGGAGCAGCTGGTAACCATGCTAGGCCGTGTGTTGAAAATAACTGAATGGTGTGTATGTAGTAATGTTATGTACACAAAAATTACCTAATTAGCCTCTTACCAGGGTAAAGTATGGTGATTCTAGACGTCGGTTGATGGGGAACTGATAGTTAACCACCCTATACTGTGCACAATCATAACCAACTCACTAGTCATCGGCTGCCACTTCTACTTGACAGCTGGTAAGTATGGACGTAAAGTTCTCTAACGTAACTGAGAAATCGTGTATGTGATATCAGTTTGCTAGGCAGACGGCCTATCGTATTTTCGTAATCGACCCAAGTGACTTGGTTGTACGCAGTATAAAAGCACAATCTTGATCGTTATTATGAGGTCATGGAAGCTGGTGTCAACAGTGCAAGTGCAGCACTGTTTGAGACATGGTTCCTCGTATATGTGGCGCCAGTTAGTTGAACGCTATATCAAGCGGACTGTATGCAAATTGGTCTAGATGCTCCTTCACTTCACGACGACGGGGGGCATGGTCACACACCGGACAACTTTTTGTGTGCATCGTCTAGCTATGGCGTCACGACGACTAGTTTGCTCACCTTCCCGGTTTGGAGATGCACTTGATACTCGATTACTGACCGAACTATGATTCTCATCACCGTCTGCATTCCGTAAGTTAGCAGTTTATTCTTGGACATAACCTGTGGTTGACATACAGGCATCTGTCATCGGGATAATTTTTCTTCATTTTCAGGCTGTTACAGAACCAACAAGGTTGCTCGAGGCTTACAGTGAACATTTGACGGACTCCGGTGGTATTATGCAGCAGTCCGTCTCGGCATTGGTGGAGTTGATGTCGTCAGCCAACCGCAAACTTGTTCCAAAATGCATTTCTTTGTGTATTATCGCTTCGTCGTCTCCAGAAATACAATTGCAGTTATGTAAAGATGGTGCATGGGAAATATTACTCAAATGGCTTCAAGAAGCCCTCAAAGAGGATAATTACGCATTTCTGTTAGAGCTCTTAAAAGTGTACTTGCTACTCCCGGTGAGACTGGAACAGCTTACACAGAATGTTTGTCCCAAACTAATAAATTCTCTGACGAAACGTTGTGATCATGAAGGTAATGTGCACTAAGGCATAATTAAGTCCATAATAGAGGTAAAATCTGTGGCTGCCGAGATTGTAAAAAAATGGAAGGAAGTTATAAGTTCTGATTCCCGCCAGTTGGTCTGTAAGTTAGGTTAGCACCACCTAATGTATTTATAGCAAATCATGTAAAAAGGAAAAAAGCAGAAACTGAGACAAAAACAATTAGCAAAGATGCTCAGTCGCATGAGACATTAAGAGATGAGAAAAAACGCCGAAGTACTGTTAAAATACCCCCTAACAATATGCGGACAGCAGGTATGGAGGACACACCTGCACAAGCCCAGCCTAAATCTAGATCGGATATATTCGCGAAGAAAAAGTAAGCCGCGGTAGCGATTCTTAATCTTTTTTTTCCAGCAAAATCGAACATGATAATAGTCTGACATCTGAGCTCCCGATTGAATCCTTCCATCAAAAAATAACTGTTACTCCGACGGAATCTCGCAAAGGTATTTTGACATTTGAAAATACAAATGGTTCAATTTGTTTCAGAGATTCACGAGAGTTCGGATTTTATCAATGCACTCACTACTTCTCCGTGTCCCGTTGTTCGAAAAAAGAGGAAAATATCTCCTAAAATCGAGCCAGTTGTACAAACAGATCTCTCCACTGTATGTCCGTTTAATAATATACTAGCAGTTTTAGAGCAAAGAAGAAAATTATACGGAGTTATCTGATCAGAGCAGTGCACTTGATTCATTTTCAAACTCACCTAAGGGAATGGGCTCCAGAAAATCCTCATTGTCCAACATTTATTCGACTTTCACTGCTGAGAATAAACCTAAAAAACGAGTGTCTTGGGCTGATGAGGACAAGCTACAATCTTTCTACTATTTCGAGCTAGATGAGTCTGAGAGAGGTAAATTGAGATTATTTTTAGGATGTATTTGTCTGTGATCTGTTTTCCTCAATCCTAACCAATATTGCTATATACATCATGTTTTATACAGTTAACGTGAATCGAGTATCCATTGAGGATATTCGTCGCAAGGAACATTCCATGGAACGTCAGCTTTTCAAACGATCCCATGAAGACACCGATGTCTATTCTCAAAAGGTAAGTTAAACTCGATATAGCTCCAAAGTGCGACGGCTTTAAGTATCTGAAGCTATCAATAATCATGAGCTTTTATAATTTAATTTCATAATAATGTATATATTATCAAGTAATTGAAAATGTTTCTTCTCAAAGTTTTTTATTTTAGGTCTTTATTTTTATAACTTAGTTTTCACTGAATATTCGTTTTGTTTTGAATTTTATTTTGATCTTATTGTACATGTGGTTTCCTTTCAAATAAAATTCTTTTATTCGAATGATTGATTTTTTCATGCAACTATGGTGGGTGGTTTATTCACAAAATGTCCATAATTTTGTTCTACTTGAGCGGTCTCACGATAGCAATATATCAGTCTTCACAATACCCTGTTAAAAGTTAACATTTTTTTTAGTACAAGTACTAGTAATCTAATCATTGCGCCAACTTATAGCTTCCAAAATTCACCACACTCTGTAGACTGTCATATATTAGTGTTTACTTCTGATGGTATTTCTTCCAATTCTTGTCATCTGTCTTCGGCAAATCTTTTTCGTTCCTATAAAGTATTAAACTACCGCGTAGTCTCATAGATTGATGAGAACGTTATTGAACTTAAATTGAAATATAAAGCACATTTGTATATAACCGTCAGTCCAAACTATGAATGTAAATAGTGTTATCACAAGTAAGATTTCCTAGTTCTGATATCAGCTTGTAGATTCAATTATGCATTCCGTTGTAATCAGGTATACCGTAATGTCCTGTGGTTTCTGACAGTCAGGTTCATTTCACACATTCCGAATTTCGTGAGTTTCTGCTAATTATTTTGTGAATAAATCACGACTGCATTATTTGAAGATCAAGATATCAATATTACTTGTATTCATAATGTAGGTAATAATAATCCTACAGTTTGTACAATGTGTCTCAGTAAGATTCTTACATCGATCTTAACAACTTGTAACGTGTGGATTAATCTGCTCTTACTAATTTTTAGGCACCAACATCACAACCTCCGATCGACACTTAATTCCCGAGTTATCTTGCGTTTACTTGCAGTTGAATGGATGATTTCAGTGTTACGACTTCTGTAGTGATCTGAACAAATATTTTCCACTAAGGTGCGAACTTACGCCATTGTAGTTTCGTGGGAACAGCATTTCCAGAAGTGTCTAAAGCTGAACTTACTTGCCTTAAACCTGCAGGTGTGTGTCAGAATTGTGTGAAACAGAACATTGGTTGTTTCGTTACATATTCAGGTTATATCTCATTCTGAACGCCTTCATATGTAAAGTGAATTATCAGTCCCAGTTATCATCGACCTTAGTTATATATATGAATTGAATGGAAACTGACGATTAGCACGATTGTTCTGTGAACTATTTGCGTACTAACCAATTTCATAAGACATTCTGTAATTATATCGTCTAGGTGATCACTGTTCCGTACACGAATTCTTAGCAATTTCTTTACACATCTGGAGGTACGTTCACTTCTGAAGCTTCGTCGTGAAGCTTTTTCACCTAATGTGAGGTCATAAATTTGGACAGCGCCAACACATGCTCATAAAATGTTTTTATCTGGATGAATATTGAGTGAATCGTCTCCACAGTCTCGGTCACACTGGTTGATAAGATTAAATACTCAGAATAATACCTAAATTGTCTCCGAAGATTATGTTAACAGATCTAGGTAACTACTAATAGGCTGCTTCTTGGTAATCCTTGATCCCTAATTTAGCTGATCATGATCAAAACATCCATAGAAGCGGTTATGATTTTTGGGAGATCCCGCATACGAATTTTGAGTTGATGAAATGTCTTGGTAATTATACTAGTAGGAACATTGCGCATTGGAAATATCTAGTTTAATGTTCCCACCAGTAGAACTTTTTGTCAAGGGAATCCTAAGAATTAGATTATTATTCTTTGGCAGAATTTCATTAGGCTTTCTTTCTCACGTGTTTATTTCGTTTCCTATGTTCCAAAAGCTCTGCGTTTGTTTTGTGAAATATAAAGGAATAGCACAGTTGTCCGTCCACAAACAATCTTGTAGTCTTTAACGGAGCTGATTAATCGCTACCATCCCAATATGTCGGTGTTTCAAGATGCTTGTGTGATATCCAAGTGTTGGCTATCGGATTCCTAAACGATGCGTCCGATTATCATTCTCACCCGTTTTTCCCTGTCTATTTTTCTAATTACTCTTGATTATATTGATATAAACATGGGCCAGGATATGTATGACTCAGTCTTCAATGATCGACCAATGTGATTATGAACTACTTAACATTCCACCATTATCTATACGTTTTTCAGTGTTTTATTCCATCATTATTTTGTTCGTTATGTTGTTCTATGTCAGTATTTGATGATCATGTTTTTTCTGCTATAGACATGTTATATAGCGATATTTATACAATTTCATGAGTTTCCTTCCTATTTCAATTCCTCATAACAGTGGCACCCTCCTTGTCCATTAGAACGACTTCTCTTGGTCGAACCCGGCTGTAAATCTATTGAACGTCAGATTCAATTAGAACGAGAACGTTGTGTTCTGCAAGCAATCTACTTTACTCGTGAAAGTATTCCATATAGTCCAGAAGAGCCTGATGCAGAAGTTGTCGAGCATATCGCTCCTCTTGATATACCCTTGGATGATGTAAGTTTATTATCCTTACACAGTTACGAGCAGTAATTACTATAAGCCAAAAACACAACACATATTCACAGTTTTCTATGAAGATTGAGTGGTTTTGGGAAGTCTTGCTCACTGCCTTCTCTCGGCTAGAACAAAGAGCGAATTTCCGGCACTTTAATCGGGTTGGTGGGTGTGGAGGATCCACCTAAGAGATCTGGAAAACCCTGACTCCAAACCCAAGGTGCACATGAGCTCCAGGATTCTCAAGGGACATGGCGTATAAACCTACTGTTGGTCGCTGGTCGTCATGCCATTGCCTCTCTTAAAGTTGCTTTACTGATTTGTGGACTAGACCTTTAAGTCAAAGGCTCGAGAATTGATCTAATAAAACCACCTGCTTCGGTTTTGCACACACGGGTAGTATCCCCGCCCTCACACAAATCAAATGATTTGTGTGGCTCATATATATTTGGCGTCTTCTTGTACCGATGTTTATGTGTTAAAATGAATAAATGAGTGGTTTCGACACTTATTATACATTGGTAATGTATTACTCAACAATCGCTTAAGTTATCCAACGTATTATAAAAGTTCCTGAATATATATGCATTTAACTTGTTCTTTCTACAGGACAATTTTTGATAGTGGGTTAGTTTTAAATACTTGCATTTGCAGAATATTCCATGGAAATATCTCAATTGTCTCTACTCAAAACGTTTTTGTTAATTTTATTTTGAATGAAATTCTGTCGGTTGTCTTAACATTATATCAAGACATTGAATATATGTTAAACTTTCTGGCTGTTAACTAAAAGCCTTTGAATCTGTGATAATTTGCGAGTTTTTTGTTCTCGTCTATTTTTTTCTTTATTTTTTCCACAAACATTACATTCTCTTTGTAAATATGTAAAATGCTAGGCCTTCAGATGTATAATATAGTGGAGTTCATAAGACTGCTTATATCTATAGAAATGCAATTAAGCACATCAATAATTAAATGATAAAAACAGAGTTCCGTTTTCGTTGTTGTATCAAACGGTTGTCGGTACTAAAAGTTGAGTTTAGACTTATAGATGTCAGTCTGCCCTAAAAGCGAGTTTGCGACCCATAAAAGTAATTGATCACTTAGAACATAGTGCTTTACTCAAATAATGTCGACGATGAATCGGAGGAACCTATGGTTCTCAATCTAAGATCCAAATGAATGAATCAGCGAGATCTTCAAATTTCAAAATCATTGAATCAATCCAACTTTCACTTACTCGAATGGAACAATGTATTTGTCAAGTGTAAAAGCTGTCTGAGAAATACATTGGTGAATTAAAAACCGTATAATTAATCTGGTTTGCCATCTGTTTATCCACTTTCTGATGGTTCATGTTATTAAAATCTGCATTGTGAACACTTGATAATATTGCACATCAGACACAAAATAGTGTTATCAATGCTTTCTTTTCAACCTGGATGGTGATGGTTGTTGAAGTCGGTCATTGCTTCTTGAAAGGTGTGATTTATACATCTAACTACCGTTGCCCTTATCAAGTTCATAAATGCAATCAAGATATCGAAATATAGATCTGCTTATCTATTAAATGGACACTCATAGCATGAATTAAGTGGACAATTTTCAACTAACTATGGACAGTTCTTCCGATCTGTGTTACCATTCTTCACAGCCATTTATAACGTATGCCATGCAATGCTTTGTTGCACTTAGCTAACCAAATAGTGTGTTACCGAAGTTTGTTAGTTTAAAACATAAATAGACAATGTTGTTATCCTTAACACCTTGTTTGCGGAAGCCATACAACAGACCACTAAGCTATTATTCATGTTTTCTTAAACCACACAATTGTAGAGGATAAACGATTATTTTCACTGACAACGAGAATCTAAACATTTTTGTACCAAATAACTTGAAAAAACCTAAATTCTCTCAATACTTGGCTATAACGCATTTTCGTACCAACTTTGAACATCTATTATTTATGTTGTGCATAAAATATGTATTGAGATTGAAGGTTTCTCTACTCTAATGTTGGATTAAGTGTTTGCTGCCATTCTAAACTGAATTTTGATCACTTTTTGATGGTATCGTATGAGGATTGCCTCGATGCAAACATTTTGTCATTTTTTAAAGAAGAGACGAATTGTGGCAATCGGGTTTGCATTCGAAGCACAAAGCACTCCGTTCGTGTTCCAATATGGACAACACTGAAATGCAGATACATCCAACTAACCAATCCTAAATAGGACGCGTGTCCTAGATTTCACTGTTAGCCACAATCCGTATATTTGATTGAGTGTTTGTTGGTTGGAAGTTCACATTAAATAAATGATAGTTATATGTTTTCATAGTTTTACTAGTATCACTTTGTTTTATCCTCAAACGCGTTTGAAAACCGACATTTTGTTTTTTTATATATCAGTTTTTACCCGTAAAATATCACTTTTCTTCCAGACAAATTTGAAGTTGGACGTGTTAGCTTGTAGATTGGTTTTTATTTTTTGAAACTTATCATATACCTAGTTAATAAACTGAATCAAATTATCTGTATTTTCTTCAGCTTACTGCCTACGAATCAACTGATAAAAGTTCCGAAGTTAATTCTGAGAGGCTATTGGTTTTGAAAGATGCCATGGGAAATCCACAGGCGAGTTTAACCTCAGTAATTTTCTCCCTCGAAACTATATATATATATATATATATATATATATATATATATATATATATATATATATATTCCGGCTCGTGTATTTTAGGGAGGTTCTTTTCTACACAATCCCCCTTCATCCGTGCTGGAGACCGGCAGTAACTTAACTTTTCCCCCTATTCGTTCAAATTTATACTTGTTAAGGTATATTTTAAAACTGTTGAAGCGGCTCTTGCAAGACAAATATATTTTAGTATCCGTATCCTGTTCTGAATTCTGAAGATAAACTCTATCAATTCTCACCACAAATGTCACACTTTTTTCATCATTGATCATACTTACATACACACACATTTACATACATGTCTCATATAAATCACCTTGACAGAAATGACTTGTCCAGGCCTATTTTTGATTGATTGCACCTAATTTTATTGTCTTGTTCCTTTGTACTATTTAAACGTGTTAATTTTAATTTGGTTATTTATTCCCTGAAGAAGTGGCGTACACTGAGACACGAAACATCAGAAAATCTAATTTTCTACTCATTGGGATATTACAAATATATTATTTTTGTCTATAACAATCTACCAGATGCTCAATTTATTTGAAATTATCAAGTCAAACCTTGGTAATGATACCTTTGAAATAGAATGAATAGTCCTTATTCAAACTGTGTTCACAATTATGGTCAACTTACATTTCCTTAAGATTATTCACGAATAGTTATCGTTTCAAGCTTTTTGATTTGACTAAATTCAAAAACAACTTATGTAGACGTTTACCTGAATTGCAGCAATGCAGTCTTTACTAAAGCATACTCAAAGGCATAAAGTAGTTTTACCGAGATAATACAAAAAAGCGTTATAGTATCAGCATACGTATCTTCTATTATTATTTGCACTTGTTTTATGCTAGTTTTTAACTTTAAGTGTTGGATTTTTCGAAAATTCTAACCTGATAATTAAGCTATCATAGTCCCAAATAAACGTATAAATCTAAATGTAACTTCTTCATACAACTGTTTCACTAAAAGGTCATGTTTTCTAAAATCTCTAAAGAAATCGCTTCATTTGTTTGTCTTAACATTTTCTTATTCTTAAAAACCTTTTTCTAGATGTCATTAAATCCTGAGGTTGCTAACCTAGTCAAGTCACTGGCGGCCAACCTCACTAGTTCTCCATCTGATCTTGTTCAAAAGATGCCACCTCAAATGAACCCCGTCTTGACTACAACATCTTGTTCTGACTTCAATTTACAACCAAATGCTTTCGTTCCTGTTTCCAGCGACACAAAAATGAACGTAAATAGTCCGAATTCTGAATCGGTACATGGAATTAACGCTCATTCTCCAATTGATCAAATGCTACAAAGAGAATTGTGGGAAGTCTTGGAGCAGAACTATCCAGACATTAATGTTCATGACTTAAGTGCGGAGCGCATTCGAGATCTACTCGAACCTTTACGTGATCAACTCGTTGCTCGAGGTATTTTTCAGCTTCGTAACCCATGCCCACCAAAACCACCTCTTCAGTATCCTGACTGTCCAGTCGATTCTCCTGTCCCACGCCAAGGCTTCCGCCCTCCTTTCCATGGTCTTTCGCGTATGCCTGTCCCTGTTCCTAGATCCGATTTTACACCACCTCCCCGTGGACCAAGGTTATGCCCCCCTAATCCTTCTGGCTATGGGCCTCCGAATCGAATGCCTAATAGACCATCCTTTCACTCGATGAATCCCACATTACCTCATCTCATTCCTAATACGATGCCCCCTTACAATGGTCCTCCGACAGCTCCTCGAATACCTGCTTATCCTCGTGGAAACTCTCATGCTAGGAATAATGGTCAGCCTTGTAAGTTCTTCCAACAAGGAGGATGTCGTAACGGTCACTCTTGCAACTTCATGCACTCTCGATGAGAAATACAACTATTTTCACTGCTGTTTCTTGTCCTTAGCTCTGTAAAAATCACTTAGATTTCGATTTATGCATTTTAATTCAAAAATATCAAACTCTAGCACTACATCACTTAAACTTTACTGGTTGTAAATAAAATGCTAAACGTCTTGTATAGTTTTCTTTTACAATAGAATATTTATTTTATGAATTTCACTATGGGTTTTTAACAAATTACCAGATTTCATGAATAATTTGTTAATTATGTTCATAAATTGGATTGATGCTTCCCGTTTTCATCTCTATATCTCAAAGGTATTTTGAAACCCGATGCTATTGGCAAGCTTTACACGGCAATCACTCTGTTTATATTAAGAATATATCATGTACATTTTTTATTCTAACTTGATAAATTTTCATGATTTATATAATTCCAGCAATTTCTTATCTGAAATATCATTGCTTATATATTTTCAAAATCAGAAGCTTATTCCGAACTAGGTTGATCTCCAATTGTTTTACAACAGTGAACAAGGTGATACTTTCTACATATACACCTGTATCGATCAGTTTATGTGTTGGTAAACGCATTACATGAATATCTGCCTTCAATTGGGACACTGATCTTGGCTATTTTATTAGAAAAGATATATGAGTAGTAAAGTGATCACAAATTACGCTTTTTAGGGTTTATTAGCTTTTACATTGACCGATATACTCATATCATACTATCTTCATTGTGTCGTTACTTTCATTTCTTTTCTACTTTGTTGCACTCATTTCAAGATTCCATAACTACGATTTCATATCAAACTTCTTAACTACTAGAGTAATCACAAAACCTAAGATTAAGAACTTGACGAAAAGAGGTCTTTATGCTATTCCCTATCCACCTCATGTACCTTACTGTTATTCATTTAACCACTCGTTAATCTACTATTTTTACAGTAAAGTGAATTAAAGCAACTCGAAAACGGTGTGTGTTTATGTTTATTTACGTCCGCTCCTAAAATCTTTCGAACGTTGAAGCTCGAATATCCTCATTCTATTTGAATTATATATATGGAAGTCCAACACATCAAATGTCTACTCGGTTCATTCTTACATGAACATCCTTTAACATAATCACACAAACAATATTAATGATAGTATGGATATCCAATTTCATGTAGTTTTTCACAAACATCACTTATAATAAATAAAATCAACACAAGTGAATTACTTGCATCACTAAGCCTTTAACTTATGTAACTTTTCACACTCAAAAATCCGATACAAACCACTGTTGCCATAGGAAGATGTGAAGATCGTTGAACTGTGTAGCTTTTATCATAAACTGACTTTAATAAAATAACTATCGAAAACCAGGAAGCACTGAATAGGTGTTCCGCCATAGTATGAAACTCTTTAAGAGTACATACCCACTCTCCAACTGACGATAGATCTCAGAACCTTCGGTTTCCGAGGCGAGCATGTAACCGGCTTCCAAACGTTTACATAACTAACTTGAGTCACTGCACCTGAAGTGTTCGACTTCTCAAAAACATTAGATGTCACTACATACTGAAACATAACGTTTACCTTCAGTCTACCCAAGAGTAATCATTTTATCTAGTTATAAGCTTTAGGAACAAAATAAATATACTAAAGTTTGGTGTGACGTATCATCTATTTCCAATCTCGTTTGTCAGAATATGCATATCACAACAGTAATTTTGTTGTTGTCATTGTCTAGTTTTTCTGACCTCGAAACACTTTCATTCATGTAAAAACCTCCAAAATGTTTATTTAAAGGTATGCATACCGAGTTACAATTCTTAAAATATAATTATGCTCGATAAGTTGATTCTTAAAACGTCAAATAATAAACTAATATTCTAACTGTTAATCTTGTTAGCATACGAATTACAGATCGCGTATAATGTTCAACAGATTAGCGATTATTGAAATACAATGCTTGTGTAATTTGAATGGTAAATCATTTGTTGATTTTTCGTAATCTCATGATTACTCACTAGTAAGCAAAACTGACATTTTCTTCAATACTTTGATACATATGATTCAAATTAAACTAACCCATTCACCAGGTACTTGGGTCTGAGCTACACTCTAAGTGTGAGGGCTAATACTACTTGGTTACCTAAATCTAAATAAAATGAGCGGTTTTGAGCCAAGGACTTATTGTGTGTAGGTCGAACGCTTAGTCACCGGGCCACTGCTCCAGGATGCGTTTTATTCACATAATGTAAGCTTGACGTTTTATTTTGTAATTTGACTCTTTTAGCCTGAAACTTTGTTGGCAACTTTCTTAACTGTAGCTTGGATGGAATTCCTAATAGGTCTCCTTGGATAGTTTTCATGATCTAATAAGGAAACTAGTTTAATTACTACTGAGAGGTCCTTTTCACTTCCTCATTGTGGATCATAGTAGCATAACGTACGTCGGTCATAATTAAGTAATATACACGTTTTAATTTCCTAAGTTTCTTTAATCGAGATTTTCGTGTCCCAAATGTCAAGCTGCTCCTAGCCACCTCCTACAAATCGATAAATGAGTATAAAGTTTAATGCGAAAATCTCACGATTCTACTAAGTAAAAAGTGGTCAAGATTCAGATTTGGGAAGATATCATTAAATTGATCCTAAGTGAACGTGAAAGAAGAATAGTTCAACAAAACACTGCAGTTAGACGTATATACGTATCCATTCTATTTTATATTCCCCGAAGTAGTGCTGCTACTGTATGGTTACAGTGTTGCTCTACACTCTGGGATGTGAATTCGTATCGCGTGTAACAGTTATGAATAGAACTGTTAAATCTACTCACGACAGCTATCTCATTTTGTAGGGCAGTTTTGTAAATGATAACAATACACTACAGTGTATAAGCTATGAGGTTTGTTGTATTTTATGCATCAGTTCCGATTCATCTATTTTTCTGCTAAGAGGAATCAGGAAAAAATATCTCAACAGTCCTTGGTTTTCAATAGTTCTTAAGCTAATATCACTTCATGATGAAAACTGACTGATTGACGTCTTAAAAAACTCCACGATGCTAAATTTCAAATCAGAAATTCCGTACATAACCGTGTCATTAATGGAGAAAAATTTCCCATATTTGAATGCTAGTCAATGATCCAATATCTGGTTGTAGAAATGTTTTTAGACAAAACTGGTTGAGCGCTTCAGTGAAGGATGTAGGAAGAAAAAACGTTTGGAAGTTCCCTTATCTGAACAGAGGTATATTGCATGCCAACAAACCATGTGTCAGTTCCCCGATAAAATGCAAATAAGTAGGTATAGTGTGAAAATAAAGTGAAGATTTGGTGAACGTCTTTTCTTTAAAAATTAAGAGGATTGTTTACGATAGATATTTTGACCAACTAGGCTAGTCGTTAATAACTGGGATCGTAAAAAAAGTAGTTGGTGTGGTTTATCTATAATCATAGCTACCTTGAACAACACATGAATCATGCAGTTCTCAAGAGACCTGTACCACTATAAAACATCTTTGTCTATAATGTTATGGAACTATTTTCTAGATGATTTCAGTCTGTTATAATCAATATTTTTTAAGAAACGGATATCAGTATACATTACGGGAAGACTCTATGTCAAGGCCAGGGAATAGAGTCCGTCAAATGTGTGTGACGCATAAAGACACTTATTTACGTGAAAAAGGCAAATGTAAACTAATGGATCGTTCACTCAACACCTGACTTGATATCATTTTTAATTCTTGTAGATACAAACAAGTTGCTAGTATCATAGTTCAACGACAAAGCTTCCTATGCAGTTTGTTTTCGTATTCCATCTAGCTAGGTAACTAAATGTTATGCGTATTCAATAGTAGCTTAATCAAAGATCGGTATCAGAGCAAGTTCTGATCAGTGCAACAAGCTCTCTGAGCTAGATGGTTTGCTTGTTTCGACAACTTGACCACGCAGTTGTTTATGTTTTCTTCCGTGGGTGATTTTGAAATATTGATCAGTTTCTTTTTTAGAATGTTCCTTCTTTGTTATATGTGTCGTCTGCATGATACCTCGATGGCTGTTGTCAAGATTTCCAAATGTTCTGATGTGAGTATTCTCTGTAGCTTCCTCTTTTGGTCATCTACGACTCATTGGTATTTGTGGACCCTGTATTGTGCATCAGTTATCATTAGGTGTACCATTTTTCTTCCATTTTGCTCAGCTATTCTCTATCCTATTGAGCAGTTGATTGGATGTCTGTCTCTCACAATTATTGGTAGAATATGTTGACGAAGACATTCGTGGGAAAAAAATAGTTATTCTCAAGTGGAAACCTGCTTTTTGGCAAAATTCTTCCATTTTCAAACAACGAGAAGAGTACTATGCTCATATGATTTTGAGATGGTGTAGAAGATTTGTATCTCAGAGAACAAAACTTCATCCAAATCATCCACCTGAGTTGTTGGTCCATATATATAAATAAGTATATTGTTCGATATTTTGACTACTTTTCAAGTGATTTCAGTAAATTTTATCTACAAAACTAATCAATATTGAAATATATCTCTTTGAATAATGTTCGAGTTAAAGGATAAACTAAAAACTTCTTTATATATATGGAAAGGTAATAACTAGTTATTCTGTATTGATTTTAATTTATAAATTTCAAGTTTAGTCAATAAGTTTTCCGCAAAAAAAATTGAAAGTGGTCACTTAAATGTATTGACATAATATACCAGATTGACTGAAAATTGGAATATGGGTCATTGAATTTCGATTTAGTGACCTTCAAATATCGTACACATTACGAGATATCAGTTTCCTAGGTTTAATGCCACTTACTAATGTTGGTATGTTTTAGTGAGGCAGTTGAAATGTCAAGACAAACGAACTAGTTGTCTAGATCCGTCAGACTCTTTGTGTTTCCCTGTTTGACATCACCATGAGGATAAATAATATCTTCAAGCTAAACATATTTTCACAAACCAACTTTCTTGAAAATCCAAATTTAATAAATTAGTTAACTTTAATTATTTCAAAATTAGTCTATATAACAGGTTGATACTAGAGATAAAATTTAGCACATCCTATTTGAAAGTTATATGATTGATAAAGACAAAGTTAAGGAGTATTCCTTTCATTCCTTGTAGCTAACCTTCTAATACTGATATCAAATGAAAACTACATTTAAATCTTTAAAGAAATTCATATTGTTTTTCTTATATTGAGAAAAAAAGACTTCAGTGGTTACAGTTTGTAAAACTTACTAAATGCGATGAGTAAGTTAATTTATGAATTTAGGTTATAATTAAATAAATTAATTTATAAAAGAAAGTTTACAATCATAAGCAAAGATGGATAGTGACTAGCAGTGGAATCCAGGACGCGCGTTTCGTCCTATTTGGGACTCGTCAGCTGGACTGGCCAGTTGCAGTCCTAAGCATCAATAGCAAGATCCAAACAAACAATACTAAGTGAATTCAAACTTCACCCCATTGCACAAATAAGTGGCTATCAGAACTCAGTAGCTGAGTGGATAACGTGGTGGCGTTTGAGGCGAAAGGTACTGGGTTCGAGTCCGGAAGTGAACATCAACTCTGAGATGCAGGTACATCCAGCTGACGAGTCCCAAATAGGACGAAATGCGCGTCCTGGATTCCACTGCTAGCTACTATCCATCTTTGCAGGTACTTACACTTAAAAATTCAAATGTATCAATTACTATTTGAGTAAAAACACCCACCAACAATTAATTCATTTCAAATATCATGACTTCAATTCAAACTGTGGAAGTCCAATTATCTTAAATTGGAAATTCAGAAACTAGATATTCATAAAATGACATCTTGATAGAATTAGTTTAATTGTGTAACTCTAAACCTTATCTTTCAATGGTTTATCTATGAAGTTAACCGTGACTAATGTAGTTCAATAGTTCTAGAATTGAGACAGTGACCATGTACTATTGTGAATTGACTGAAGTTGAGAATGTAAACCACTGGAAGCCGTTTTAGTAGTTCAATGGTAACTCACTCTTCAAGAAGCATTAAGATCTGGGTTCTATCACTACTAGAATCATAGAGTTTCATGAAAGGAAGAAACAGCCGTATAGTATTCTCTTATTTTAAATATCTTTCCAGCTGATGTTATTCTATTTTGAAAACGATCTTTAAACTAATCATGAATGGTTTATTAACAAACTGCATAATCACCTATTTGGTAATCGGTATTCTCAGAACACATTTCTTCATATATTAGGTAATTGGAGGTAGTCAGTAACAATCAAAAACTAAACAATCTCCACAACCCCATACTGATAAAAGCTAAGGTTTGTCCCAGTTGATATTCACCAGTAAGGCGTGCCTTAAATCTTGAGAGAACTGATGCTCTCTGTAGGATTTGAATTTGTATAACCCAGCTTCACATTCTTAGACGTTATCAATGAAATGATGAGTACTAACTAACTAAAAGCCTTAGTTCAAGATTTCCGACAAACTACTCCCAATCGCCTAACATCACAACATAGTCACCTAAATTAGTAGCCAAATTGAAACTTAATCGGCGGGATTCGATGGCACTAAGGACTAGAATAACAACAGTGGTTACTACTTAATGATCAGTCAGTTGTAAAATATCCATTTCCTAGTTTCTATGTTACCAGGATCAATTTTTGATCACTTCATTGGGTTATATACATTTCTTGACTTCTTTAAAGATTAAATAACTCTACCACTTTGGCTAACAGTTTGATGTGAACTTTTTTGATGAAAAGGTAAGATTTACAATTTCAAAGCTATTGAAATAAATAATAAAAATACTTCTATTTTCTAATTAAGAAACAAATCAATTTTACAAGTGAGTTCAACAAATCGATACAGACTGTACGAAGTTGTCTTTTATATAAATAATCAACGTTCATCGAAATTCTCATGCATAAAAATGTGAAAGCATTTTCAAGAATGGAAGAAAGGCTATCTAAAGCAATGTTAGTTTCTAAACATTCTGAAGAGATTTATTTAACAGCAAAGAAATAAATTGATTGGTAGTGAAGGTACTATAGCCAAGTATTTTTATTCGGATTTAGATAGATTTGAAAGAGGGTACTGTTAACCAAATTAGACATTTATTTTGGTTTGATACATTTTCCGTGTTAACTGTGGCTAGAATAATTGTGACGTTGTTTAAATAAGTCTACAACTAAAGAGGTATGTTCTAGAAATCAATGTCCGCCTCAGTTATTTGTAAAGAGTGAATCCATGTGTTAATAGGTCATCATTACAAGTTGCTAAAATGAGGAAAAAATAAATAACTACTTTAGAATGTTTACATTGTATTTCTGACGTAACCATGGGTCATCATTGATTTGATAGGAAAAAAAGTCAAAATTAGATTGATTTACTCATTATGATTTTTATTCAACATTAATTCCGTTTTAATTCATTATGATGATTACTCAGTGTAACACTTGGTTTGTTTTCCCGTACGACATTTTATTCTGTATAACATACAATATTCTTGTATTCAATTGACATGAACTATGCTCAGCATGACATTGTAGCATATGATTTGTTATATGTGATTTCATCTGAATTAGTAACCAAATTGGGTATACATTCAATACATAAATAAGTATATTTTCGACTAGGTCGTCGTCGTATTTCGGGGTTACTAAATCTTCATTTTTACCAGTCTTGGTGTTCATACTTTAGCATCGTGGGAATAGCGGTGGTTCCCCGTTTTTACATCGACTACCAGATATAACAATTGGCGTTCAATTAGAGGAATTGCCGATCATACATGAATTCTAAATACGTTGTGATTTATCTGAGTACTTGTCAAAAATAGGGTGACTAAATTTTTTCAAGGAAAAAGAAAATAAAAGATTTTTAATTGAAATTTTACTAGTTAGTCAATCGGTTATAAAACTTTGAACTATACTCATACAGTATATAAGAACTCGCGTCTAAATTAGAGCGAATAGTTTCACAGTATTTGAGCGCCGAGTTGATGTAAGACATTAAATAGGAATAATATATATTTGTAAAATCTCAGCGAATGAATTTTAATTAAATCCAACGTTTCGCCTGGCAATCTGGTCCAAGCTTTTTCAAGGAATTATAGTCAAACATCAAAATTATCGAATATAAATAGGTACATGGTTCTCTGAATAGGTCATCCAATCAACGTTAACAAAAAGTCTAAACTAGGTATGTTTAAGAGATATGTGATGTGAAATGATAAGCGTTAATATAACATATTGTATAGAAAACGTAAGGAGAAATTACATTCACACAATATATTGTCTCTTATCAGTGAATTTATAAGGAAACATACAATTTGTAATATATATGATATGAATCATATCTGTCACAGCATGTATAACATAAAGATAATTAAACAAAATAAAAATAAGAATATAAAGGTGAAATTTGAAGATCGTAATTTTTGACTGTATGTATGTGTCATTTTTAATGTTCCAATGAATTGTTTAACAAATTCCGATAAGACAACTGATTAGAATCATTGAAAGCAATTGTTGTCATTTTAGATAATACGAATTAGATAAAAAAAAAACATTAAGGAGTTCAGGTTATTACTTATTAATGATTAGCTGCCATGGCACTGCTAATTGTATTCCATCTCTCCTATTAATATTGTTTGGATTAGCCCAAATGTATAGGGCTTCAGCTGTTTGTCTTTCCTTGTAAGAATTGGAATCTTTTTGAAGGATTTTTGTGTGAACGAAATCAATTGTATGACCCGATTCTATCGAGTGTAATGCTGTCGCTGATTTGTTCTCCAGTTTCCTTACATCATCTGAGGATTTAGGAATGTGTTTCAAGCATTGTTTGTGTTCCTTCATCCTCACATTCAGTTGTCTTGATGTTTCACCTACATACGTTGCATTACAGTCACTACATTTGATTTCATAGACACAATTTTGTTGTTCTTCTTTATGTATTGGATCTTTAATTCTTACTAATTTTGATCTTAGAGTATTGTTTGTTCGAAAAAATACTCTTATATTTTGATTATTTAAGATTCTTCGAATATCTTCCGAAACTCCTTTCCGATATGGGATCACCACTGTGTTAACCCATTCCTTTTTCTGTAATCTTTTTTTATTAACAATGCCGTCTTTTCTTTCATTCTTAATTATTCTTTTAATAAAATCTTTTGGATAATTGTTCATCATTAGGGTAGATGTAATTAAATTTATTTCCGTTTTCATATCATTTTGTTCAGTGACAAGTTTTTGAGCTCTTGTAATCATATTTTTGACTACTGTCA
Organism: Schistosoma mansoni; assembly: GCF_000237925.1. Lineage (NCBI taxonomy): Eukaryota > Metazoa > Platyhelminthes > Trematoda > Strigeidida > Schistosomatidae > Schistosoma > Schistosoma mansoni. The sequence continues at coordinate 15,034,070 of NC_031495.1, forward strand.
CTTTGGTCGAGTGTGGATGTGCCGATTTAAAATCATACAGGTCAATACTTATGACCTCAATATCCACATATATTTATAATCATATATCTTACGGACTGGATTACAAAAAAAGCAAAACAGAAATATTGTTTAATTTATGTTATATATGAATTCAAAATCAACTGAACAGTCTAACTAAAGGGCAAAAATATTTCATATTTAGTCATTAACTACTCATAAGTAAGCCCAATAAGTAAAATAAAAAGTTGAGGACGATACCTTATCTAACGAAAAAATGAAATAAGGAGGTATATAATGAGAAATTTTATTTCTGAATCATCTAATTAGTCTCTACTGTTTGAATATGAGTGCTAGAATAACGGTATAAAATTTCATATCTTTCAAGACATATTTTGATGAGAATGCCAGTCTAAATATAAAATCACTTACTTATTATTAACTCGCAAGATTTTGAAATTTACTCCATTACGGAATGTAGCCATTATATCTTTGCAGTTTTACCTTATCGTCATGGCACAACTGAAGAACTCCAAAGGATCTTAAGACAACACAGAATTAAAGTATATTACAAAACAACGAACACACTTCGAAATACTTTAGTTCGGTTAAAAGAAAAAATCTCTTTCATGTCGACACAGAACTGCGTCTACAAATTAGGTTGTATCGATTGTGATGCCTTCTATATTGGAGAGTCATCTCGCGAAATCTTGACTCGCGCCAAAGAACATATTAGGTACACAAAGAAACCTCCTAATAATCCCGTAGAACTAGATAGACTTCAAATTAAATCGGCGATAGCAGTTCACGCCATTTTCAAATTGATTTCAAAAATAACAAAATACTACAAAAATGCTTTTCCAATTACAAAGAAAGGACAGTAACTGAAGCGCTCCATATAATGCTTAATCCTACTTCTTTCAATAGAAAAGAAGGCATTACCATACATCTTACTTGGACTATCTATCCTATCCACTTAATCTGATATTATTTACAATTCACAGTATTATACGAATATTCGTCAAGGTTAGAACGAATAGTTTGACAATAATTGGGCGCCGAGTATAGAGAATTCATTATATGTGAAAAAATTATATTTGAAATAGTCTCAGCGACTGAAATATAAATAATTTCAACGTTTCGTCCACCTAACTTGTCTGGACTTCTTCAGGGAAATAATCAAAATCATCAAAGAAATACATAGTGTTTTTTTGTTTTTTTTCACAGTATTACCTTACAAATTGAATTCTATTCTTTCTCACCATAAAGGTTACACAATTTTCATCCCTAACAGTGCACATATATGCATACACACAAATTTACAAACATGTCGTTTATGAATCACCTTGACCGAAATAACATGACATTGATTTATTCAGATGTGTTTTTCGATTGATCGCTTAATATTCTTATTGTTCTGCTGTACTATTTAAACTTGGATTAATGTTAATTTGGTTGTTTATTCTCTGAAGAAGTGGCTTACACTGAGTCACGAAACGTCAGAAAATCTAATTTTTCTACTCATTGGGATATTACAAATATATTATTTATTTACAACAATCTACCCAATGCTCAATTTATTCAAAATTATCAAATCAAAACTTGGTAATGATACCTATAAACTTTCACTGTTAATCCTGTAGGTTTTTTAAGTACGTAAAAACTGAACCATGTGCGTCCTTTGAACAGCCTCTTTGATGAAAATATCTACTAGGATTACTTGTAATCCTACAAATAAGAAGAAATGAAGCTAAAAACTAGACAGTAAAAATTAATCGGAATATTATCGTGAATGTTCCAGTGATCGATTAGTTTTCTTAATGAAGCTGTGCTATTTATGGTAGAGATATAATTAATTCAGTAATTAAATCTCTGGATTTTACCAGTTGTTACAACCCACAGTTGAAATGATCAATGCTTACTAGTTGTAAATCTTCATTTATAGATTTCTGTCGGTAAAATTTTACCACAAAATAACCGAAGAAACTTAGATATTTAATTTTTCCTAACCATATTGTAGTAGCTTACATAGGGTTATTCTAACTTCCGGACAGAACAATCCATTTATTCTTCTTGAGTCACATTTTGAAATTGTCAATTATTCACTTATCAACCTTAACTATTTTTGTAAGAACGTATTTATGTTCATTTCTTACCCTACCCATCACATGCATGTTGCCTATTTTTGTCTGACTATAAATATCTAATCGCTCGCTTTATCCGCCTTGCTTTTTCGGTTCTAATTCTGAATGTCTGTCTAGATAAACAGAGGCTTGAAATAAATTCCTCCAACACAACGTGTATTTAGCTTCTTATTATCGCTGTTACACAAACGGGGTTAGCCTGCGTAAATACGGAGTTAAATGGAAGATTTATATTCATAGCATCTTCGTACGATCTAACTGGAGTTATATCATGGCACTAAAATATCATATTCTACATAAAATTTTAAAATATTTACGCAACTATCTTTCCTTCCTTGGTTGGTGTTTCTAGTCTAAATTCCCTGGATATCTCATCGGAACTTTGAAAAGCACAGTTCACAATTCACAAAATGACTTTTAACGTTACTGTTTGAAAAGAATGAACCATTCAATAACTGAAAATTTATTTTTTTTATATGTGGCAGTGTGGTCAAAAAAATGAAATTACTGTGTATGTTTTAGGAGGCATTACAAATCTCTCCTCAAACTCATTGATCAGGCTCAGCAAGCCTTTTTTTTATCAATATAGTGAATCAGATGCTGATTTAAAACGTAGATCAATTGTCTGTCCTTTAACTGAGCTAATCCGTTAGACCCTGAAGAACTTAGAATCTTATCGATATCTATTGACATTTCTATCATATTTTATTACAAGAGAAACTAAGCATAACCACTTTGAACAAGTTGTTGTTGTTTTACGATAACAGTTATGCTTATCATAATCAAATTGAATATATCAAGCTTAAATAAATATTGTGTTTATTGAATATTCATATCAAATCTAGTACAAATACATTAAAAATATAATCAGCTTCAAAATATCCGTGTTATAAACTGTAGGATACTTATTATAACTCTAGGGTTTCTTATTATAACAGTCCTTTCACTTTTTACACGTATATGGGATGTTAATTTACCTTAGACGAATATCTACACTAGATTCCCACCTAGTGTCTATTCTACAGGACTTCAACACAACTCAGATCAAGAACACAAGATTTGCCTGACTAGAACGTCAATATATTTCCACCCCAAAATCCGACACAATCTAACAACAAGAACAGTCAATCAATGATAATTATAAGGATATAACACATATAACACCTGTCACACTATCTACATGTCTGACTCAGCAAAACAACCAATCACATTATCATTCTCGCCTACACATCAATCCGCCTAAGAGATTATAATTAATTTAGTTCATTTAATAAAATTTGATGACCTTAAAAGATTTTTTGATAGACAATAAGAATCATATCATTTTTATTCTCATCAATTGGATATCACAAAATCTCTGTATCCATTATCTTCATTCAAGTTCAATATGTTACTTTTATTGAAACAATCATAACTACACTGTCATAATAACTATTATGATAATAATATTGGGGCTAATTTATAATTTTAAACTTTGTATCTAAAAGAAGATCAAGAATGCGCGACGATCTTCCATTGTGATTTCGTGGATTGGTTGAGGTTAGACATCAACACCGTTGGATGCCGGCTTAGTGGTCTATCGGTTAAGTGCTGTGGCGCGAGACTGGTAAGTCCTGGGCTCAAATCTCGCGAGGCGGGTTCGTCGGTGCGCACCGCTGAGGAGTCCCATGATAGGACAAAACGGCTGTCTAGTGCTTCCAGGTTTTCCATGGGGGTCTAGTTTCAATTGACCCATGATCTCAACTATATAAAATTACTAAAATCTCCACGAAACCCCCTTCTGATAGTTGTTATATAGTTGTTATCATAGTATGAAAAGTTGATATCAAATTAAATAGTTAAGCGAAAAGTTTAATTAACTACTAATGTGTAAATATAATTGTAAGCAAACAGTCAAAAACTTTCTGTAAACTAAACAATCGCTATTAAACTATCAGTAGTATAAGAAATACCATAAATGATTTTGTAAACTGTAGTAGCTATCTCCGATACTTTCCAATTTTCATTTCATATTCAAAATAAGATCATTACATGAGATCATTAAATTGCAAAAATTTATCTAATTAAAATTACTTCTAACTGAATGTTTAAATCGGTCTGCAATTGATTAATTCAGGAATTTAACAAGTAAAACCTGGAATTATTAAATCATGTTTAAATATATTACCTCTAGAGAACTTTTGATTAACATGACTATACACAAACATCATATGATTAACCCTGCACAAAATTTATCGATTACAATGACATTTCAAACTCTGATCTTGAGTTTTAATAAGAACAATATTGTCAAGCTTATAAGACCCAAAAATAGTATAGAAACTAACTTTATTGGCCTAACAACAAAGACAACAGTAACAAAAGCAACTACTACTACTGTGGTGTGGTCTACTTATATCCACATAAGTAGTATATAATAAGGGTCAGACATAGAATGTATTTTGGCAGAAGATCGATAAGGAAAGAACAGGATTGGAGAGCGATCGGTACGAAAATGCATGAACAATGAAATCAGAGAAGACGGACTGATATTTGCAGAAGGAACAGTTAAGATTGAGACAATTGATTGTTATTTTGCAAATTAATTGTTTACTGTATGGTTATCAGAATTTAGTGAGATAGTTTGTAATCTGCGCTTAAATACATTCGATTGTCCCCACCTATGTTCTTGTTCACTACACTACTACTGTTGTAAGCAGTTACCGTGAGATCTGTGTGGGCTTCGTGGAACCAACCCTTGCACTTGGCACACTACATGCCAAAGCTAACAAAAAAATGGCACCCGTGTCGCTTACATAAATTCTTCGTGGCTATGGTGACGTCAATTGTTTTATAGATACTAACAAAAGTCTACGGCCGCAAGACAAAGAACAGTACACCATAAACCATAGGTTTTATAGCATAATTTGCCATAAGTAAAACTCTTAGTGCTAATCCTACTGGCTGAGTTGTTGCCTGCTTGTAGAAACTGCGATTTCGCAAAAACTGTAGAAAACTAGGTTTGACCACCCCCGTCTTCCGTGATACTCACGACTGTATTGACAAACGCGATGCACGCACGAAACAAAGGGCAAATACATTCGAACTCTCAACTAATATTCTTAGATGTAATGTGAAGATGTAGTTACTAGTAATTAGAGACTAGACGTTGGTTTTTTTTATCTGGTCTCACGGAAAAGTACATATAACAATAGTAAGATTCAGTCACATAACAGGATTACTCATGGTATTTCATTTAATTGATGTGGAACACTAACGGATCTACACCTAGTCCAAATCTACTACGAATTGTTTGATCGTGAGCGTGTCCTGTATAAGTCAAAAACTTTAAATGATCTATCACATCTGCCCTTTGGCTATGTGTTGCAAACGATTGTTAATTCAAATGGTTCAAATGGTTGAGGACGGAATAGAAGAAGCTTTCGCTTAACGGGCTTCCGTGTCTGGTAGCAGTGGATCACCCAATACCTCCCAG
>NC_031495.1:15039885-15048664 GCF_000237925.1 Schistosoma mansoni
GGATGTACCAGCATCTCAGAGTTGATGTTCACTCTGGGACTCGGACCCAGTACCCTCGCTTCAAACGCCATCGCGTTATTCATCTCTGCTTATCATGCTTGTGAATTAAGACTATATCGAGGCAATACTCACAGTATGCACATATGCCAATTAGAGACTGACCAGTTGCAGTCCTAACACATCGATGGGAAGATCCAAACAAACAATACCAAGCGAAATTAATTTATAAACGTTATAAAAAAACAAAGAGTCGGACAGATATTTCACTCTAGTTTGAGAAGCTTCACCATCACTATCATCTCGCCGCAGATTGAACTTATTATATTTAATTCTCATGCTTTCCATTTCCAACGTTAGTCAATTTACAATATAATGCAGTATAAATGAATATTATGATTTTAGAATCCCATTTAAAATTGAACTGGAAAACTAACATAGAAATTATAATCATGAAAATGTTGAATATGTTTGACATTATTTAAACTTAAATAGACGACTAACGAAAACCTCAAAACTCAAATCTAATGAATTACTATTGAGGATAAGACTGGTATTCTAGTTTTACAACTAGCGGCCAGTAGTACCTTCTATATTCGAAACCTTCCCGACTAAAGGAAATCAGAAGTCAGACGAGAAGAGGTAGGAAAGATATATTTGATACGTTACCAATATATCGAGAGGCGTTTGTTCTTAGCTAGCTATTGAAACGTAGGAGCTGTGTCCCACGCCGAGTCGAAACGTGATCTGGTACGGATGCATGACCGAAAGCCTTCAGTTAAACAAGTCCACTTAAACAACGTGGTCAGTATCCGATGTCGAACACTTAATGAGCTATTGATTTTGGGGAATTATTTACAGCTACACTATTTACTTCAACCAAAACACTGAAAACAAATAAGAGTATTTTGTAAGACTATTAAAACAATTGTCCAGTAAATACATTGATATTTAAAGTAATAAATTAACAGTATTCATATGTGGTACTTCCTGAGTAGTGATTCATAGAACGCGATGAATCTAAGAGTATTTAAAGTGACTGTATGAAGTAATTACCTACAGGTGAATTCCTTGAATAAGTCCCTATACTGTTGCACACAGAGTCTTAGCATGACTATAGTCAAAACAGGTAATTATGATAATATAAACAACAATTATAATCTGCTTCTAAAATATAAATTATTACAATTAGTACAAAAACGCAATACAGTAGTCAATTGCAGAGAGGACAACAAACACACGAATATGGAATAGTAACAGGGACACAATAAAATCTGTCATAACAAGGATAGTCATGATGCAATTTCATGATTAGTAGTTAATTAAAAAGAGTCAGAGTAATTACCAGTCTGCGATTAAATGAATTTTAAGTGGTGGGCGCTTAGCTCAAATATTATTGGACGATTCAGTCTACAGATTAACCGGGACCTCTAAGTGCTGAAAAATAATGGAGCAATCAGCCAGAACTAAACAAACAAGTTTAGTAAAAAAACTACTTCCGTTTCGACTGCATCAAGTGGAATGAACGTGATTACATCCAACCACTCACTGTTTAGGTCATAAAGTCAAGGTGTGACCAGAATTACATACCTCTATGTATTATTTTAGGGACCCATAAAAACAGGGGGAAACCAATAATCGTAAATCAAAAGGTGGATAACTATAAATCCCAAAATAGGCAGCGTAAGTTACCCCATTTCCATAAAAAACATCAGTTTAGTTAGAGTGAGCCATAGAGGGTATTTGATGTATAATATGGAATATTTCATGAATCCTGGTCTAGCTCTTACTGTAATAATGCTGTCTTAATTCGCCCCAAACCTTCAATCTAATCAATATTTTCAACTTCTCCTGTCTTCGGAAAATGAAACAAAAAACATTTGACATGGCTTTGTATACACTAAAGTGAATACGTTTATTATAAGGTGATAGACAATATTTGTAGCTCAAAATGGTGATTTGGAAGGTGTTGTATTTTCTGAGCTGCAGGGTTTATTGTTAAGTTTTCACCATCATCTTTGTGGACAACATCATTAGTACATACTTTAACGAAAAACTTTTCACAAGTCTTTTTTTAATCATATGCTGATGATGTTGTCTAAAAGGTAGTGAAAGTTTTCAGATAAACCATCGACCTCAGAAAAAAAGACACCTTCAAAACGTTTGCTATTATTACCATTACTATTCTCATTATTATCAGTTGATTTGGGATAATAGGCTTCATAAATTTGACTACCAATACTTAGAAAACCCATGATTAAATTGAACCCGGCTCTTCTGAAATCAAATCATTACCGATTTGGCAATAAACAGATATTTTCAATTTGAATAACGACGAAATAAAACAATGATATGCATATAAGCAAAGATGGATAGTGGCTAGCAGTGAAATCCAGGGTGCTCATTCGCCTTATTTGGGACTCATCAGTCAGATGCATTCGGACTCTTGTAAACGTTCATAGCAAAGCTCATGTTCAGTATCTTTGACTTCAAACGTCCAACTTGTTATCCTTAACATAAGCGGCAAGATGCAAAAAACCCTTGCAGATGAATTGAATTTCATCCCTCAATGCACATGACAATGACTATCTCGACTCAGTAGTTAAGTGAATAATACATTGAATTTTGAAGTAAAAAGTATTGGGTACAGGACCCGCTGCTAGCATCAACACGGGTCTAGGTATATCTGGCTGATGAGTCCCAAGTAAGGCAAAACCCGCATCTTAGATTCTACAGCTAACCATTATATGACTCTTTTTAAAATGTTATGACCTAATGGTTGTTTTGAGGCAAACCAATCAGGATACACAAATGCTAGAAGAAACTGATCAGTTATAGTTCTTAAGATAAACGAGAGAATTCAAACAACCCTTACGGATAAATAATTAATCAAAACAATTTTACGTCTTATTTAATATATATGTAATATACAATGATTGAGTTATCCAAACGCATTTTCAGTCTTTACTTTATTCAGTATTAAAGTTTATTTCAGTTACAATGCTACATTAATTTAACACAATAACCTTTCTAGACACCTGATAAACTTCAGATATTATTTTGGTGTCAGCTGATCATTTATAAACTAATTTATATTTTACGATTCTTATATCATACTCATATGCATATTTGAATGAAGAAAGATTTATTATCTGTCGTTAAGTATATATTATTTCTGAGTACCAGCGAGTATTCTCAATCCATAAAGTTATTATTATGATGCGTTTCACTGAAAAACGTGAGACAACGACAATACTCAGCTCAATCTTGGCAAACCTGGTTGACAGTGGTCATATAGAAAATAAAACTTAGTCATTTCGGGTGATCTATCGTATACCATCGTCATTTATCAATGTGGTTCGACTTCGTCTTCTATATATATCAGAGGCTATAGGGTTCTGAACCTATAACCCTAGTTTATGTGTTGGAAATAAATTCGTGACACCGCTGTTCATTCTTTCGCTGGAGATAACTTAATAAACGATTTTATTAACTTTTTTTCACATCCCGTATTTGTTTGTTATTTTTCAACTCCTTATGTTTACATCTTTCATTGTCTAATTATTTACATACTTATTATCACGTAATCTCGACAATTTTTGACAATTACTGTAAACATTGTTTATCCAATTTCTAAGCAAAGATGGGTGGTGGCTAGCAAAGTAAATCAGGACGCTTGTTTCTTTTCGGATGCACGTGCATTCAGCTGACGAGACACAATCAGGAGTAAACGCGCGTTCTGGATCCTACTGATAAACACAGTCCAACTTTCCATAGAGTTTCAATGATTTAGCGGTTTTATTTAGGTAGTCAACACCGCTTGTACATATACAGAAAGTGATTTATCGACTGTGATCAAAAATATAGATGAGGAGACCAAAAACCAATACATATAAAGTTATTTATTCAAGTACGACCTAGTTCCTATGTTCAACTAATGATACGAACTTGTGTAGGTTGATTATTCCCACTACTAGCCTTCTTACGATCAACTTTTGCCTTACACCCATTATGTCTAGTTATACAATCTATTTAATTCTAGACATTGTGTCACGAATTGCGTTAATTGGCTTATTATTTCCACATAAATAGTCACTAATATTATAAGAAAACACGTTGAATATGTTATATCCCAGCGAAGATTGAATTATGCGTAACTTCTGTGAACTATTAATGGACTAACAAAATACATATATTCTTATTGTATGACTGTTAAGTAAGTAGGTCATAAATATTTACATTCCTTTTATTATAAGCTTCTATTTGACCTATTGACTATTATCATACGATTTACTGTTCTTAATTTATATCCATTTGATTAGTAACAGTGACTCATAATCACAGCCAATTTTTGACTTGATCTAGTATAATTGTTATTTTCTATTATATGGTATGATGTGGTCTGGTTTGTTTGTATATGAAGCAAGTATGTATGAGGAAAACGATTCGTATAGTGGAATGTGGCATAGTTGTTGTGTACTGAAGAGGCAGAATTAGACGGGAAATGGATCATTCGGGACTCTGCTCATTTCGGTCAATACATCATTTGTTCGGCACAGTGTTAATATTGTTTGAGTGGCGTGCTGATTGACTATCTTATCATGTGATTTAATTAACAGGGTACAAGTCACAACAGACTATCTAACTCAAGTATTTTTATTCGCAAATATGTGTTGCTCTCATTATAAATTTTTTGAATAGAAAAATATATGAGCGTCATCGTCATCATCATCATCATCATCAAATGAGATTGACATTGTCGCCGTCGTTACAATCCTTATGATATCTTTTATAAAAAGAAACTAGCTAAGATTATTCTTTTTCGATACTTATCGGTTTAACTGATTTTCATTATTTATTTCATCAACAGAATAATAAACTGCCTGAGTGATTGTATATGACTGATAGTCTGACTATAATTGACTAATTGTAAAATGCGGGCATTGGCAATCTGCAAAATTCCATTCTAAACTTACAGAATAATGTAATTAGCGTAAGACAAACAGAGATAGACTATAGTGGTGGTGGTGGTAGTAGTTATCTTAATCAATAATTAATTCAATTCGAGCATGAATTCATTGTGACTTAAGATGTATGTCAATCCATGTATTACGCAGTTGTATTAAATGTTATATGAATGAACTACTCACGGATGGATGTCCTAATTCTAGTCCAATGTCAAAAAATTCTGTTCAATATCAAAGTGACTTAACAGGATATTGAAAAATATTCAAAACTTTAATAACTTGGCATTCATATATTTTTTTTTCTTCATTTGAATAGATATAAATGGATGGAATGATAAAAATAAAAGTAGTTACCTGATTGAATGACTCGATAAACAAATGATAAATCTAATTTTCTTCCTTACAGACTATTCGAAATTAAATGACTTTAATTCTTCAGAAAATTTTATAAACTTGAGATTATGAGTCAATTGAAGCCAGACCACCATGGAAAACCTGGAAGAACTGGACGGCCGTTTTATCCTATTATGGGACTACTCAGCAGTGCTTAATTTTATCACTAAAAAAGGACAGAAACTGAAAATGAGTAGTGACTTGATTAATGTTCAATATCTGGTTTAATTAAGAGCTTATCATTAATTGAAAGAAAACATTTAAAGTTATGGATAACTTAAAAGACATCCATTTGGGTTTTATTTAGAACACATCATTTGTATAACTTTGTCTGCCTTAATGACACACTAGAAAGAGATTATGATATCCGGATTTCATGGTGATAACCTTCACGTTATGATAACTAGACAATCTTCAAATTAACCAGTTCTTTTGTAAAATATCTAGGTAAATCATTGGAAATCAGCTATTGAAGAGCCTAAGATTAATGTAAAGCTTTCTACTAACTGGTAGATTAGTCAGATAACTTGAGAATTCTCAACTACATTTAAAATTGAGCACGTGGAAAAATTGTTCAATTTAAAGTTACTTTTTTCCGGATGAGCTTACATAAGTTACAGAACCATTCATGTCAACTATCCAAGGTATTATGTCCTTAGTTTGTACGATTTTATGAAAATAATTTTACCAAATTTAGATACGCTGAATTATACAAAAAAACTAATTTTGCATGCACCTGTGCGAACAGCCTAGGGTCGGAATGATCCTTTTCCCGTCTAATCCCAACTCATTAGTACACAAAAACTATTCCAGATTCCAATATACGAATCATTTTCCTCATACATACTTGCTTCATATACAAGCGAACCAGATCACATCATACCATATAATAGAAAATAACAATTATACTAGATCAAGTCAAAAATTGGCTGTCATTGTGAGCGACTGTTACTAATAAAATTGGTATTAATTAAGAACAGTAAATCGTATGATAATAGTCAATAGGTCAAATAGAAGCTTATAATAAAAGGAATGTAAATATTTATGATCTAGTTACTTAACACTTATATACAATGAGAATATATGTAGATATATATAATATTAGTTCATAGATAGATCCCAACAATCACCTTTCAATATTCTCGTCGGGATATAACTCAAAGGATCCATGAGTATTACATACTAATGACCCTGTATAGGATCGAATACAGGGAGATTAGTTCTCACAATGTGTACACACAATAACCTCACTGAGTCAAAATTCAACAATTCACAATACTATTTTCAGTTTGTTTGCAATGTTAAGAAACACACACCTAGTAAGAACAGAGATATTTTTCTAGATCAAACTGCGGCTGTTATCTTGACTTGGTAATCTAGGAGAGTGTTAAAGGAGGTTTGCACTAAAAATAGTATGCCTCATTTTGACCCATGGATTTTTGTCACCGATACTTAGAATATATGAAACTCAGGTTTAATTATAAGTAGGAAAATATTCAGATATTACAATGTGAACATTGTTGTTAGCTAGTTGAATCGCCTACATTTTCGTCTGACTTATTTTGTAACCTTGATATATCATGTAATTTATTTGTTTTTTGCTAGACGTATCGTTTTACAATCATAATCATCATAGACAAAGTAAATAATTAGGTGAATTGTTTGAGAGTTGTGTGATTTGAATGAAGTTCTCATAATGAACTAACATCGTCAGTAAAACAGTAACAACTTCAATTGGTTGATTACGGATTATTATCAATCGATATTATGTATATCCAGTCTCTTATGTTGCTATTGAATTCTGTGGTTCAAGTTGTAATGTGGACACTGTTCCAAGTGGTTTGATACCACGTGTAGTATGTTGAGAGGTTAGCTGAATGTCAGAAACCTTACACCTATGTTTAATGTCAATTGATCGTTGTGATGACGTTGCGTCTCTAGTCGAGTGAGGAGGAACTGACGATAAGTATTTTTGGAATACAATGTTGAACATCTGTTGAATATATTGTATTAGACATGTTTCTCAATTCATGCAAAAAAGTTGTTAAAGATTGTGTGGATAAATTGACGACGTTTAAAACATGTAGTTGACAGGAAGTTTGATGAAAGCTAATATTATGGGTATTATTAATTAATTTTAAAATTAATGATGTGATGTATCGTTTGAGAATTCGTATTCTTTTATTTGCTTGAATCCACCTACTTGTAAGTAGTATGAACATGTGACGAACTTTAGAACAATTCACTAGGGCACCTAATTATATATATATATATATATTACAGATATTCCCCACACACGTTGTATTAAGTCAGTTATATTAGGTATGAAGTATGACAGTTTTTTTCTTACGTATTTATCTGAGTTGGATGTCCATCTCAGTCCTGTGCACCCCTTATTAATTTTTCATCCTTCATTATGCAATCACTACCTAACCAGGGATCGAAACTACGAGTTTTGGGCCATCCAAAGTTTGAGCGCTATTTTTCTAAAGCATGTCTCTCAATCAAACATATTTAAATGTATATCTTACTATTGAATTAGCAGCAAAATATCTCTTTCCGTACATTAACTTTGGTGATAATCACATGTTTATCATCATGAAATCTGTAAGTTCAGGTGTTTCTTAATTTGATCAGTGACTAATACTCTGTGTAGTGCATGGAGACAAAGTTACTTTATTGACTTTGTGAAAGTCAAGTTGATGACCAAATTTCTGGAGAAATCTTTCTAGTATTCCGCATTCATACATTTCAATTGGTTATGATTTTTTTTTGTTTAACTTAATGATACAAAGATAAAGCAAGATGATAAATTCATGTCTGATATACAAATTAGTGTATGTGTTTAAAAGAACTTCTTTACAGCAGGCTCTTGTTATACAGATGTATACTCGGGTGCTATTCCGTTTACTTTAGCCTAAGAGATATTTTGGTGTCATAAGTCTCTATGAAAAAAATGTGGTTCTAAGTCCAGCATATGAACACACAAACGTTACTGTGTTGCATTTTAATTTTTATGTCTAGAATTGATAGAATTCATAATTGAATTCCAGAGTAAAAGAAACATTCAACCATTATGTAGCTTTAGAAAAATAATACCCTGAATCAATTTTGTAAAAACTAAAAGAAAATGACTAGACTGTAAGTTTTCAGTGAGGTTTTTAACGTATTTGTTACATGAGGTAAAAATGCTCAAAGAACAATATTGATGTGTAGCAGAAAGTATTATTTAGAATGATTGATCAGTTCATGAGGTTATGAAACCTTATCATGAGCTACCTACAGAAGTGAAGACACGAATCAGCGTCTCATAGTGCAATGGTTCATGTCATTTCAGATATTTAGACACAATACGACAACTAATTCACAAACACTAATTGTCCGATATACTGTAAGGGACTTAGCACTTAACAAAAAGAGTA
>NC_031495.1:15048864-15069553 GCF_000237925.1 Schistosoma mansoni
GTGATAATCACATGTTTATCATCATGAAATCTGTAAGTTCAGGTGTTTCTTAATTTGATCAGTGACTAATACTCTGTGTAGTGCATGGAGACAAAGTTACTTTATTGACTTTGTGAAAGTCAAGTTGATGACCAAATTTCTGGAGAAATCTTTCTAGTATTCCGCATTCATACATTTCAATTGGTTATGATTTTTTTTTGTTTAACTTAATGATACAAAGATAAAGCAAGATGAACATCTTGCTTCCTTAAGCTAAAAGACAAAAGATGAACGAATCATTCTTTTGTAATAACATAAAGAATTTCGATATTCACTTCTTTTCATATGAAATATCTCAATAAACTCATTCATTAAGCACTAGGAGGTTATCAGACAGTTTATAGTTGTTACTTGAAATCATAAAAACTTTGATATATGACACTACTCATTGAAAAATTGACCCGAAAAAAAATATTGATAATATCTAGCCGATTTATTGAAAGATGATAATGCGATATTGTTTTAACTTCCTTTAGAAAAAAGATATCTTTGTTATCCTTTCAGTATAGTACAAATTTACAATATTTATAAACTAAAGTTGTTTGTTAAGTTCGAGATCGTGGATGTGCACTGCTGAGGAGTCCCACAATAGGACGAAGCGGCTGTTCAGTGCTTCCAGGTTTTCCATAGTGGTCTAGCTTTAATTGACTAATGCTTTCAACTATAAAAATAACTTTTGAATCGTTTGAAACCAAAAATTAAGTTTAAGTTTTACAGAGCTATAAAATATTGAATCTTTAATGATACTTTTTATCTGTAGTAATAAACAGATAGATAGTGTAAAGTTGATTTTAGATCTTTTTTGACTATTTACTTTACCAATAACATGAGATGTTTAAATGTACAATTAAAGTTTACTTATCAATGACGAATAAGATTATTTGATGGAAATATCAAATCCTGACAAACTAATCAGATCTAAAATAGTGTCTCTTGAATTTTTGTGTAACCTTCAAAACACCAATGATGGATAGCTTGTATCTAATTAGAAGCTAGTGAAAATTTCTCTATATCTGATTCTTATTATGATCTAACTGGCACGAAATTTATTCATGAATTATTATATTTACAAATAACTGGAAAGCACTAAAGTCATCACAATTGTGTTATCGTTTGTAAGCATTATTTCATCGATTCTAATAAATGATGTCCACACAAATAAAGTTGAGGCAATGTGACAACAAGCCAAGAACTATCACCAGCCTTACAAAGGTTCTAAAATTAAAAGAACTTCAAGTCAAAGAGATGATGTTTGAACCTTGTTAAGCTTATCAATGCTGTAGGAAGTATATATACATTCTAATTTATTAGTTTTCTGCAATGAATTGTTTATTTGTACCACCTACATTTTGATTGGCTAATTAGTATCTCAAGGTCACTTATAAATTATTGTTCCATCAATAGGACTTAGATTGAATGTATTATCTTTACCTATACTCTTGAAAAAGGTGTGTTTTCTACACCTATCTTGTACATTGATATTCCATTTAAGTGTCACTTCGAAAAAGATTATAGTTCATATAGAATTGTTTAATGAATTCATTTTGATTAGCATCATTAAGCATTTTGTAATGGCATATAGTTAGATGTATTTTAAATGAATTTATAGTGTACAATACAATGAACCTTATTCCACAAAGATATATAGAAGAAATACATATCCAATTTCTAGTTTACCAATAAGAAAAACAAACAAAATTTACCATAACCTTTTGATACTTCAAAATAGTGAAATAACTAAGAGAAAGAATATAATAGTAAAATCAATTAAGCGTAAAAATTCAATCTTCCCTCATTAATATTTACTTTTTACTCTATTTCATAGATTCACACGTAAATATACAGACCTTCGATCATTCTCTCTCTTACTCTCTCTCTCTCAATACTCCGACTTCATTTGAAAAGGAATAGCTTATTGATCTGTAATGATACTTACAGAATATACTTGAAAGTAATTAAGACACACAAGTGCACAGTTGATACTTATGACAAAACTCCGCAAGAGCACACATACTTCAATGTATACTTTTTGATTGATGAAAAATCTCTACATTACTTTAATATCTCCTGCTGATGCAACATGGTATGCATACATATGTTTGAGTGCATGAATTCATTTATGTATTAGTCAAATAGAGTTGAGAAGTCATTTTGAACATAATTACTAAGAATCAAGAAATGGTGGTTAAAAATCATATGGCATAGTTCTCATGTAAGTATTCAAATAAAAATAATGTAATTCAAGTTCTTATTGTCAATAAACTTATTATTACTACTATTATTATCACTATTGATGATATGCATAATATACGAGATAACGTACTATAGATTGAGCTAGCGAATTTAGATAAATCAAGTTTGAGATATAAAATAGTAGAAGCCAACTAAGTAGTCGAAAAGTTAAACACTCGCCACGAGGTCTGAAAGCCATGGGTTCGATCTCTGACAGGGTCATGAATGCATGATACTAAAGAGTTATATACTAGGATGAAACAGATGTCAAGTGATTCTTGGTTTGGAACTGGTTCCTTAACTGCAATTAGTTTATGATAAAAACTATAAAATTTAACAATCTCTGCTGTCCTCACATAACAATAAAAAAACCAATTGTATTTTCACTTTCCTCAAAGTATCGAACACATACTTAACTTTTGAGCAGAACACAACCACATCCATCTGAATAGGAAATTAGGGAAAGACAATGGAAGTGGATAAGCCATACATTGCTGTAATCATCAAACTACATCACGAGACAAGCTCTAAAATGGAATCGTGAAGGGAAATGGAAAAGTGGAAGGTCGAAGAACACACTGCGTTAAGAATTGGAAGTGGGCATGAGAAGAATGAATAGGAACTGGAAAAGACTGGAAAGGATTGTAAGTAAGTAAGTAATGATGTAGAGTCCTTTTTTTAGTCTGATATATGTGACTTAATGCCTCCTTTTCTCAAACTTCTATCCCAAAGGTATATTAATTCTTTACACTCAATCATGTTTTATGTTGTGACTTCCGTCTATCAACAGCCACGTGACCCTGAAGTAGAATGTTATTCTGATTTGTGGATTGGGAACTGGTAAGAATTTGTGTGAATAATTAGTGATTCAACCTATGCAATTGCTGAGTCAATAGAATCATTATAAAAAGTCATAAGGCCATCATTTTTCGAAGTATAACCATTTTAATATTTTGTGTGAATTTAGTGCTCATTGTGTTTTCATTTTCCATAGCTCTGATTTACAGATAAATACAATCAATAAAATCTAATCATCTTTGATTTTTATACCATCTGGTTCTAATCAGTGAAATATATAAAAACAGAAATCGTTTGTTTGCTCAAAGTTTGGAACTTGGACTTAGTTCTAGATATAGACATTACCGTTAAACTATTCAGGTGATTAACTTTAATGTTCTTATTATTATATCCATTATATTTACTGACTACTGAGAAGCACTGTATTTGATCAAATTGTAAACGGGTTCTATTGCAATGTGATGGTTTACTGATATCTTCAATAAACGCTAATGTAATGGGTATGGTTTGAATTTTCTAAGAAATTACAAACTTCCTTTCAGTTACTTACATACCTTGGTTATTGTAACTTATGAGCAAAACTCTGTCCTTGTTGTTTTTTTAAACCGGATTTAAATATAAATATATAAACTAAAGTGTTGGAATCTTTGAACAAACTTGTTTACCAGCAAACAAAATTAACTTAGACAATATCATGAACTGCTGATAAATATTGGTTAATTGACTATGGAATGTATGTTTTATTGAACCACAAGAATGACTAACGGATTTTGGCTGGATTAAGTACATTTAGTTACGTTATAAAGTGACAGAAACATGGGAGCACAAATTATTATGAGAAGATTGAGTTTCTACGTCATTTACCAATCAGTTGAGATAATAATTTTTCTTATTCGAGTCAATTCTAGTTAGAAATTATCCTGAAATCAGTTTAATTTTTGAACTAATTCATTGTACAATCAGATTAATACTAATTAATTTAGGTGTTATTAGAACAAATGAAATGACGTCTACTTATCAGGACAGCGTCATTTCTCTCTCCCAGCCAATGTCGTCCAATTATATCTTCATACCCTGTGTTGTCCAATCCGACTTTAGCATTTAGATCTCCCATCAGGATGGTGAGGTCCTTTCTTGAGCACTTAGCTATGATCGATTGCAGCATTGAGTACAACTGATCTTTATCGTCGTCGTTGCTATCATTAGTGGGGCCATGCCATTGGATAATATTCATTGTGATTCCCTCCTTCTTTGTTTTGAATGGTCCTTTGATAATTCTGGATCGATGAGGTTCCCATCCTACGAGTGCATTTCGTGCTAATTTTTAACAGTATCAGAGCAACACCTTGAGTGTGTGGAGCATTTTCCTCTTCATAACTGGAGTACAACAGCATCTCTCCCATATCTAACCTTTATTGTCCAGTTTGGGTCCAATGGGTTTCTCTGATCCCGAAAACCGCCAAGTTGTATCTTCTCATTTCCGTTGCTATTTGACTGGTCTTCCCAGTCTCCCAAATAGTTCGGACATTCCATGTACCTATAAAAATTGTTGCTTTGGTTGTAAGAAGGGACATCGGCCTCGTGACTTCAGAAGGAACTCGGCTTTCATCATGAGGCGTCGTAATTATTCCTTCTACTCCCAAGGCAGAGTTTAAATGGTTTTAATAATTTTTTCTGGTTAGCAATTTTTTAGCGAGTTGGTTTTCTACGGGACGGGGTCGCTAACCCGATGCCCAACCCTCCTCCTTTACCCGGGCTTGGGACCGGTAGTAACTCTAGAAGAGCTATAGATGAAGTTAGTCAGTTAAACTGCTGACATTAAAATTTGTTCAGACTATGTGTTAACGAACTAATGATTACAAAAGGTAAGTTTCTCTGAACATAGTAATGAAATTTAATCAGTTTGATCATAAGTCTTATCAATTTGCGTTAGAATAGTCTGTATTGACTATGGAAGATGGATCGATATCTAGTGTCGCCTAATTACTAACCCTTTACCCATGAGGATTAAGTATGAGTGAACAGAACTTGTGATAGGTTTTTTAAGATCTTTAAAAAGCTACATTCCAAAGTGCTCTTTCACATGTTATAAAAATATATTTATTTTGCATTCTAGATAACTGACCTCACTAGACTGATTAAATTTATGGATAGATATTGTGAAGAAATTCTAATAACACAATTCGTTTTGAAGTTTGTATTGATGATAGGGTTTCCCGGAAAGGCTATGAAAGCACCACCATTAAATCAGTCAGCTTAGAAGGGTCAGTGAAATCCAGATCAGTACTCAAAATTAGTTTCATTTAGTTATATAATTCGTTTTATCTAACTGAGATACCACTCAATAACCATTCAACTTCATAAGTGCTTCAGATTGTTTGTGTTTCTAAATGACCAAACTTTCGAATTCTGATAGCTACAGTAACAGTTTGTATGAGCTGATAATAATTATGTGAGTATTTTTCTAGTTGATCTGAGTATACAGATTACAATGATTATTCTGGAAGACTTTTGACCAATTAAACTTACTCATTTCCTATATCTTTTTACCAAATACTCATTATATAATCGTACAACGAATTAAAATCATTTTAACGCAGAACAGCATTCCCTTTTTAGTTCAATAACTTTAGACTTGATAGATATCACCTTACTTGTTAACCATTCTCTTTTGTATATTTATATTCTATTAAACCTTTTATTTGTTAAAAAGAGAATCTAACCAACTCCCATGATACTGATAGCTATCAAGACAGTTTCTTATGGGATATCATAAAAAATGGAGTTTATCAACCTTAGAGGTATACCATAAGAACTAGTTTAATTCTCTCAATATCGAGTAAAGTTTATGAATCTTCAGTGTAAGGAATATATCTGTGATACGTTTATAAATACCACATCGAGGTTGATCTTTAAAAATATGATAGTTTAATTCTCGTATGTTATCAATTACTATCTTTTATCACTAAGTTATCTCTTCTATCATTCTTATTATTATCATTGTAACTGAATTATTTGAACTTTAGTACAAAATAATCAAAATAATTCAAAATTTATTAGGCAGAGATGGATGGTGGCCAGCAGTAGAATCAAGGACGTTCATTTCGTCTGACCTGGAGCTCGTCAGCTCGATGTACCTGCATGCTAGAGTTAATGTTCAGTCCGGGAATCTAACCCAGAACCGTTCATTTCAAACGGTATCGTGTTGTATACTTAGCTAGTGAGTTCAGATAACCAGTGGTTTGAGCAATGGGATGAATTTCAATTCATACATATTGGGTGTATTGGATCTTCCCATTGATAACTTTAAAATTTATTTACAATAATATGAAGTTCTTTTCGACATACAAGATTATCGTAATAATTCATGATGAATATCCTCCTTTTTGAGCATAAGTAACGTAAAATATAAGCTTGATACAAATTAGAATATAAAGTAATACATAATATAACACTGCATAACATTGCATTACAGATAGTCATTTTTCAAGACCAAGTTTTAACTACTTTTCTCTTCCTTCTTTTATCTCAGCTGATCTTTGTTCATTTCACTACACTATCTTGTCTATTGCTTTTATAAATGAAATTACGTGATCGATGATAGTGATTTTCCAACTCTACAGATTTTCTTCCCTATCTCTAGTGTTTTTTTTTGTGTATACTATAAATAATCATGATTATGAGAAACTGTTACAAATTTCTTCATATCTATTGATTTTAATTAATTTACTTTTATTTCACTTATTTCCCCACTTAATCGACACTTTCATTTAAATATGATCAAAGTATAGACATTCCGTTATCAATGTCAATCTCTGATATGAACTAAATTAGAATTGGCTTGTCTCCATAAGCCATCTATCCTAACAAGAATTATTCCATCACTAGTAAATAGACTCGCAGAGAATGCTTGAAGTTTTGGTAACTATGGTCTTTAAAGTTAAACTGTATTAAAATTGCAATAAATATCATCAATTTTATTTGGTTGGTGGTCACGAAATACCATGAACTGACCGACCTTGAAAATATGAAGTAGTAGCCTAAAATTATCATACACCATAACCTGTGGCTCATGCGCTCACTCCATCGAGAGGTCATTAGTGCAGACTCCCAAATAAGTCTCTATTTTGTGGTTTTTTTTCTGATTCAGTCATGATAATCCCTTCTTATTGCTTGTTCGACCAGTTATATAAAGCTAGAAGACCAAGAAAAAGTGGGAAGCTTTATCTCAATGCCCAAACTAATAATGTATACAATTCATGAGTAGATATCTAGGTTACCAGACCCATGCAGATATGGTCATGTGAACATTGACCATGAATTTCTGAACAGTTCGTTTATTCCCAATGGTTCCACCACACTTACATATCCCATTTACTATGTGGCATTTAGGCAGATTATTATGTATCTGGAATCCTCTCTCATATTATTTCATACTTGAAAAAACTACAGCGTCAATTCTCTATGATTTTCTCTGATAATCTATTTGACCTCAATCCTTGAAAATCAACTTCAAAATACATTCACGATTCTTTGACTTTGCTATAATCACTTCAGAAAATATGGGAAATAAATTATACGACTAACATAAGTACGTAGTTTTTACTCGTGAATTGAAACATCATCGTAACGGTAAGACAAATTAAAGTGAATTAGCTACGTTATCCGTTCAATAAATCATTATAATCCCATTGTTTTTTCTGTATGTGTTTTTTAAGGTTTCATACCTTCGAATTGTCGATATATAAATTAATAGCTAGTAAATCTTGATCTTTCTTACCTAAACAACTTCAGAGTGACTTGGTATTGTTTATTTAAATCTTCCGATTGATGTTTAGGACTGCAAGTGGTCAGTCTCTTATAGGCATATGTGCATATTGCGCGTATTGCCTCGATATTGCCTAATTCACAAGCATTATAATCAAAGATGGGTAGTGGCTAGTAGTGGAATCCAGGACGAGCGTTTCATCCTATTCAGGACTCGTCAGCTGGATGTACCTGCATCTCAGGGTTGTTGTTCACTCTGGGACTCGAACCTAGTACCTTTCGCTCCAAACACCATCTCGTTATCCACACAGCTAGGACGAAACGCGCCTCCTGGATTCCGCTGCTTGCCACTACCCATCTTTGCTTATAATGCTTGCGGATTAAGGCTATATCGAGGCAATACGCACAGTATGCACATATGTCAATAAGAGACTGATCAATTGCAGTCCTAAACATCAATGGGAAGATACAAACGAACAATACTAAATGAATTTAAACTCCACCCCATTGCACAAGCAAGTGGCTATCAGGAATCATTAGCTGAGTGGATAACGCGATGGCATTTGAAGTGAAAGGTACTGGGTTTGAGTCCCAAAGTGAATAAGAACTCTGAGATTCAGGTACATCCAGCTGACGACTCCCAAATAGGATGAAACGCGCATCCTGGATTCCACTACTAGCCACTATCCATCTTTGATTATAACTTCAAAGTCATCATTAAAGTATAATGTCAAGT
Source organism: Schistosoma mansoni (assembly GCF_000237925.1). NCBI lineage: Eukaryota > Metazoa > Platyhelminthes > Trematoda > Strigeidida > Schistosomatidae > Schistosoma > Schistosoma mansoni. The sequence continues at coordinate 15,057,437 of NC_031495.1, forward strand.
CTTACAAAGATCATCTCATTTATGAACTGTTTTCATGATAACTACAGTTAAAAAATTATCTTGAATAATTAAGACAATAAAATTGACATGATGATTAATCTATAGAAGTTAATATTGGTTAATAAACATAGACTCTCTAATAAAAGGTAATATATTATTGATGAAATAACTCAATACTAATATTACGGTGTTCAATGTATTCTATACAAACATATTTACATTCGAAAGATTGCATCATCTATGATTGAAATATAACATTGATCTTCTCTTCTTTTTGCTAAAATAAACCACAATATACTACTGAGTTTTGTTTAACCATTTAATGACAACGAAAATAGTGTGTCCTAGTTGTCATCATTGAAACCTGACTGTCAAATAAACTGAGTTTAATATATTTTCGAACTTAATGCCAAAGGAAGTGACAAAATAAAATTGCTAAATAAAATGAGATCCGATCACTTTTGTTATGATTTAAATGAAATGATTGTTTTTTTAATTATATCTTATTTAGTGTGTTATAGTAAAAGTATGGTAAGGGGACGAATCAGTCAGAATCGAGAGCATGACAGTTAGCGTTTTTGTTTTGTTTTGAAAAATTCAAAAATAGACAGTTTTTATGGTAGATAATGTAAGATAAACAGTAAATATACTTGTGTATGATTCTTGGAACGTTAAAGATGATAATGAACAATTAAAGTTTTTTATCAACTGGTGAAAATGAGTATTGAATGCATAGAATGCTCAGTTCTTTCGATATAGATTGTATGTAACACGTAAATAAACCCTGTTATCAATTCCTAGTCTTAAACATTAAGTCCCTATTACTAAATCCCCGACTCTAACTAGGAACAATCTGAGGACTCTTTAAAATCTTTTTGTATCCTTATAATGGTTCGCGGAGATAGATACTCTATGTTCATATGAACAAATTTATATAAGATTGCTTTTTCATTTACTGACAGGAAAACTGCTAGAAGACTTTGTAAGACTTGTCTTTTTTTATAAGTAATCCATTTATAAAAGCAGCTTTTTGATTGGCTAACAACTGACTAAAAATTCGGTGTTGTTTTAAGTTCGTCCCTATGGTATATTCTTACCTGTGTTTCCTCGAAGTTTTTCTATTTTCTTGAACTAGATATGTGACTTAATCTTGATAAAGCACAATGCCATCCGCACATCTTCATGAAAATCAATATGTAAACCATTTAATCTCGGCTCACTGGTATAAAATTTGAGTGTTTGTCAAGGGGATTGTAGGCTTTTGGTTCGTCCCCCCACCTGGGATTTTGATGTACATTGTTGAGGGGCCTCGTGCTGTCGTTGCTGCAATTGTTCAGTGCTCCTCAGTTTTCAATGTTTTTTTGAAGATTAGAATCAACTCATGATGTAAACTATAGAAATTAATATATATTATTTTAAGTTTTAAAGGAAACTATTTTAATATTTTCCCTTCTATTGATATTCTTTTTAAAAATTACTAAAAGTTGTTAGACCCCTTAACTCAAATATTTCATTTTCAGTCCATATTTTTGAAACTACAGTTGTCTAAAGAAGAATTCTGTAAAGTTTGTGGTTTCAGATACATTTGTTCTCCGAGTTGAATAGGAAAATTTATGACGACAATGAAAGACACTGGTTTACATGTTGTCCATAGATTTTTCCTGCTTAATGTTGACTATGACGATTTAGTAATAAATAAATTAAGAGGTGCCGGTGTGTAACTTAAAAAAACATCTCTAACCGTTAAGAGTAAAATGACTCTCAAACTCAACGAAGAACCCAGATGCTAATGTTGTTGAAATAAGATTGTCTAAAATTCCATCAGTTAGCAATACGTTAGATATGAAAACAGGAATCCGATCTAGATGTGGAATTGACTCTTGAATACTTCATTTCGTAATCCGTCAAAATTTGATGTTATTATCAAGCACTGTGATAAAAAGTAAAATGGATCGTCCTTAATTGCCTGAATTCTAAACATTTATCACTGTTGTAAAACTATTCAGTCAACAAAATATTTCTCTAATGTAGTCAAATATAACCTGAACAATTTTAAATTAGCCTGTGCAGTAGCTCAACATATCAGCAAACAGATTATTTGTCAGTTCGGCAATGAGATATTGTAGTACATCCATAGATATACAGAAGGTTAATTACTTTATTGATCTTAAAATGACCTAATTCTAACCATATCTTAACAAACGATTTTAGATTTTTAACAAAAGCTGAAAAAAATAGCGGTTGTTAATATCCATTATGAAATAGTCAATTTCATCCACTTTATTACAACACTTGATAAATACAAACTAGTCTAGGAGATTTTTTAAAGTCTCGAACTTAAAACATAATCAAGCAACTATATAAAACTGAAGTATTATGTTCCGTTGTAGTTTCATTTGAAAACTGACACGAGGATTAATGTTGACAGTTATCTTTAACTGATTTCACGATGAAAACTTACCAACCAAACACTTCAATTCTTTATCAATACATCTTTACTGTTTTAATCATATGCAATTATAGTCAGATACCTACTTATTCTAATATGTAATCCTCTAATGGTATCCTATATTTTTCAATATACTTCACTGCTTGATATATCTCCCACCTCGATTCCTGCAGCTGAATCTTGACTTATCTTTCAGTAGGGAAAGTGGTTTTTTGGGCCAATCAGATATAAGGTAAATAGGAAGTGAAATATGAATATGGGTGAGCGCTACTGGTCAATATTTAGCTTAATTTTCTGAGGAGCTAAGCATATTCTATTGGTTGAAAATATGACATAATTTTCTAAAGAATATGTGGCTACGTTTATAAATAAGTTGTGTATATATTTTCGATTCGTTCGGCCAATAAAATCTTCTTTGGCTTTAACTTACTTACTCAAGTAGTTGGTTTGGACAGGCATATTGGAGGTATATATAGCAGCAGCGGACTAGGAAAATATAAGAACATGATACAACTATCAGAGGATTCGGTAGTAATGCAAGTAACTATATCTCTAGTTAGTGCCTGTAGCGTTAGCAACGTCACTCAATGCTGAGATTAGTGTATTTCCATAGAGTCAAAACGACAGTAAATAGTTATTTAACTTGGTAATGTAACTCAGTTGTAGTGAAATGAAAAAGTCTTTCTTGACAATTTCTCTTGAAGTTGAATTATCGATCGGAATAGTTATTACAAAAATAATACAGTTAATGAAATATATTTTGTCATTTCCATTCAGTATATCAATGCTTTTCCATAAGAGTATTATTTAAAAGTAGCTTGTAACACTGACAGAAGATAAGAATGTTGTAACTAAATGGTATTAATGTAACTTGTTTTATGTAAGTGATGTCTTGAGAACAGTCAGATTTGTTTTATCTCTCATACGTTCATATACACATGAATTCTCAATTGATTTAAAACGTTGTGTGTGCATATGCAAGATATATAGAGTGAGAGAGAACAAGAGGTTGAAATGCAAATAAACTCATGAATACGAAATGTTCTTCATCACTTTCTCTCTCTCTCTCTCTCTCTCTCTATATATATATATATATATATATATATATATATGGCTCATTTCGATAATCAACACCCACTAATGTGTTTGTATATGGTCATTATCATACTATTAACAATAATATCATCAGTGCCAACCATCATCATCATCATTAACATCCACATGTAAACATATATCCATTGATTGGGTTGAGATGATACGAAATGCTCTTGTTTGTCACAGTGAATAATCAATTCTCTTTCAATAATTATGATTAGACTAAATAGTTTGGAATTCATGTCAACCTCAAAATTATAATTATACTTTGTTGCGTTGAAGTATGAATAATATTTTACACACAAAAATAATAATCAGTATTATATAAAATTTTTGTAATCTTTATAAAAATGATATTATCAGAAGGGGTTTGGTGGAGATTTTAGTAATTTTATAGAGTTGAGATCATGCGTCAATTGAAACTAGACCACCATGGAAAACCTGGAAGCACTAGACGACTGTTTCGTCATATTGTGGGACTCTTCAGCAGTGCTCATCCACGATCCCGCCTCGCGAGATTCGAACCCAGGACCTACCAATCTCACGCTAGAGCACTTAACCGACAGACCACTGAGCCGGCATCCAACGGTGTTAATGTCTAACTTCAACCAATCCACGAAATCTGAATAGTTAACGAATGTCACATAGAACCAAGATAAAGGAAATAAAGAAAATGAAATGTATACAGAATCATCATTAAACTCATAATGAGCGTTATATTGAGCGAAATTCACACTAAATCAATACAAAGAATGTTATGCTGAATAACTGTCATTATGATTTAAGAATGGAAGTAATACTGAGAGATATTCACACACACACACACGCTTTTACTCTATCCTAACACAAATTCTCTTACACTCAACTATCTACATATATAAATGTGCGCATAGAGTGCTGTCAGTGTTGATTGACCCAGATTTCAGTTTTTTCATCCTCTGAAATTAAAACCATATTTCTACCCACCAATAACTAATTCACTAATAACGTACTTTTCTAATCGATACAGTACGTGATGAGGGAAGTTGTGAAGATTTCAACAGATAAAATATCGTGGATATGTCACACAAAAATAAATGTAGCTTACAAGCTAAGCATATTATCAATGAAACTATTTTTTTAATATGTAATAATGAAACAATTTGATGGAGTATACATTAAAATTACTTTATGTACAGAAATGTCACTGGATGAACTAATAAAGGTTGGTGCTATACACAAGTGAACTGAACTAATTACGTCACTCCTATCTAATCCATTACTAAACAAATACTTATTATAGTTGAAAGCGTGAGTCAATTGAAGCTAGACCACCATGGAAAACCTGAGCAATACTTATTACGTAATAATTCTATCAGGAAATTGTAATTCTTTGTAATAAAACACTGCTTTTATTAGTCGAATTACTTATTTGAATGCGCTTTTCATTTCAGCTTGAATAAAGTTGAGTAGATTTTAGAAATCAAAGTGTTAAAAAGCCTTTTTTCATTCTGTTATCTGTCTTTTCAGAACAGTTCTTTTATGTCTGTTTTCAGGAATCAACTCTATACTATGAGACTACATAAACCTTAAGCTAGTCAATTTCATCTCAATGACGCTTATATATTACAGGTCATTTAACTCATAAAATAATATTGATTACTCAGCGATAATTCTTTGAAAAAGCTTGGACCAGATTGCTAGGCGAAACGTTGGATTTACTAAAAAAAAATTCATTCGCTGAGATTTTACAAATATATATTATTCCTATTTAATGTCTTACATCAACTCGGCGCTCAAATACTGTGAAACTATTCGCTTTAATTTAGACGAGAGTTCTTATATAATATTGACTACATTGTGATTTGATGCTTTTTGAATATTTGCACAAGTAATTAGGTTATCCAAGCAAGAGCTAAACTATCAGTAACTATTTCCTTTGGACATATTATTATGATTCCTTATAAAGGCTTTTAAGTTCAATAATTAAAAGATTTTTAGCAAATTTTTCTAACATATGAACAACATATACCGCAGTCTGGGAGAAAAAGTATCCAACCCCATACTATGTTTGATGGGTAATAATAACCTTATGCTCATCATAACTGCCTGCTATGCACTGTACCACTAACCAAACAACCTTTAAACAGTTCAAATATATCTTCGCTTTAAAGTTAATCCTTTCATTCTCTAGTTTTCCAGATTTATTCCACTTTGAATTTTCCCATTGATGTTTAGGACTGCAACTGATCAGTCTTTTATTGGCATATGTGCATCTTGTATGGATTACTGCGATATTGCCTTAAGTCACAAGCATTATAAGCAAAATTAACGCGATGGTGTTTGAAGCGAATGGTACTGGGATCGAGTCCTGTACTGAACATTAACTCTGGGATGCAGGTACATCCAGCTGACGAGTCCCAAATACAACTAAACGCCCGTCCTGGATTTCACTGTTAGCCACTATCCATCTTTGTTTGTAAGATTTATTCCACGTTCCAGTGAAGTATATGTTAATCAGTAAATGGTTAACAATCTTTACACATCATCAAACAATATAATTCTTGTGTTCATGTATATACTGAGGACGAATACTTATCAAAATGAAGAATTCTCTCAACATCATGAATGAAAAAATCGAGAAATTCAAATTAAGAAAGCTAACTACTTCCTCAAGATTTTGAACTGAATACCAACAACCAGATAATCTAAATCTTTCTTTTATACTAGTATACATTACTTCTAGTCAGGACTCCAAAGAAAAAAGATAACTTGTATTATTTAAATAAAGATGTTGACTATCATCATTTATTCAGTAAGTCAGGAATACCACCGATTGCAGTTGAACCACCATCAGAAACCTGGGAACATTGGACAACCATTTCACCTTAGTATGTGACTCCCCAGCAATGTGCACCCACGAATCCACACGCCGGAATCGAACCCAGGATCTGTAGTGTCGCTCGCGAACGCTTAAACTCTAGACCACTGTTCCGGGATCAAACAGTGTTAATATCTAACTTTAATCAACGCAGGTCATCGTGCGGTCATGACCCATTTTTTGGCAGGTAACTGTCTCATACCCAAAATGGTTTAGCTTCACTGGTTACGGCTTCTTACTAGAACTTCGTAAGTTCCTTATCGAAGCTAGTCACTTGTTAGCTCATAATAATTGTCAGTATGGGGGCTGTGGAAATTGTTGAATTTCATTGAAATCGCAAACCGTCGGATGCTGGCTCAGTGGTCTGGAGGTTAAGTGTTTGCCCGCGAAATCAAATGTGCTGGGTACGAGCCCCGTGTGCGGAGCCGTGGATGCGCATTACTTGTGAGCCTTATACTAAGGTGAAGGGGCCATCTAGTGTTCTCAGGTTTTCAATGGTAGTTCAACCGAAATCGGATCATGGTTCCAATGAAATCCAACATTCTCCACAATTTTATACTGACGAAAATAATAATTTAAGAATAATTTAAAAACAAGTGAAATGAAATCGAAATTGGTTCCTCATAAATTGTATATCGATTAAATGTTAGGGTAATATATAATCTGAAAGTAAAGATAGATCAAACTCCATTCACATAGAGTTATTTATTACTATGATTTGGGAATCGATTTACATTTACATCTGACTGGTTATTATGCCTCATTTAGTTAGTTATGTAAACACTTCAAAATAATACAATTACTACAATACATATATATAAGTTTGTACGAAATCATTCTTCCATTAAGTATCCAACCAAATTTCATCGATTAATTACTTTTTCGTTTTTACAAGATACACTGATCCTATCATCACATGATCAATTTTGTGTTGTATGAATAATTTTCGTGATAATATACAACTATAAGTGCTGAGGAGTCCCATAATAGGACGAAACGGCCGTCCAGTGCTTCCAGGTTTTCGATGGTGGTCTAGCTTCAATTGACTCATGATTTCAACTTTGAAATATATAAGATTTCAGAATAGTTATGTACTCTTTATTGCTTCATTGAAACTAACCTATTATACAGTTAGAGAGAAGGAAGATAGGGTGGAAGGAGAGAGAGAGATAAATCGTTATCATTTTTATTCAATCATAACTGAAATAGTTGATTATTATTCAAACTCTTGTTGTTTTAATATACTAGTTTTAACAAGCGCAAAAGTTAAAAACAACGTTGATTTTCCTCAATTCAGACCAAACTATTGAAAAACTTAGTATCTTGTGTACGTGCTTTCCACTTTACTCTTGAAAATCATGATTTTGTTCCATTTTCAAGTTATTCATTAATTAATTGGAGTTAGTAGAGATAATTGATGAATACCAAGACTTTATTGATATTATGAACTGACTATATATATAGCATTTCCAAAGTTGAATTTGCGAATCAATCTAAGATAGAACACCATTTAAAAACTGTAAGGCCATTTGGTCTTAGTATGGGACTCCTCATCAGTTCTTATCCACGATCCCACATGTGGGACTTGAGCCAAGGACTTTCGATCTCGCATGCGAACGCCTGACTTCTAGACTACTGAAGCAGCATCCAGCGGTGTTAACGTCTCACTTCAATCAATCCACAACATTGAATGACCATATTCCACTATCTTCGGTGGGTAACTACCTCACACACGACACGTTGGATATAAGTCAGTGGTCTAGAGGTTGAGCGTTCGTGCACGTGACTGAAGGTCTTGGGTTTGGGTTCACCTTGTGGGATAGTGGATGCGCACCTAATGAGGAGTCCTATAGTAGGACGAAACAGCCGTCCGGTGCTTCCACATCTTCACTTTTGTTAATTAGCAAATTGTCATTAAAGAAATGAATTTAAACTAAGCTTAGAAAATGAAATCATCATTATTGTAGTGAGTGCATATTTTCACAATTTTAGATTAATCCTGGTATGCAGTTTAAAAAAGCTAATGTGCTAAGGAGGTCAAAGTATCATAAGTAAGGGTTTTTCATCACTGCACAATCTTCACTAATTTAGTATATTATGTTTATAAGGAATAGTGTATAAATTCACCTAATTGAGTCCTTACGCTGATAGATGTTAATCAATCGCATATAGAACACTGATAACGTAAAACATTCAACTACTCTAACAGATGATTACCACAAATTAGTGGTCCAGTGGATAGCTGTTAAAAGTCTATAAATAGAGTTGAAGTATAAAGTGTGGAATTAATATGTAAAGCTAAATTATTCATTTGACGAATATCAAATGTAGCGAGAGAAAAATCTTGGGTTCTAAGTACAGTCATAACCAAAACATATTTTTAGTACAAGTCTGTTTTATATAGTGCTGATAATCAGTTATCTTTGCGACAGACTGGATGATTTTGAACAGATTACATGTTATCTTAAGGCCACACGATAGGTGATAAATATATGTATGGGCATGCTATTATGGGAACCTAAGTCCTTATCTCAATCAGTGAAGGTTTACATACGTGTACTCATTAGTTTCAACATCTAGGCTTCTTATTTAGTCTCACTTATTTTACTCTCGTACGACTGGTTGAATTAGACGTTAAAAACAATATATTGTGACTGATTAGACTGGTAGATTATAAAAAATTGAACATTTGTTTTGAATTCACTAATTCACATTCAGAACAAGCCTTTACAGAAAAAATAAAATAACTTTAATAGAATATTTAAATGTTCATTACTGACTTTTTGAGTGTATGGCTTTTATGATTTTTGCAAAAAGAGATGATAGAGATAATTAAGTGTTTATAGATGTTACATAATTACATAGTCCATACTTGAAATTCAGAAAGAAACGATTATTTTCTCAAATATCGGCATTATTAATACTCGATGGGAATGTTTAAATCACATTACCAACACTCCATATTCAATTCTAGTCAAGAAATAAAGTATGAATCACTGTGTTTATCAATTCACTGTATTGTGAATTACTTGTAGGCATGATGAAACCTCATTTCAGCTGCGGAAGCTTTTCACTAACGTACTTCATCGTTTCATATTGTACAATTTATGAAATTTTCGACAAAAGATAAGTGTACGATGTAGCGGTAGTATGGTTTATGCTACTTATTTTGACAGATATAAATAGTATGTAGCACCAACCGGAGGTGGAATGCCTGAGAGCAGAAGATTGAGAAAACTGAAATGAAGAGGAGAGAGAAGAAAACTGAAAGCAATGAAGATAACAACATGAATGGAGGAACGATGAAGCTTGTATGAAGCAGCTCAAACACATGCAAATAATGTATTTAATGTATGATTTTCACATTATACTGACCCACCGTGTGTTTTTGTATTAACCAAGTCAGCGCTCGGTACAGTAGTAGTAGTCTTAAACCTCGTCGTCGTCGTCGTAGTAGTAGTAGTCGTGTGAGTATTAGTTGTAGTAGTCTAGCCTGTTTATTTCTACCTCAGTGAGATATTATGGCTCAAGATAAACAATGTGAAAGGGTTTTAATAAAGCTCAGGCATAGGGCTTTTGACATTTGACGGAATTACGAAGTCAACAGAATTGAGATTATTATCTAATCGATAAATATGTTATTGTGAACTAAACGCTATATATTATGGGCCTAAGTAGAGATAACATCAATAGTGAAATTATCTGAATTCTAATCTGAGAGTCAAGGAGAATAGTGTGAGCTTTGAGTAGATTTTGACGTGTGAGTTAGTGTCTATTCCATAAAAAAAATGGCCGTCACCTTGTTTTGTCTTGCCGTTGTTACTACTGTTCAATCTAAATAATTAATTACCAATAAAGTCACTTTTCTCGTTACCATCTGATTAATTTTCTAATGACGTAAGTCTAGAATTTATTGACGTCAATTATTATTATTGTTACTATTCAACGGTTATCCGATGTTTAATCAACTTCGTAATTATTATCATCAGTGGAAAATATATCAACATATTATTTATTATAACCATGTGTTTAAATGATTCTGCCAGTTTTTAATTTGACTAACTATTCGACTTACAATCTGGAATTTCTTATTGTTTTTTTCCTTCCTTTAATGACGGATAGTTTTGTTTTTGTCTTCTTCACGTGTGTGTATATTTTGTACTGTTCATATGAAGACTCTACAAATATTGTCGTCATCTTTCCTATCTAGAAAGTACAGTTAATGTTTAGATTATTGGTTTATACTGTAGTGAATGAAAACACAGGTGAGGACAACCGATTATGTACAAATTACAAAGTTGCTTGATAAAATAAAAAAACCATACTCTGATACTCCATTTGCAAAATGCTCATTAATTGTCTCAATCTTCATTGTTCCCTTATTTCCATACCTATTGCTTTCTGTTTATGTTCTTCTCTTCTTGATCTTCTCAAACTTCTGCTGCCAGATATTCTATTCTTGACTCACGATATATACTACTTATGTCGATATAAGTACCCCATACTACAATACTACTCTATATATTTTAAATTATACAGTACAAAGTATCAGCCTAAAAACAACTATTATCACTCCCTTCGTTTTTTTTTCCTTATTTATCCACTTTTAAGTGAGAATTAATGATATACAACTGTACAAACTTTATAATAATACTTATTATGGATAAGTAAACTGTTAGCATTGTTGTTAAAATAACTCCATACAAATATCTTTATGAATAAATTAGCTTATTTTGTTGAAACTACAATGATTTATATCAGGGTTTGAATATTGCTAGGCTATAGATAGTAGAAAAAATGTGATAGTTAACTCTTTATCATATACTGATGACGAGAAATTGACTTATATTACTATTTCAAATTAGTTCTTTTCTTATTAATGAGACTGAGATATTTGATGAACACTAGGAATTTGATGGTGATTATCTTAAATCATAATTTTGCATTAACTATATATTTTTTAAATATTAAAATATTGTAAACCATTATGTAACTCATTATATTTCAAAGCTTCTTAGTTCAAATGATCTAATATGATGGCTTTGTGTGGTGTTTGTATGAACTAATGATTCCTTTGTACTTGATGACCGTCTAATTTTGAATTCCAAATACAATACGTTCATTCGTGCTCACCTAGTTCTTGCTGGTCTAAATTGCTCTATTTATAGGATTCCTAGTATGTACAATAATTAAAATACTTCTAATTTTCATACTTTGATATGCTATAATGATTGAAACAGAAGCAGTTGAGTTTTCTTTAGAGAACAATCCCTTTGAAGCTTTAATGAATAGTCCTAAATTACAAGGCATTAGAATGAAATCAATAAATGAAATGCAATGGTAACCAGTGAAAAAAAGTTAGGTCACCATTCTATTCAATCTTTTGGGATTCTAGAGCACACATGTACTGGGACTTTACAGCTTATATTTTTTAAACGTTTAAAGATCCCCATCATATTTAAAAGACTAATATTTGAACGAAGAATATTCTTTTCGATAAATTCTCTTCAGGTTCTACAATTATATGTACAAATTAACAATCCGAAAAAATGACCACGTTAGAGGCGATGTACATCGTTTAAAGCATGTAAATTTAGGATTGTCAAACCAAATAGAATAGTTATCAGAAGGGATTTTGTGGAGATTTAGTATTTTCATAGTTGAAAGCGTGAGTCAATCGAAGCTAGACCACCATGGAAAATCTCGAAGCACT
>NC_031495.1:15069753-15118629 GCF_000237925.1 Schistosoma mansoni
GGACGAAACGGCCACCCAGTGCTTCGAGATTTTCCATGGTGGTCTAGCTTCGATTGACTCACGTTTTCAACTATGCAAATAGAATAAAATTGTTAATGTTCATATGAGTCATATAGAATGTTAACTTGAATCTGTATGTATGTTAATTGAAAATTTAAGATTTGTGAACAGAATAAGTATGGGTCAGATAGGGTGAGAGAGATGGGATAGTGCAATTACAACTCAATCAAATGTTTAGTGGAAAACAAAATTGTGTGAAAAATTAGTAAGACGTAATAAGGAGGGATTAATATATATATGCATCTTATCCTTTTTCTCTTCCCATTCTCATTGTTTTGTGTGGCGCATATATATCTGGTGCCCCTTTGTACCAATATTTGTGTTTAAATAAATAAAATATCGAAAATTAACAAAAGGGTGAATAATCACTGTTTAAAAAGTTTTCAAGATTCAGTCATATAACATTCGTTCATTTACATAATTGTTTGTTTAGTGTGCATGTTTATCAACAATCAGATCTAACAAGTTGCTTGTTAGGTATTTAAAATCAATTTTGCTGTAAAAAAATTAATATTCCAACATGAGTTCCCATTACGGAAGCCGACCCTATTTCAATTTACTTATGAAAATAGTGGTTCTCAATAAGTCGACTTCACGATCACGAATTCTACAGACAACATCAACAAAAGATATTGATTGTTTTTTACGGTGAAAAACGGGATGAAACTAGGACGTTAACTGAAGTTAATACGCTTTGGTATTTAATCTACGACTCGATAAATTAATCATTACTGTCATTATTGACATATTGAATGATAATGATAGACCAGGTTGATATGTCACATACGTGGTGGGTGATGGGGAATTAAGTTTAAAGATTTCTGCCTTCCCATTTTTCCCCCAAAAATCACTCACCTGATAAGTTTTGTGTTATCTGTTAGAGGTACAAAAAAGATGCCATTAAATTTGAGAATCGGTCACAAAACCGAGTTCGCTCACATATATTTGTCGGCGTCACTACTATATATATACTAGTAATAGTATGCTTGTCATACTATAACTGAATCGGACTCGTGGTTGACAAGAGATACTGACGTCAAGTGGAACTTATTTAGTCCAATTTTAGACAATTAATTTTGAAAGATTGGAGTTTGTAATATTCTTTTTCTGTTAATCCACTTTAGTGAACATAACACTTTTCGTAAGTACATAACAGTGAACTTTAAAAACACCAGGAGTTGCACTGATGCTCTATAAAGAAGCGCGAAAATTGCGTATAGGATGGAGATTTTTTGACCCGAGGAGCACCAAAGTATTCTTCAAAACTAAGAAGGAATGAACTACAGTTCATGTCATCCACTGCTACTTACCCATCAATAAAAGCAGCAGAAACTATAAAGATCAGTTTCATGGGTGACCCCAATCGACAGTCAAGAAGTGTCCAGGAAAGACTTGACCATCTTGGCGGGTTATCTGAACGCCAAGGTCGGGATGAACAACACCGGGCATAAATGCATCATTGAGTGACATGAACTGGGATAAACCACAAACTTCAAGGGCTTGTTTTTAGACCGATTATTCACACAACTTCAAAGTCTTATCATTATTGGTAAAGTTCACAAAAGTTGTATTGTGACATTTTTTTTTCAAACTAGTCAAATTACCTTAAGTTTAATATTTAGCTACGAAAGCTTGACCAATCGTTTTCGGTACGTGATTTATTAAAAATTATATATTTTTATTAGGTACAATGCCATTCCATATTTTACTGCTATGAAATTAGACCATACTGACCTCAAGCATTTTATACCAAGTTTATGAAGTTTCCAATTCTGGGCTCAGAGTTAGAAAAATATTCACGAATTAATCATACTACTGTGGAAATATAAGTAGCACGTTATTATAACCAAAACAACTATGGTTCATTTTTGTACTGGTCGTTTGTATCTTTCCATTGATGTTTGGGACTGAAGATGGTCAGTCTCTTATAGGCATATTCGCATCCTGTGAGGATATTGCATTAAGTCACAACAACCAAGGCTATTTTAAATGAATATAAAATTTATCTTAAAGCTCAATGTAAGCACTAATTCGAAACACAGGATTCGTTGAAATGAACTGTAGGGCCAGTGAAATGTCACTGAACCCTAGCCAAATCATCCGGCACTTGGGTCACTAAATATCGAAAAGGTCATCGATCATCGTCAAGGTCAAGGACAATCAGCGCGCATCAGTTAATCATACGCCATGGACTGGCCCATGCGACAGTGGTTCTACTTTCGCTTGTATCTACTTTAACTAATATATTCCTGTAATAACGTCCTTTGTGTTGTAGAGTCTTCAGAGCATCCATGGTCCCTTGATGCGTCGATGGGGGAATACACGTTAGGTGATGATCGCGAGGTGTGACTTCGAAGTTAGCTTGTTCGTTACACCGTTCTCGTCTAACTTGAGTAGGCCTCCAGTCATTCAACATAGATCATAAACGTTGATGGTCTACAGCGCAATTATTGGTATTTCATATTGGTACTAGTGCGTAGAAAATCCTGCCTTCATCAATATTTTTTTTATTTTCTTCCATGATATTATGAAAGATGACTCGCTCTACTTGATCAGAAAAACCTAAACGAAAGAAAGGAAAAATATGTTAGGTGCAAATAAATACCAGCTAGTAATACATTTTTTGTTCTAGTTTTTAAATTTGTGTTAATTCGGTTATTTATTTGGTCTGAAGAAATGGCTCAAATCAAGTCACGAAACGTTAGAAATACAATTTTTTACTCATTGGAATATAACAAAGTAGTATATTTATTATTGACTTTCTACCCAATCCTCAATTTATTTGAAACTATCAAGTCCAACCTTGGCATTGATACCTACAAAATAGCAGTTAAATTTAAAAGTTTGCTTCATATCGACATACATCAACTGGTTACCAGGATAGAAAAATTTCAAACAACATAAATAAATCATCAATAATATATTACATATTACATAGTTGAAGTGACATTTTCTACTCACCCTCCACCTCCAAGATAATATTGACATAAATGAAGATGCTTGATTGAAGTATCACATGATCATTTATACAGAGACATTAGTGTTTAAATGAACACAAATACTTCGATAAATGAGATTGACGTTGTCGTTTGTAAAGCAGATAAAATGATAGAACCAACCAGATTTTGTCCACCAATATGAACAATGCACATACTACAATATTACCTAAATGCGGATAGAATGATTCAACATTACTTATATTGGTTAGACGAATAGGTCATTATCACTTTTTAAAAGAATCTATTGTAAGTAGTATGCTATAAATCCTAATACTAGGGTGTATTCATAGCCTAATATAAAGTATTTCGATAAGCTTATAGCTCTTCGAGAACTAGTTGAAAAGTAGCTTTTTCCTCTATAAAGCTGTAGAAAATTAACCGGAAAACAAGTAGTCATCAGATGCTAATATGCATGGAATTAGACACTGTTCTTGTATAATGCGTTATGAGTAAACTTAGTGTTGATATCATCAGAAATTTAATCATATCTGCTAACAATGATGTTGAATTTAAGATGTTATGTGACATTTTCACACATAGAATGCTTAAATATACACATACATATAATGGAAATCACTTACTAGTACTAAAATACATAAAGTCTGCAGACCGTTTCACAATCACTAAATGCATGCTTTCATTACAGTAGGATTTAGTTTTATCTTATGTCAAAATTTTTGAATCGGTTTATTAGGAATATACGATGAAATATATTAGTATCATTCGAAAAGTTCTGGACAGAAAGCTATTCTCTTCTTAAAATAGCTCAGTAGTTTCCACACATTAAATCTTTAACACCTGGTTTTTGAACTGATGTAACAGACTATATTCTTAATTGTTATAATTAGATACTGTATATAACACAAGTGACGAATAAACTGAATCTGTTTGTTTAACTAGTTTTTGTAATGATCATGACTTGGACAATACCTGTCCTTCGTCACATTCCGGAATGATAAAAACGAAAAACTATTAAGGTTTGTGTACTAATTATTTTCTTCTAACCGGATTAACTAAGCGTTTGTTCAATACTGAAATTTCTGTTTGTGAAGGTGACACAGTTTTTCAATTATTGCTTTTAGTGATGGACAATGTTTCTGTCATCATATATAGAATTTATAATAAATCATAAAGTGTGAGAGATTTGTTTTTTTTCAAATCTTCAAATACTTTGGTGGACTCACTAATATCTCCAGGGATTACATCTATTTAGATCAATATCTTGGATGATTGGGGAGCATGCAGAATGTAAAATGGTAATCTGATAAAATTAGTAATGACGTTCTGAAGAATGAGCATTGTCTCTGTCTCTTTTTCCCTCTCAATTTGCATTTAGCTAACGGTAAAACTAATGGCTTCTAAACTCTATTCTTATCTGAATTCAATTATATGCTGATGCATTAATTTCTTATCATAGATAACTAGTCATTTCAATTAGGAAAATCTTTGTCAGCAATAAAAACAAATACCAGCAACATTAATGTAACATCGCCAGCATTAAGTCTTATACAGACAGCTGAATTAAAAATAGTTTGTAGTGAAGCATATGGATTTGTTTTCTTCACAAACATTTCAATAGCAACTCTTATGTTCAACTATGATGTACTATGTTATCTGTGTTCTTCATGAAAACATTTAAAATAATCTCATAAACATACATAGTGACAGACTATTTACTGAAGTATGTAGAACAAATAAATGTGTGAAAATGAAGCTGAGAACGTGTTTTAATCAATACACTCCATCGGTCTTTGCGAAAGAAACAAATTTCATTGACAGAAGTTATAGATACTCTGTTAGAAGCTTGTAAATAAATAAGCAAGAAGAGAATCTAAGTTGAGTTAATATTAATTGGATTTCTTATTAAATGTAATATCTTTATTGACTTTGTAACGTTTAGATTCAGGCAGATTTTCGTCTAGCTTGAAGGTATGTTTTATGCTGGGAGAGTGTAATGACCAGCTTGTGAGAATGAATCTGAAAAAGAAAAGAATAAGTTTCATTTGAGACAGAATAATTTGATAGTAAAATATTCTCTACCAAGTATTTCTGATTAGAACTTACATTACTGAAAGTCTAAATCTCAGAGAAATTGACTAACTCTATCTGAGATTGAAGAAGCACGTCTTTCTGATTAGAATAAACAACCGAAATTTGTGTATTGAGTATTAATTCTTAAAAAATTTGCTTACACTACCCTATTCAAAAGGAATAGGACTGAATTATTGATTTAATTAATAAAGTGACAATGTAAGTACTGACATGTTCGCCATATCAGCATAAGTGATAACGTCTCAGACTGTTAAACTAGCTGAACTACGTTCAGATCCACTAGGGAGCATCGATCCCCTTAAGATTACAAGTAAGCTTTTCTGACGAGTGCCGACACACATGAAGCCTAGGTCTTACAGGTTTCTTATAGACTACTCTTAACCACCTAACATATAACTATCTCTTTGTGTTTCTGAACACGGTGTTTTCCTCCAATAACCTTAATATGAGGAGAAAATGCTAGACATTCTTCAAGACCCATGAAAATGATCAAGAAATAGCACAAAATGGTTTCAATTTACACATTCTGTTTTTCCATGTGTATAGAAAGTTTGAGTCATTCGTGAAGAACCGGTGAATTGCTCTTAGTTTGAAAAACCCCCCAAATACACTGGTACGGTCGAGGGTGGGGTAAGTCAGCTTTCCCTCTCGAAATGCTCTCACATGGCCACGCGGATACAGCCACTACCAGGAAAGTCCTACTCCCTGCCTTCTCGCAATGGAGGTGTTGTTTACGAATTTGAGAGGATGAAAAGCGAATGTCCGACGCTTTAACCGGGTTGGTGTACACGGAAGGTCCACCTAGGGAAGTTGGGAAACCCTGATTCCCAATCAATGATCCTGAGGTAACAAACGGTGTATGAACCTATTGTTGGTCAGTGGCTATCATGGGACTGCATCTCCTTAAGTTGCTCCACTACCATGTGGATTAGAGCTTTAGGACAAATGCTCCAAGTAAGACCCCCTAACAAAACCATCTGCTTTAGTCTGGGCACCCGAGCAGTATCACAGACCATACATAAATCAAATGAAATGACAGTTAATACTGGAAATACTGTTCTCGCTTCAATTAAAATACAGATAATTCACATTCATTTCATAACATTCATTTTTTTCTTTCTTTATATACTATGTCACTTATCTACTCCTTTCTCTTCTCATTTTGTGTATCCTTATTTTTCAACATGTACAGCAACTCGCCTATGGTGGAAGCCCTGTCCTATTTAAACGATTTCAAGTCAATTACTGGTCCAAAGTTGAACGCTACCGCCGAATACGGCTACTGAAACCACGTGCACCATTCAAACTGGCTTCCTTCAATGTTCGCACACTTATGCAGATCGGACAACAGATAGGGCTGACTATGTCTTTAGAAAGTCCTGAAATTGACGTTAGTTATCTATCCGAGACCAGTATTCAAGACTCTAGTGAAGTGCTACAAATCCACTCTCCATCTGTCGCTTCAAAAGGCTTGTTTTACGTGCGCTTATCCGGGGACCCTGTGGCATCTTCGTCTGATTTTGCTGGCATTGGTGAAGCACTGAGCGCTAGAGCTGAGGCAGCACTAATCGATTGGATCCCCATTAACAGTCGGTTATGTGGTTTTAGGTTAGAAAGCTCCATCAAAGTGAGAAGAAATCTGCATGAGAAACTATGTATTTTTGTCATATCCGCCAGTGCTCCGACAGATTGCAGCCTGGATACAATCAAGAATGAGTTCTACCACCAATTAACTGTTCTCCAGAAAGTGCGTTCTACAGATATTGTAGTACTAGCCGGAGACTCGAATGCTCAGGTCGAGCGTCTAGGCACAGAAGAGAGTCGTTTAGGTGGCCGATGTGGACTTGTTGGTAGCAGGTCAGATAACGGGGACTGTCTACTGCAACTTTGAGCAGACTACAACCTGTTTATGGCTATCACCAACTTCCGGCACAGTCATCGCCGATTTGTCACCTGGCACGCTCCTTCTGCATCTCAAGCTTGGAATCAGATCGATCACATCACGATCAGCTACCGCTGGCGTAGTTGTGTACAAGACTGCCGCTCTTTTTCGGGGCGCCTATCTAAACTCTAATTATGTCCTGGTCTGCGCCAAGCATACCTTACTTTTTAGTGGCCAACAAACTCATAGTCCCAAACGAATCAATATCAACAAATTCGTCGCAGCTCCCGTTGCAACTAATTATCAAAACGAGCTAGGTTCAAGGCTAGCTAACATCCCACCGAAAATTATAATTGGTTGCAATTGCACGACGCCATAAAAATGGCTAGTAAAGTCGCTTGCGGCTTCGCGAAACGTCCCGCTTATAAGCACTGGGTTTCTTCAGGCTCCATACAACTCATCGAAGCCCGTCGGTCTTCTCCGGGTGACAGTGAGTTTGATCACAAACGACGACTGTTAGGTAATGAAATTGAGTGAAGCTTGAGTAAGGACCGAGAAACCTGTTGGTGGGAGCATGCTAATGAGTTGGGAGCAGCAGCTGGATCTAGTAACTGCCGGGAGCTCTTCCAACTCATCCGAGCAACTGTAAGCAAGAAGTCTGATGTGAGCGAAACAATCTGTGAGGATGACGGGATGCCAATCACTAACATCCATCAACGTCTCGGATGATGGGCAGAATTCTTTGAAGGGCAGTTCAACTGGCCTGCTGCTTCGGCAACATCGATCAGACTGTCCTTCCTTTCATGGCCGGTGACGACTGGTCCACCAAATGAGGAAGAAATCCGCAAGGTACTCCAACTATTGAAGCGCCACAAATCAACGGGCCCAGATAACTTAACTCCGGCTCTTTTTAAAGATGGTGGTGTCTTTATGGATAAGGAACTGTGAGTTGTTGACAAAGGTTTGGCAATTAGAGAGTGTTCCAACGTCATGGAATGAGTCAATAGTTGTCCCTATCTTTAAAATGGTTCACGTCGTTTCTGTAACAGCTATCGAGGAGTAAGTCTACTTCCGATTACGTCCAAACTATTGGCTTCTGTCATACTTCGTAGATTGTTCAAAACTCGAGAAAGATTAACTCGGGAGGAGCAGGCTTGTTTTTCTTTCTGGTCGAGGATGCATTGATCATATCTTCACCCTCCGCCAAATGTTAGAACACCGTCATACTTATCGCAGGCCAACAATCGTAGTGTTCCTTGATATCAGGGCTGCCTTCGATTCGTTGGACGGGACTGTTCTTTGGGATTGTATATTGAAGAAGGGTGTGCCTGAGAAGTTTATTAACATCTTAAAGGCCCTGTATAAAAACACCTCAGGTGAAATGAGGGTATACAACCACCTTTCTCCATTGATCCATTCAAGCATTGGTGTTAGGCAAGGTTGCCCAATCGCACCATTCCTATTCAACGTTTCCATCGATGACATTCTGGAAACAGCTCTGATGGATGTAAGTAATGGCGGTGTGGATCTATTGTCTGGAGAATGACTTCTAGACCTTGAGTATGCGGATGATATTGTCTTACTGTGTGATAATGCCCAAGCCATGCAATCCGCACTTAATCAGTTGGCAATCAGTGTCCGTAGGTACGGTATGTGCTTTTCACCTTCAAAGTGCAAAGTACTTCTACAGGACTGGTAGGATTCCACTCCTGTACTCACCCTGGGTGGTGAGCAGATTGAAGTAGTTGAGAAGTTCGTGTATCTAGGTAGCTGCATAAGTGCTGGTTGTGGTGTGAGTGATGGGAACAATTCACGTATGGTGAAAGCCAGAGCGGCTTGTGCCAATCTGGGCCATCTTTGGCGCCTTCTTGATGTTAGCCTGACTGTAAAAGGTTGGATCTACAACGCGTTGGTGAGAGTAGTTTTGCTCTATCCTTTTGAAGCCTGACCTCACCAAGTTGAGAATGATAGATGATTATTTGTGTTTGATCATTGTTGTCTCCGAAGGATTGCTGACATCCAGTGGCAACACCATATTAGTGTGTTCGGGCACAGCGACGATAAATCAATTGGTGTCACCATCTTGGAACATCGACTTCGGTGGCTTGGATATGTTCTACGAATGTCGTCCCAGAGAATTTCTCGCCGTGCATTATTTGCCGAAGCTGGGATTGGCTGGAAAAAGCGGAGAGGTGGTTAGTGTATAAAATGTTGTGGTATGAAAGAAAGCTGTACATGACTGGCTTCTGTTGGTTCTTCACGACTCCATAGTTGGGATCTGAGAAACGGTGCAACACCGTGGCTTAAGACGTTATCAGATTTGGCTCAGAATAGAAGCCAGTGGCGATCCTTTTGTAACTTTATTTTACTCTTTTCATAAAAAATGGACGTAACTTCTTTAACTAGAAGAATTCTTTCTGGTTGTAACTTTGCTTACTGAACTACTCCCAGTTCTATTATTTCACTATCATATACTAATTTCTGTTCGTTATTCTTCCTCTGTTTTCTTATACGCACTTTACATTCACTATCTCTTCACATTCTCATTGTTATTGTGTGGCGCATATGTATTTGATGCCTCCTTGTACCAATATTTATGTGTCTAAATAAATAAACAAATAATAAAACAGTTTAAACAAATAGTCAGATTAATGTGAATATTTGATGGCTTTATATTTCCGTACAAAAGACATTTTAGAATCCTTATGTATGTGTGCCTGGGTTAAATTTAACGTTGAGACCATTTATTCTCACCGTTTTCTCACTAAATACTTTCACATTGTGCTTATTCTCTCAAAATTAAATCTATTGCCAAAACATCGTGTGATCGACTAACATCACAAATTACTTTCAATAGAAAAGTTTTGTAAAGTGACATTAATTTGTTATGTTTGAATAAAATCGAACAAAAGTAGGAGACATTCTCTTGCTCTACTTACAAACACTGAATATTCTACATATAAAAAAATAGGTCGACAGTCCGAATGATTGCATATCATCCGCCTTAACTTAAAATCACATACATGCACATACATAGTGATGTTGACTGGTTTAAGCTCGAATTTACGCACGAAATGATGAGTCATGTGTTGTAGACACTCAAGTCTCATCGTGTTAACGTTAAAACATGGGGGTGTACGACAATGAGACAAAGCCACAGCTAATAGGACGAACCAGACTATCGACCTCTGAAAAATCTAACTTGGATGATAGTGGTGATGATGACTCATACATATGCATTTGAATTAAGCGCACATCTGTATGCAATCCTCTCTGACCCCAAACAGGGTCAGGCAGAATAGCTGAAGTTTGAATAACCCTTACGGATCATGGATAATAAGAGGTTTATTTCATTAAGGAGTAAGAAATTCCAAGTAAAAGTAACCTACGTGACACTTGATTGTATATGCAAAATAGATTTTCATTTGGTATTTCGTAAATAATTTCGTCATCCCAAACCGAGTAGATAGACGATGACATTGTCACCAGTTTTCAAAGTTGTAAAATTCTACCTCAATCGGTTAGAAATTATATAGACAGACAGATAGAGAGGCTAAACAAAATATAGTTAAACTACTGGCACAACCAAGGTGGAGACATGGTTTTCTAGGTCATGTTAACATAATGAAACTGATTTCTGAAAAGGTCAAATTAAGTTTCAGTCTGTAACTGATGCTAACTTAAGCTACGGTGTTGATGACCATGGACATGTTGGTGGCTGTTCACTGAAATTGTTACTATTTTAGATTTTTTCTTCTCATGTTTTGTCGTATGATAGCGTCTGATTCTAAACGAAAACACGGAATACAATGGACAGGTTGGATGCAATTAGACGACTTCGACTTCGCAGATGACATAGCCCTCCTATCCCATACACACCAACAAATGCAGATGAAGACAACCAGTGAAGTAGCACCCTCTGCATCAGTAGACCTCAACATACACAAGGGGAAAACCAACATCCTCAAATACAACACAGAGAACACAAACACAGTCACACTTGATGGAGAAACTCTAGAAGAGGTGGATACTTTCACATACCTGACTACTTAGCATCATCAATGAACAAGGAAGATTCGATGCAGATGTAAATGTGAGGATTGGCAAAATAAGCACAGCCAGCATTCCTACAGTTGAACAACATATGGAACTCAAAACAACTGTCAACCAATATCAAAGTGAGAACCTTCAATATGAATGTCAAGACAGTTAGTTCTACTGTAGGGAGCTGAAGCGTAAAAAACTACTACATCCATCATCAAATAATTACAAATATTTATAAACAATTGTCTTTTCAGGATATTCAATATCTGTTGGTCGGATACAATCAGCATGAGACTATTGTGGGAGCGAATAGATCAGCTTGTAGTTGAGGAGGAAATTAGGAAAAGACGATGGAGATGGATAGGCCATACATTGCAGTAATCATCAAACTGCATCAAGAGACAAGCTCTGAGATGGAATCGTGAAGGGAAATGAAAAAGTGGAATGTCGAAGAACACACTTCGTCGGTAATTGGAAGTAGATATGAAAAGGATGAATGTTAACTGGAAGGAACTGGAAAGTATTGTCCATGACAGAGTTGGATGTAGAATGCTGGTTGGTGGTCTATGCTTCTCCACGAGGGGTAGTATGTGTAAGTAAGTAAGTAAGTACAGCACATATATCGTTAATTTACTTATGAAAGTTGGTATCTAAATCGTGCCTACAGAATGAATAGGGGATTATATTAACACAAATTTAAATATCACAGCTGATTATTTGTTAGGTAGAGGGTACACAACCCAATGTTTATTGGCAGACAATCATTTCAAGTCTCATCATAAAAAGATATCAACTGAAGAGCCACTTGAAACCAAAGAGAGGTTGACACCTATTCCACCGTAGACTAACTCCTAAACAGTGATTACACACAAACTAACATGCAACAGTACACGAAATATTCTAGTTTTGAAGAGAACACCATTACGTGAGGTCACTGAATCATCGTCCGATGGTCATATATGTAAAGTAAGTCAATTGGTTTTGTAACACATCCTCGTATATTGTTATCAGCAAGTCGTCTCATTACAAACATGACTTATTCCATATGTCATGGTTTCCTGTCTGTGACATTAACTGAAAATCGTAACGCATAGCAAACCGACTTAGATTAAAAATGTAAATTACAAAATTATGAACTAACGGCTTAAAAATATCGTGTATGTTACAGTACCAGAATATCGTGAGTAGAAATCTGTCTGGGTTAGTAGATGAGTACTTCATAACAGCTCTTATCTAGGGTGAAGTTTCGGTTTAATACGGGTTCCGAATAACTCTTTGAATTATATCACACTATAATAAAAGGTACTTTCTGACTAATATGAAATCTTTCACAGAAACCTCTGGTCTGATAATTTTAAGTTACTTTTTAATGATGGTCTAACTTAGATCGACTCATGAATCCAGCTATTAAAATTTCAAATTTAACCTAAAATACCTTAAACACAACATGACATAGCAAATCTGTCTTACTTAATATAGATTTGTTTGACCCAACTGGAACTTCGTTACTTTACTGGGTTTAAATATTGTCATTCCAATCAATATTGTTAAAATGATGACAACGGAAATCAAAATTTTGTGATTTATCTTACATTATACATTTAAGAACAACAATAAATGTATTATGACTACGGTGAGTGAAAATAAGTTGAAATTTAGATAGTATTGTATATGTTTAGAGTTTATCGACAGGGCTTTCATTGACATTTTTGACAACAACTTCACCACCTACTTCATATGGGAGCAAGATTTTCAGTTATTTTACAAGTGTTGTAATTGGCAGTCGTCTTGGTAGATTTCATTATTTTCATTTATTCTTGTGTTATGTTGATTGCTTTTATCAGAAGGGGGTTTTGTGGTAGTAATTTTATAGTTGAAATCATAAGTCAATTGAAGCTAAACCACTATGGAAGACCTGGAAGCACTGGACGGCCGTTTCGCCGTTTTGTCAGCTAACCTCTGACCTGGTAATATTGTGAAGATTGATAATGAAAACTTTGAAACACAAATATCATTAAAATCATTCATCTAAGTTGTAGATCTTATCTATCACGTTAACAAATTTAATTGTTGAAACATGATTTGTATTGCATATACTTTAGGAAGTTCTGTTGTATTATCTATGATAGATATTTACTATTATGATAGTTCTCATTTTTCTCAATCATAAATGATATAGTTGTATAATTTTCTCAATTAGAAGATACCAGTAAACATTCTTTCTTTCCCTTTCATCGTTGCTTCAAAATTGTTGTGGCCTATTTTACTCCATCTTTTGAAAAAAATTCCCAGTGTTTAGAGTAAAGTTTATGTTATGCAAGCTTCTGAAAAGTATAAATTTTCCTTATAAAAATTGACCTTAAATATTTTACTGATTATTAACGTACATACAATTATGTACATTAAACGAAGTGCAACAATACAAATACTTACAAAGTAAGACTAATTCAAGAGACTATTGTCCGATCGACTAGATTACTCTGGGGCTAAGGACTGATGTTGAAAAGTCGATAATTCAGGTCACGAGAGCATTCAAATAAATTATCGTTGTATTTTCAGTTCAGTGCTTTGCATATTTAGCAACAGTATCTAAATGATAATTCTATTTTAATTTTTATATAAATCACTATGTGTTTTACCGAAGTACTTAGAGAATAAATCATTATACACAATTGTGTATATCCTGTTCAAAAATGTCGATCGATTAGGTTACTTCATATCAATGAATGGAAATACTGAGAAATAATGATTTGAGCAGAATAATATGAATTACTTTTGAATTAGTTGGACTTTCAACAACCATCTTAAACTTGCAATATTTTAATATCAATAAGCATAAGTGTAATATAACAATATTTTTTACAGATATCAAATTGATCAAAAGTTAATGTGAACACTTGTCAGAATAGTGTAGTTAATATTCTTAATTACTTACTTACTCCTGTTACCCGTCGTGAGGCAGCATAGGCTGCCCACCAGAATTCTCCATCCAACTCTGTCCTGGACAATCCTTTCCAGTTGTTGCCAGTTCATATTTATCCTTTTCATGTCTGCTTCTGATTCTCGATGCAGTGTGTTCTTCGGTCTACCTTTTTTACACTTCCCTTCAGGATTGTGGCGGTTACTAAAATGGCATCAAGTTAGTATTAAAAAGATCATAGGGTTTGAAATGTGTAGACACACTTATTATGTATGCAACTAGACATTTAGATGTCGAGTTTGTTGTAACATGAAATTAACGATGAGTTCGGCATTTTAAACATTACTGTACGATGGATGACAGATGGCACAGTTTAGAGGTCAATTTATCAAAATTTTGCATAAAAAAATGGGTACTTGGAATTCGGAAATTCTTTTGCATTTAGTGAAGAGACTGTTTTACAGAACACAACGGATATGAATCACTCATAAATTTAGGAAAGTATTGTGAGATTTTAAGGATAGCCTGAGGAACAGCAGTTATTGACAAAGATTCATCTATAAATACGAAAACCTGAAAATAAAGATCGATTTATAATATAGCATAGCATATCGTATCATAAAATATATTCTATAAGTTAGTATCACCCACTCGACTTGGTTGATTCCACTTAGCACTATTCGCATTAGTACTTACAGAAATCTATCACGAAGATAGTCATTAGTAAGCAGTATGATATTCATTTAGTTGTCGGTCTCACAGAATCTCACAGATTGCACAACATTGCTTGATACAAATTACTTTTTGACTGAGTTCCAAACATTTTTACAGCAAATTATGACTTCGTGGTCTAAAGGTATACAGGAAGAGCCAGTGTCTGATTTCGTTTGAAGTGTCTTTAACACAGTGTTTAGAATCCTCAAGTTAAGAAGAAGTAGCTTGTACAGTACTACTTGATTCTCAATGGTTCTCTATCTGATGTCAGTTTATTGTGAAAATTGCTGTACTTGTTGTCACTCTTATTTTAAAAACCGTTTGTGGAATCATGAATGCGCACTTATGGGGAGCCCCATACTGTGACGAAACGGCCGTCCAGTGCTTCCAGATTTTCAATGGTGGTCTGACATTGATCGATTCGTGACCTCAATCATAAATAAAATTATTTTGACTTTTCAGTTAAAACTGTGCAGTTTGTGATGAATAACATATAGACACTGCCTATCATACTTATTCATTATTCATACTTTATTCAATTTCATTTAAGTTATAAACTATAAATTCTTTATAATGGTGGTAGTAGTATTGTGGTAGTATTAGTTCGTTTCATTTAAATACAGTTACATACAAACAGGTTGAATTCTGAATAGTTTATTTCAGATATAGTCGTATGAGTAGTATATAACAATATCGACAAATATTACGAGTCCACAGTCTACTGACGATATACATTCAATACTTGTTTATACTGATGACGATGTTGTTGTTGTTTTTGTGGATGCTGATGACTCACGTGTCGCATGCATATACGTTGCCATAGTTATATGTATATGTGTCTATATAAGTGTATAACGTTACTGACAGACAGAAATAACAAGGAGAGAGAATATACAGAATATACTCATTCTTTATTTTCTGCCTCGTAAAACACCCGGATTCATAAAACATTTTTTACATAGTTTTGTAACATTTTCTTAGCGATAAAAATTGAAGAATATATATATATATAATGAAATTTTCTGTCTAGCTAGCATGTGATTGTGACAAATTGACTGGCTGTCTTACTGTCTGAGAAATATCACTGTAATCAAAATGTTCATATCTCTGGTAAGACAACTTACGTAGGTAGTGAGCCAAGTAGTATCACATGAACAACAAAACTGATAGAATAAATAAAAATTTATTCATTTAAGTGGTATTTAAAGGAGTGATTACTCTGAAATCTACACTTTTCAACATGGACTGATAATATCGGCGAACCGACGAATGACATATTAGTAAATAATATATCTAGATATTTTTTGTCTGGTTTTTTAGGACTATTCATCAGAGTTTACTACCATCATCTAGATATACAAACAAATTTAAGACATAAATATTTCATTGAAAGGCTTCAGTGGGAATCACCCTAATTTACAGATTGCATTCATCACACACTCATCTCAATTAAGGTACCATTAGAAAAGAAACCACACAACAATCAGCAGACACTTCATTTTAGGATGCCAATTATCAAATCACCAATTAAACCGATATCTACAAGACTCCATCAACCAGATTATCATGGTAAACTCACTAGTGATTTACTTCATGATTTTCTCGGAGTTCCAGTGAGAATTCGTGACTGGTGGAGTTCAGATATGTTACATGTGAAACACTCATCAC
Source organism: Schistosoma mansoni (assembly GCF_000237925.1). NCBI lineage: Eukaryota > Metazoa > Platyhelminthes > Trematoda > Strigeidida > Schistosomatidae > Schistosoma > Schistosoma mansoni. Next base: position 15,086,093 of record NC_031495.1, read on the forward strand.
CAATTATATTGGATAACCATCAAACGATATTGTCAAAGTGATTGAGATTTCGATTGTAGTATTGAGTGCTGACTCATTAGTTCAAACGAGTCAGTGGTTGATATGAGATGTGAATGTTCTGTATTAGATCACTATTGATGTTATATGTAGGTTCTACTGAGTAGTGTGACACTATGATGAATCATGTGTGTAATGTTTTGTGTTTTTCAGTGGTACCTCAATTGAGATTAATCTATGATGAATACAACTTACGTGTTTGAATTACACCATGTACTGACCTTACTACTGGTCGAAAGTCTTGAATGTTTGAGATGGGTTGTATATAAGACTGAGAATATATACCTCTGAAGTATATATATATATATATATATATATATATATATATATATATATATATATATGACTTTTAAACCGAGATATTTGATTTGATTAGTTATCGAAGTCTCTGCTATGAATATATGCTTATCCGGTTTCCCTTAGAGTCAGTTTAGTTGATTTTGTGAATAATTTTAAATGAAGAATCTGATGGAGATAGATGATGAGAATTAACTATTTAGTGTAATCATTATCCAATGTTGTCTAATGCTTATCTGTTTGTAATCTCAATTTCTTTGGTACCAAAGATCATAATTATGTATTAGAAATTAAGAATATTGTTTAATTGCTCAAATTAGTAACGAAAATATGAACTAAATGATATTGAACTACTGACATTATCAAAACTTGTACCCTAACAGCAATGTAATTATCATGAGTTCAATTATGTAGACGATTAAGACTTCTCATTGTTAATAAGAAAATAATCATGATGAGACATTTGTTAGTAACTTCCAGTTTCTTTTTTAACGCTTCGTCGGTTTTTGTTATTCTAAATTGAACAAATGTTTTATTTTTCATACTTGAAATCATGAGTCAATTGAAGCTAGACCACCATGGAAAACCTGAAAGCACTGGACGACCGTTTCGTCCTATTGTGGGACTCCTTAGCAGTGCGCACCCACGACCCCGCACTCGCGTGGTTCGAACCCAGGAACTACCAGTTTCGCGCCGGAGCACTTAACCGATAGACTAGTGAGCCGGCATCCAACGGTGTTAATGTCTAACTTCAACCAATCCACGATGTTTGAGCAACCGTTCACCAATTGTCTTCAGTGAGTTGATATCTCTAATGTTTTATTAATCCAACAATGTTTTTCAAAGTTAATTAGGTATCAGTAGAATAAACAATCAAAATCATAGGGTACTAGATATGATCCATGTTAAAACGGGAATTCTTATTTTCCGATGTATTACCTAATATATTAATTAATAAATTGGTAAAACCGAATCTAATTCATTCCATAAGATGTAGTAGCATTAAATTTAGTTTCTTTTATTATTCTCAATCAAATTTTGATGATCATTTCCAATAAAAACAGGAAATGGTAACTTTAAATTTTCTGAATTAAAACAGGCAAGATAACAATTATTATCATTATCAATACTAATTACAGAATTAATTATCATTAATAATCTAAATACTTTCAAAAAAAATATAAATAAATAAACAGAATTGAAGTGTTATTGCATTCGAAAGTTAATATGTTTAGATCATTGTAAGAATACATCACGTGGGATTCGAACCCAGGACCTTCGATCTCGTGCTCGGGCGCTTAACCTCTAGACCACTGAGCCGGTATTCGACATCGGTAATGTCTAAATTCAATCAATCTACGAAATTGCGCCACCGTTCACCATTGTCTTCAGTGAGTTACTGCCTCACAACAGACACAGTTGAACTCCACTGGTTATGGCTTCTCACTAGAACTCCAGGAAATGCCTCTTAAAGTCAGTCACTAATGAGTACATGATGGTTTTGTGGAGATTGTAGTAATTTAATAGTTGGATTCATAAGTCGATTAAAGCTAGGATGAAACGACCGTCCAGTGCTTCCATATTTCCATAGCGGTCTAGCTTTAATTGACTCATGAATTCAACTATTAAATTACTACAATCTCCACAAAACACCCTTTCTGATTCAATTTAGATTTATTAAAGGTATCGTAGTCTCTAAACTGATTGGGTTTGGTTGTGAAGCTTTCACTGTTCTTCTGAATAACAACATTATTACCATATACTTTAAAAAGAAGTTAGCTATTAGAATTTCACTAGAACTGACTAACAGCTTGTTTAGTTGATCTGAAATTTAGTTGATTATTATCCATAACTGTATGTTTGTTATTTGTATGTTTATTTTCATCCTTTCGCATCTCAGTTTGAATAATTACTGAGATTTTGTACTACATGAAGATTGATTGTTCATTACTAAATTTCATTCATGTAACTGGTAAAAGTTGAAATTTACATGGAGCTATTTTGATCCAGTTTTAGGATTTGTTTTCTTCTATAGTGCTTCTTAAGTGTATTCATAAAAAGACCTTATCACTTCGTTAAAATCAAGATTAACTTCATAATATAGATGATAAGGGTGTGATCTACTCTTCAACACCTAACCAAATGTACAAATGCCCACTGTGATGAATACATTATCATAAGAGTAAGACAGAATACAAAACCTTACAATCGTTTGTAGAGTCCTGATTACATTTAGATCATCATATCCTATAATTAACACAAAAGGTGTCAATTTATAACACATTAAAAACTATAGTTTTCTAATTTATGGTTTCAATCGCCAGATTGTTTATGAATGTGCTTTCTTACATTGTTGATTGTTGTTCATTAATTTCTCGGTTCAACGAAAGTGTAATCGCTTTGTATACTGAACTGTTAGCTGATATTTTCTCTTATTCTTCTTCAGCATTCAAATTCTCACACGAACGCTTTTGTTTATACCCACGCTAGATGCAAACCTAACAACAACTGAATCTTACAGATTCGAGTGTATATTATAATTCAAAGAAACTCCTAAGCAGCGCTGTAATTTCAAATTCTGGTCTTCAGCTGATGCTGGTTTGTAAAGTAGAAAACACAGTAAAATGAAGTGTAACTTTTTTATTAACGTATGGATGACTAAACCAAGCTCATGTTTAATGTTTCATTGAAATCGTGAATCGATCTAAGCTAGACAAACATTGAAAACTTGGAAGCACTGGACGACCGTTTCGTCTTAGTACGGCACTCGGTAGTGTGCATCCATAACCCCACATGCAGAACTCAAACCCGGCACCTTCAATATTGCGCTTGAACGCTTAACCTCTAGACCAGTAAGCCAGCATCTAATGATGTCAGTATCTAACCTCAATCAATCCGTGACCATCTTCCATTGTCTTCAGTGAGCGACTACCTCATACGTCATGGATTAGCTCCGTCGGTCAAGGATTCTCACTAGAACTCCGAAAATTCCCTCTTGAAGTTAGCGGGATCATGGGTGCGTACTGATGAGGAGTCCCAAGTTTTTATCAGTGGTCTGACTTAGATCGGTTCATGATTTTAATAAAATTGAACAACCTCCACGATTACATACCGAAAATCAATTTTATTAGTTTGAAAAACATGGGAATCGGGTAAATGATCTTTATTAATGTTAGAAATCTGTATTTTCTAGTAAGTGAAAAAAAGACAGAACAAAATTTTTATACTGATGTTTCGCTGTTCACTGCGAATAACTTATCAAAGTAATAATAGGCGAGAATTTAAAAAAGTCTAGGTTTATTTATGGTAACTAGGTCAAAGTTCTTCTGTATGAAGTAATATTGAATTGTTGAGTTGAATGAATGAATAACAGGTATATATTCTTAGATCTGATGAATGAATGAATCATAAAAAACTGCATGTGTTAATGTGGTGGAAAATCTTCTTATCACATTCGTGTTAACAATGTTAGTTTGTGAGAGGAGGCTTTTTAAATCAGATTAAATTTTGTTTTGTCTCCTAGTTCTTATTTGGATAACTTTGATCCCACTTTTTACCAAGTGATTCTTCTAAAAGACGTTCTTGATCATTTTTTAAGTTTTTCTGAACTATTTCAATATAAATATTATCGTGGCCTGATATTATGGTGTGTAAACTTCTGGTTGAAGATTTCTCAAGCTCTATTGGACTTCTCAGTTGTCGAACAGAAGCTCGAAGATTTTCATTCACTCTAATATTAGTTTATCGAGTAGTCTGTTCGATGTATATTGTGTCATAGTCTGAACATTTTATTTTGTAGATATAATTAGATTGTGAATTATTGAGTAATTCATCTTTTAAATAAACGAGGTTGTTTCGTAATATGTCTAAAGAATACCCTGATATTGGATTTATTAAATACTCTTCTGATCTAATTTGATGTGCGTGACCTGCATCGGATTATGACTAATGTAGTCCATAAATTCGGAACACTTTTTTGATAATATTTAAAGTTGGTTTCTATTCTATGGACGAAATTCTTCGTATAGTTATTTATTTGAAGAATTTTGTTTATGTGTGTTGGTTTATAATTTGTTTCCTTTTCATTTGTTATCAATGTGTGAACTCTTCTTAAAAGACTGGAGACAACTGATATCATTCCACTGATGGAATGTGAGGGTTTAAAATCCTAATCTTTGTGTTAATTTCTTAAAACGTCATATTAAAATATTCATTTTCTTCTCGATTAACTAGACAATCTAAAAATGTCAAACTACCTCAGTCTAATTCTGATTCTGAAGTAAATCTAATACTGGACGATTCATTGTTTTAATACGTAGAAGTATTATTGACGTATCGTAGTCATATTTTTGGTTAGAGTATGTTTAAGATATTTTCTTGAAATTTATTGATGAATAGATTTGCGATTTTAGACGGTGGAGGTTAGCCAATCACTACTTCATTGGCTTATTAATGCTAAATTTCCCTAAAGTGTAAAATAATTACTTCTTAAGCAGAATTATAAGGCTTTGATGATTTCACTAATGTTGAATGAAGACCTTTCTGATAGATAACTTCGGATAATAGGAATGATAGCATAACTTGTGAATGTACTTTTGTTATATGTTAAATAATAATTTATTACTAAATAGAGATTATTGGACTTAGAAAATGCTGTTGGTTTACAATCAACTCATATATGTTGGTATGATGTGTTAATCTAAAATGATCAAACAATATACATCGTAAAATAAGAATAGAAATCTTAATAGAATAAAGTAACTGTATTTTACAGATGCCAAAGAATATCAAGCGACCTACTGCTCAGAATACTAGCTTTTTGGTGGGTAGACAAATATCTCACCTATGTCATGGCTTCCGTAAGATAGTAAAAGTCAGTAGAACGTTTTGTATTTATTTCAGGATTTCTTCAGCCACCAATCTACAAAGGTTGATGAGAATTCTAAAACAGATAAAGCGGTTAACACACTCGACTTGTTCATTTCCACATACCACTGGACATAACAAGGGGAACCAATATCCTTGAGTTTTCGTGGCGAACATTATATTTCAAGCAGATTAATCGGGTTGATTCATCAGTAAAATATCTTATGTAGTGATCGTTGAATAGAACAAATTCATAAAAAAGAGACTCTTACATGTCTTGTATAAATTTGATAACTATTTATTTACGTTTTATTATCTTTTTAGGTAGTAGTATTAGTAGTATAACTTTAAAAATGGTTAAATTTCTAGTTTTATAATACATGATTAGATTTCATTTTGAATATATCTTCATTGTTTAGCAAACATTATATAAAATCATTAAAATCCTTTCTGGTTGATATAAACTATACAATTGCCATTTCATTTGAAAACTAGACCACAGAATATGAAAATCCATAAATAACATTCTAAAAAAAATAATAATAATAACTACTTATCTACGGTCATAACAAGTCACGTTCCGACTATTTTTGTTCTTTTCTGACGAACTTTGAAATGAAATTCAAATGTTAACAGTCCATTTATATATACATATGTATATATACTGATTCACATTGGAATCGTCATGTTCTAATTGTAGTGTGGTAAATATAATTCTCTGTAGTTTATCGATTAACCACACGTATAAACATGTTTATATTGTAGTCAAGAAATCATATAGAAAAGTTAAATCTTCAGTTTCCAATAGCTCTGACTACAATTTTCATGTATAGAATAAACGTAATCTCTACAGAACTAATGATATAGTTGATGATTGTGTAAAGAGAGAAATTTCTTACTTTTTTCATATTATTTTTTCACAGGGTTATGATGATTTTAAAGGGATTTCCTTCATAAAATGATGATTGATACAAATCTGTTACTTACGAATAACAAGTAGGGGGCTTTGAATTGAAACGATATGATTTAAACTGAAGTTATTAAGTTAGTTTGCTAATAAGTTATATTTTAATGATATATTCTCATATGATTCACATTAACTATTAGCGTAACAGTTATAACAATAATTGGAAGCTTGTCAATATTTGAATAAATGATTCATATTATCATATGCCTTCTAATATGCTGTTCAGTCTTGATATACTTTATAAGTTGTAAGTCCTTCGAAAACTCTTTAATCTCAGCATCCCATTATTAATACTCTTGAATTATCGATTCTGACCTCAACATTTGAGAAACTGAATTTTAACTCGTGATACAGCGTGATTAATCCTAAAGAGTTATACACGTTCCTTGTATAGAACAACACTATACTTTAATCGTAACTTCAGAAAGCCTATAACTTTAAATGATTACTGTTTTCAGCAGTCTTAAACTTGTCATTTATTGTTGGAATTAAATATTTCAAACAGTTGCAATTTCGAATATAATTATTCAATAAGTTGGTCAATAGTTCTATTTTCTGAAATCTATTCAGGTAGGGTTTAAGGAATTTAGTTTCATGAGTAACTTATCATTTTAATTGCTTTAATTAGTCCCGTATTTTATGAAGATATTTGTTTCCTCATAACATAAAACAATTAAATAATGTTAATTAGAAGAAGTAACTATAATCCTATGATGTATTAGGTGTACATAAAGGTCATGAACTCTGAGGTTTAAACAAAGCTTGGAGCGTTAAAAAGAAATACAGTGAATTACGCTTTTCACAGAGAAAAAAAAAGCGACTATTCACATTACAAACTTTATGAATCTCATAAACTGATCACGTACAACTATTGACTAAGAAAGATGAAATCTTTTGTCAGATGAAAGTAATCAGGACAGTTTATAGGTTATTAGTGTATTATCCAAAATACGTAAATATCACTTTTAAAATATAATTCAGAATATGATATGTACTGTCGTGTTTATAAATGATTGAGAAAAAGCCATAAGTATATGTATTTTATGAAACTAATTAATTTTGTAAATTATGTAAAAATGATAATGAAAACCTCTTATTAAACTTAAAGTCATTACCATTGATTTATAGTCTGAAATACAGTGGGTGGTAAATAATCTTAAATAATAATCTAAGGAATACAACTATCATTTTTAAATCTTAGTCATAAGAAGTGGAGAAAGTACAGTTGGTATAACTGTACATCAGTTTATTTTGTGTAAAACTCATTCGATTAGCGGCTAGCGATAAGTTCAAGGAACAAATTATTACTTTTTTATCGATAGGGATTTGAATCAAATTCAAGCAGTTGCCACAGTTGTTTAGTGATTGGACAAAAACTCTGCACTCGGTTTACGTGTTATTAGGTGCTCATCAACAAAGTGTACCTGTAATTTTGAGGGAATCGGTGGTCTCTGGCTAATTCGGTCCTGCATTGCTTCAACTTCACAGTTTGAGACGATACCACTGAACCATTCTGTCAGTGAATATCTTCCTGTAGGTCTGAAATAGTTATAATTGATCAAACCCTGAGGTGTGACGAATGTCATACTGCCCAAACCAGTATTTATTTAGACTCAGTAGCCAAGTGGATAACGCGATGGTATTTGAATAGAATGTTACTAGGTTCGCGTCCTGGGTTGACCGTTAACTGTGGGATGCAAGTACATCCAGTTGAAGAGTCTCACGGCAGACGAAATGTGCGTTCTGAATTACTCTTCCACCTACCAACCATCGCTGCTTATAATAATATATTATATCTGTTGTGAAGATGATATAACAGCTGGAAGTCAGTGTGCGATGATTAATATTGAACTCTTATTAGTGAAATGTGATTCGACAAATTATTCTTATCAGTACGGAGATTTGTGGAGATTGTATTATTTTCACAGTTGAATTCACAAGTCCCATACTATGACGAAGTGACAATCCAATACTTCTAAGTTTTCAATGGTGGTCTAGCTTAGACTAACTCGTGAATTCAACTGTGAAAATTAATCTTAATTATATTTTATTCTGTATCTCATTATTATATACTTAAATACTTTACTTAATTTGATAAAAGCAGGTTAATGATACTGTATTTTGATATGCATTCAGTAAAGATTTATGAACGGTTGTCATTTGACTAATCACATTAATGAAGACCGATCGATAGTCAGTTCTTAAGATTCATACATGCCTACATAAATGCACATGTATATATAAATGGTTTCTTATTAAGTGAAACAGATCATACGCTTTCTTCTTGTATACCTATCGGGATACTCAATTTATTTATGTGATATTGAGTAAAATTTTTAATTGTATTAATTTTAAATTTAGTAGTCTGTTTATACAGCATAGATGTATGTCATAATACTGGAGACGTCTCATTCATATTTGCTGACTAGAAATTTTCATTGATTGTCATCCTGGTGTATAATATGATATTACATATAATCAGTCAGTCATAAAAGAATCGTGTTAAGTTAGAAAAATATATATTCAATCAATCTGTCACTGTATTTTATGTAGTTTTGAATGAGTTGGAAAAAACATGAAAAGTTTTATTTTCTAGGCTGATCTAACTTACAATATAGATTACTAGTAGTTGAGGTTGATCAATGATTATAAATATACCGAAGACTTTATATGTAAGGATACTATTTCATGTATCATATATTGTTATTATTGTTAGTAATTAAAGGGGCTTTACTCAATCTGCATATATCAGAAATGTTAAATCTAAACTAATAGAATGAATATTCAACATTACATTTTGTTACACTGATCATCTCCCTACTTTATGCTTCAATAATACAGTGACTAATAGTAATGCAGTGAGGTAATGAATTAACATCAAATAGACCGAAATTCTAAAGTATTTTAGTGAAAGAATTAACTAAATCACGCACCATTTTCATCGGAAGCCCATGAATGTTACTGAATGTATGTTTCATAGTGAAAAGCCAACCAGATTAAACAAAATTAAACCATTTAAACTCTTTCATCCGAATTGAAAGATCTTCATTCAAAAGAATTATGACGCCTTATGATGAAAGCCGAGATTCTTCGAAAGTAAGGAGGCTTATACCCATTCTAACGACCACAACAACAATTAATAAGGGTACATGGAATGTCCGGAAAATTGAATCTACCGGACATCGAAGCAGAACATACAGACCTTCCTATAGATGTCACTCCACCAACGATCGAAGAAATCAGGATGGCTTTGGGAGGAAGAACAAGTGCCACTGACAGACTGGAAAAGAAGGACACCTCATCTAGATACAAAAGAAATGAGATATGAACAAATATGAGAACTACAGAGAAATCACACGACTGTCAGTACCAGGAAAAGCTTTCAACAGAGGGTTGCTCTACCGGATGAAAAATTCAGTAGACGCTCAACTTCGAGATCAACAGGCTGGAATCCATAAGCATCGCTCATGCACAGACCAAATGCCAACACCACGATCATCGATGAACAATAAATTGAGTGGAGTTCTTCACTATACATCAACTTCATTGACTATGAGAAAGCATTTGACAATGTGAAAAGGAGAACATTATGGAAACTTCTTAGACATTATGGAGTTCCTGAGAATATCGTCAACAACACCCGAAATTCATACGCATGGAATACAGTGTAGACTGATGCATAGAGGACAACTGACAGACGCATTCCAAGTGAAAACCGGAGTCGGACAACGATACTTACTGTCTCCATTTCTCTTTCATCTAGTGGTCGACTGGATTATGAAGACCTCGACATCTGACGAGAAAGACGGAATACAATGGACAGGTTGGATGCAACTAGACGATTCGGACTTCACAGATGACATAGCCCTCCTATCCCATACACACCAACAAATGCAGATGAAGACAACCAGTGAAGTAGCACCCTCTGCATCAGTAGACCTCAACATACACAAGGGGAAAACCAACATCCTCAAATACAACACAGAGAACACAAACACAGTCACACTTGGTGGAGAAACTCTAGAAGAGGTGGATACTTTCACATACCTGACTACTTAGCATCATCAATGAACAAGGAGGATTCGATGCAGATGTAAATGTGAGGATTGGCAAAATAAGCACAGCCAGCATTCCTACAGTTGAACAACATATGGAACTCAAAACAACTGTCAACCAATATCAAAGTGAGAACCTTCAATATGAATGTCAAGACAGTTAGTTCTACTGTAGGGAGCTGAAGCGTAAAAAACTACTACATCCATCATCAAATAATTACAAATATTTATAAACAATTGTCTTTTCAGGATATTCAATATCTGTTGGTCGGATACAATCAGCATGAGACTATTGTGGGAGCGAATAGATCAGCTTGTAGTTGAGGAGGAAATTAGGAAAAGACGATGGAGATGGATAGGCCATACATTGCAGTAATCATCAAACTGCATCAAGAGACAAGCTCTGAGATGGAATCGTGAAGGGAAATGAAAAAGTGGAATGTCGAAGAACACACTTCGTCGGTAATTGGAAGTAGATATGAAAATGATGAATGTTAACTGGAAGGAACTGGAAAGTATTGTCCATGACAGAGTTGGATGTAGAATGCTGGTTGGTGGTCTATGCTCCTCCACGAGGGGTATCAGACAACATTAGGTAAGTTTGTATCAGTGAATAAACAATTACTATTAAGCTTATTTAAAACATCTTTGTATATATTACCGATAAAATTTATTGGGCAATTTCTTATTGGTAAGTGTACCATTATATAGTAATAATGGTTAAATATAAATGAAAATTAATAAAGTATTGACTTACGAACCTAAAACTTGACAGATGTAACAATTTTTGTCATTAGAAACTTGGATTTATTGTTTGAAATGAAAAATATGACTTTTCTAATTTTATGTTTTCAGTAGCTTTCACCATTTATGATGAAATTATTTTGTAATTTCAATAAATATTTAATATAAAATAGTTTCTCTGACATTATTTAATTAACTATTAATTGTAAGATAGATACAGTTAGACGACAAATTTCATCAAGGAGCAAAATCAGTCAGTAGAACATTTCGAAGTAGGACTTGGTGAATTGTATGGTTTTCTCTCTGTTTTCAGTCAGTCAATCAGTCACAACGTAGAACTTCGTACGTACGTACATCAATTCGAGTTGCCATACCACGTTAACACAGAGACGCAGTTGTCGATTCAAATCCCATAATGGTAGAAGTAGTAAGAGTATAAGCAGTAATCCAAAAGATTAGGGTTTGAAGATGTTATTCAAGGAGTATCATCCAGTGAAATAAATTTGGAAAGAGAAAAAGATAGAGACATGAAGAATTAAGAAAATTAGAACTTGGGAGAACACATGGAGTGGATGCACCTTCACCGTTGTAAACGATTTCGAGCCATGTCATTCAAGGTCTCTAACCATCGATTGCTATCATCTCGCGGATCCCACCCAGGTAGTCTACACCTACCAACATGGCTCAGTCCACTTGTCAGTGACTTCATGGATTTGTTAGTAAGCACTTTCTCAATAGAATATATAAATCTCTTGATGACTGCGATACATCAGAACCCTTTTTTTACAATTACAATTCCAGTCAACTCTGTACAGCATAACCATTATTCATAAATAATCAAACGTCCTTAATTATTACTTGGCCAGTATCATGGGTTGACTGACGTTTGGTATGAAGAGGAATTTAATTATACATCTCATCATATAAATCCGACGAATTTGTAGCCTTAATAGAATTAAACCTTCTAGAAAAATTGTTTGTTTTAAAAATGGATAATGGCTGAGATTCATTAACAAAAGCATGAATCAAAAATTTCAGAAGTATCAATAGCCTCTGTACCAAAAGAAAACGCTTTAAATAAACATCGATTTCAAAGAGGACGACGCAGCAGACTTCTTTAAAAGAAAGATTCATGACTTCCCCAAAAGAACGTTCTTCATAGGAACCTTAACGTTAATATTCTTCAACTTTCTAGTGTACAACATTAGCCTAAAGAACGAGCTTATAGAATTGACGATTTACCAGTTCATCTTCACAGAATATGTCATACTTTTTAAATCTGACTTAATTGAAGGGGTCTTATGGAGATTGTTTTGATTTACAGATTGCATTCATCACACACTCATCTCAATTAAGGTACCATTAGAAAAGAAACCACACAACAATCAGCAGACACTTCATTCTAGTATGTCAATTACCAACTCATCAATTAGACCGATATCTACAAGACTGCATCAACCAGATTATCATGGTAAACTCACTAGTGATTTACTTCATGATTTTCTGGAAGTCCCAGTGAGAATTCGTGACTGGTGGAGTTCAGATATGTTACATGTGAAACACTCATCACCAATTATATTGGATAACCATCAAACGATATTGTCAAAGTGATTGAGATTTCGATTGTAGTATTGAGTGCTGACTCATTAGTTCAAACGAGTCAGTGGTTGATATGAGATGTGAATGTTCTGTATTAGATCACTATTGATGTTATATGTAGGTTCTACTGAGTAGTGTGACACTATGATGAATCATGTGTGTAATGTTTTGTGTTTTTCAGTGGTACCTCAATTGAGATTAATCTATGATGAATACAACTTACGTGTTTGAATTACACCATGTACTGACCTTACTACTGGTCGAAAGTCTTGAATGTTTGAGATGGGTTGTATATAAGACTGAGAATATATACCTCTGAACCTTCTTCAGAAGTATATTAGTTCAAGCTGTAAAATTTCACACCTGTACAGGAAGAAAAAGTACAATAAATATGGGATAATTGTTTGGTTATGTAGTTTATGGAAACTTGTTCTCTGTGTATACAATGTAACTGACTAAGTGAATTTATGTTGTTATTGTTTTTGTCTTTTAATTCAATACATCTGTATTTAAAGACAAACTTGTATAGTATATCATGTAATTAATCTCATAAATTAATTCGTTTCTTTTTCAAGTATATCATTGAGAACTACTTCATTTCTCTCTAGCAAACTCTCAGCAGGTGGATTCATCTAGATTATAAGGTCTAGTTCTGTTTATCATTTTGATTTAGTGTAGATTATGTACACATTTTCTAATTGCATAATTAGTTACGCTGAACAAGATGAAGAACACAGGAGAAGTACACCAATCACATGAGTACTAGTGTACATGTGGAATCAATATGTACATGTACAATAATTACATAAAAGTAATCACATGCAGGTAATATACATTTATATCATGCTTAACAGAATGCATTTTATGAATAGCAGAATATTCTACCTCAGTTACGTTATGCAAATAAATAAAATTGCAGTTGTATGTTCAATAATATCACTATTCAACCGATGATGTAAATTACTAAATTAAATAATACGATCACTACTAATAGACTATATTCAATAATATATAGTTATTTGATATAGTTGATCCGATCAAAATGTATGGAATATTATTAACGGAAGTTTGAGATGAGCGATGTTTGATTCAAAATTAAAACTATCATGTTATTGATTTCAAATGTTTTGTGTACTTTTGAAGGTAATTTTAATCACCAACCTTACCTCAGCCAAAAAATCTATTGAGGATCAGAAAGCATTTGAAATATGTTTTGTCCAGGTTTGGGACTTCCAAGAAAGATGTATCGAATCATCTCACTTGGTAATAATTACATTTCAAGCTGAATTTCTAAGTGTTCTTGATCTGTGAAGCTAATCAAATTAAGAATGAGAAAATAACTGATATATCACATATTTTCATAGTTGAAATCATGAGTCAATTGAAGCTAGATCACCATGGAAAACCTGGAAGCACTGGACGGCCATTTCGTCCTATTGTGGGACTCCTCAGAAGTGTACATCCACGATCCCGCACTCGCGAGATTCGAACCCAGGACCTACCAGTCTCGCGCCAGAGCACTTAACCGATAAACCACCGAGCCGGCATTCAACGGTGCTAATGCGAGTGCGGGATCGTGGATGCGCACTGCTGAGGAGGCCCATAATAGGACGAAACGGTCGTCCAGTGCTTCCAGGTTTTCCATGGTGGTCTAGCTTCAATTGACTCATGATTTCAACTATGAAAATACTAAATTCTCCACAAAACCCCTTCTGATGTATATCACATATTGTTTGACCAGTGGAATTGATGAATTAAAACGATCACGTTTTCAAAAAAAGCTTCTAAATTTAACTGTGTTAAGTTTGTGCTGTTGATAAGGTGTGTCCAAAATTTTAACGATAAACCTAGCCAATACTCTTTGATTCTCAACGATTAATTGCATGACTTTCGTCTGTAATAACAGTTATCTATGAATCGTGTAAAATTCGACATAACCATTCATGTAATTAAACTGGATGCTTCTTTTCGAATAACATACATTTACATTAAATGTAACTGTGCATGAAAATAAAGAGGAACAATTTAAATAAACATTTAAAATTAATGCAGGTAAAACAAAACAGAAATTTATCAGATAAATTTTGTCTTTACATAATAATTCTCTAAATGAGTTATTTTCATTTCTAAGTAATATATTTGGTACTGCTGAATAAGAACATTGATATCGGCTTGGATTCGTATGATTTTAGTTGCTATTCAGATTAATTTACATCATACATCAGTTTTGTTTTGCTTCATATATTAATCAATATAAATCAACATTATTAACTTACTTACTTACGTCTGTTACCTTTCATGGAGGAGCATAGACCACCAACCAGCATTCTCTATCCAAATCTGTCATGGACAATCCTTTCCACTTGTTTTCAGTTAACATTCATCATTTTCGTCTCTACTTCCAGTTATTGACGCAGTGTTTATTTGAGGATCTTGGTTCTCCCTTTGTGTATGTTGAGGTCTACTGATGCAGAGGGTGCTACTTCACTGGTTGTCTTCATCTGCATTTGTTGGTGTGTATGGGATAGGAGGGCTATGTCATCTGTGAAGTCCGAATCGTCTAGTTGCATCCAACCTGTCCATTGTATTCCGTCTTTCTCGTCAGATGTCGAGGTCTTCATAATCCAGTCGACCACTAGATGAAAGAGAAATGGAGACAGTAAGTATCGTTGTCCGACTCCGGTTTTCACTTGGAATGCGTCTGTCAGTTGTCCTCTATGCATCAGTCTACACTGTATTCCATGCGTATGAATTTCGGATGTTGTTAACGATATTCTTATCTACTCATACCATAGTGTCGAACAGGTTTCTACAAGTTCCTCCTATCCATACTGTGAAATGCTTTCTCATAGTCAATGAAGTTGATGTTTAGTGACGAATTTCATTCAATTTATTATTCGTCGATGATCCGCAGTGTCGCAATTTGGTCTGTGAACGATCGGTCCTTACGAATTTCAAACTTTTGATCTCGAATTTTTCTCCTACTGAATCTTTTATCTGGTTCAGTAACACTCTGTTGAAAGCTTATCCTGCTACTGATAATAGTGTGATTCCTCTGTAGTTTTCACACTTGCTTGCTCAGATCTCATTTCTTTTGTATCTAGATGAAGTGTCCTTCTTTTCCAGTCTTTCATTAGCACTTGTTCTTCTTCCCATATATTCCTGAATAAAACGCGTAGCATGTTTTCAATTACTTCTATGTCTGACTTTAGTGCTTCGGCTGGTATACTGTCAAGTTCTGCTGCTTTCTCATCCTCGATTTGTCTGATGGCTATCCTGATTCCTTCGATCGTATTGGAAAGGTCTGTATGCGCTGCTTCGATGTCCGGTGGTTTCAATGTAGTTGATCTGTTCAAGAGTCCGTCGATGTGTTCCACCTATCTGTTCATCTGTTCATGGATCTCCGTGATTGTCTTTTCTTATTCTTCCTTGATTAATCTCTCCGGTTCACTGTATTTTCCTACCAGTTTCCTCGTCGTGTCATATAACTGTTTGATATTTCCTTGTCTTTTAGTTTTTTTCGCTATCACTGCCAGGTCATCCACATATTCCTGCCTGTCGACCCTAATGTTCCTCTTCACTTACATGTCTGCTTCTGTGTATCCAGCTTGTGTCTTGACTTTCTCTGCTCGTGTTCGACTGTTGCTAATCGCTGTCTTCTTGTTCTTCCTTTTTTGAATGCTGTTTAGGGTTTTGGCAGAGATACATTCCTTATGATTATGATCCTTGCGGCCCAAAACCTCGTGACACTTCGAAGTTGATGCTTCTTTGATCCCTTTCCAATTGTCTTCCATAGTAGTTTCTTCTGTCTTCAGTAGATCTTTTAAGGCTTGGAACCTGTTGTTGGAGGGTATCTTGAATTCTTTGAGCTTGTCAGTAGTTCGCAGGAAGGATGTGTTGAACCTTTGTAATTCTGATTGTCCAGTTGTCCAATGCCTCTTTAGCTTCAGTTTCATATTAGCCACAACCAGGTGGTGATCTGAATCTATGTGGGCTCCTCTCCTGTTTTACACGTCTCCCACTGACCTTCTGAATATTTTGCTGATGCAAATATGATCTATCTGATTCTCTGTAGTGTGGTCTGTTGAGACTTATGTAGCTTTTTGTATGAGTTTGTGGTGGAATATTGTTTCACATATAACCAATTTGTTGAATGCACATAAATTTGCAAATCTCTCTCCATCCTCTTTCCTTTCATCCACTCAGTCCACGTTGTCCCACGATCTGTTGTTGCCCGTCGCGACCTTGGGGTTTAGATCTCCAATCAGGATTGTCAGGTCTTTTTCTGGACACTTCTCTATGATCGATCGCAGCCTCGAGTAGAACTAATCTTTATTGTCGTCATTGCTATAATTGGTGGGTGCATAACATTGGATAATATTCATCATAAATCCCTCCTTCTTTGTTTTGAAGGGGTGTTTTTATGATCGTGGGTTCATGAGATTCCACCCTACCATTGCATTTCATGCTTCTTTAAACAGCATGAGAGCAAGTTCCTGAGTTTGAGTAGCATGTTATTTTTCGTAACCGGATTACAGCAGCATCTCTCCCGTACCTATCATCAGGCGTCATAATTCTTTTGAATGAAGATCTTTCAACTCGGATGAAAGAGTTTAAATGGTTTAATTTGTTTAATCTGGTTGGCGTTCTTTTAGCAACGTTGTTTTTTACAGGTTGGGGATGCTGACCATATGCTCCAACCTCTTCCTTTACCCGTTCTTGGGAGCAGCAGTAACTCTTAGAAGTGTTACAGTTGGATTTTCGCCCAATAGTAACACTGCATTTTATAACTTTCACCATATTAATACATTAATAATTTCATTGTTCTATTTAGTACTATAGATATAATTGTTTAAGTTAACAACTTTTAGTGATTCAGTAGAGGAACTAAGTGAAATTTCTGATAAATATCTATAACTCAATTTTACTTCATTTCACTTCATACTTCTAATCGATTATTATTCATAATGGAATTTTCTAGTTTCGAGTTTTCATTTTCTATGTATATGTTTGCATATGTCCTATCAGCTGAATTAGTATTATTGATTGAATGCACTGCTGAAATTGTCCTTACACAGACAATACTTTATTGTGATACAACTGGAAAACTATAGAAGTGGTATCATTCAGTATTCATTTTACAAAAGAAGATCTGATAAAATACTTTTATGAAATTACCAATGTACTAATAATGAAAAGCTAAGTTATTCTACTGTTTCAGATTAATGAATTTTATATTAAAGCGACTAAGATAGTTGATGGAAATTATAAATTTGAGGAATGATCGCCTTAAACTATAAGTTTACATTATCTGTATATTTATTCAATATTTAAGTATCTTGAACAACTGTGTCAGTATCTTTTATAGATTTTTAGACTACGTGATTTATGTGTTGGCTTTGATGATGCACAAGGATTGAAACAGAAACAGATAGTTTTCTTAATGGAAAACCTCTTATACCTCCAACCTGAAGGTTTAATCCACTGGGCAATGGGAAGTGAATAAATGACCCAATCCAGTGTTAACCAGTCGCTAAACCTTTCAATGATCTTGCGTCTCATGCATTACTGATTAGTAATCAGTATTTTTTCAACTGCATCAGTGGATGCAATCAATCAATCTAGTTTTATGTCAATGTTGCACTCTTATCTTTTTTTGTTGGGAATATTGGCGTTATATGAAGATAGTGTGGAGGACTCTCGTTGAAAAGATTTTGAGTATGGGACTGTATGAGAGTACTTCAGGAGAAAGAGTGAACTTATTCACCCATTCAAGAGAATTATGGGACATTTACGCGCACTACAGATTTAAATCCATTTTAAACAGAATAGTTATTCTTTACTGGGAGTAAGTTACCCTTCTAACTACAAGATGTCACATACATATTCAACTTTTAAATTTCAATTAGTTTGACTTGAGGGATCATTCAACATACTTACAATGGCAAGTCCTCTTATAAACGGTGAAACTCTTTAATTTATGTTTTAAACCAGTACATCAATCCTGATGAATTCCTTATTAAGTATTCATGACTATCGTCAAACAAATGAACTGGACACAAGTATTTCAGTCGTTTTAATATATTCATGTATTTCAGACATTTTCATAAATATTCAAAACTTTTGAGCAATGGTTTTAATTCAGACAGATCATTCTTGGGCTTCTAATTTTAATCTACATAGGAAATTATGTTATTAAAACAAGTTATAATGAAAAAAACTCAGAAAATAATTTATAATCCTTTGGATTCTTATTAGAGTCATAAGTCTCTTTGTTATATCGAATGGGTGCGTACCATGTTTGACATATATAAAAGTGCTGATTACCACCAATTAGAGAGGATTGAATTTATCTATCGGATCAATAATACGCAAAAGCCGTACGAGCAGTCTTGAGTAATTATCAGTCCTGCTTTCTGCCTAGCCCAGCCAGTTAAGTCCAGAACACCAATAACAGCCTCTGCAATATAAATCATTATTCTCAAACATACTGGGTTTATATACCAAACAAACTGACCACATCGTACCATAAAATAGAAAATAACATTTGTACAGTATTTAGCCAAATGTGGCTGTGAATAGGGGGAACAGTAATCGATAGACTGGGAATAACTCAAGAATGGTAAATCGTATAATAATAGTCTATAGGTCAAAATAAAGCTAATAATAAGACGGACACGAATATGAATAGTTCAGTTACTTAATCATTATACAATAGGAAATATACATATTATATTGGTCCGTAAATAGTCCTCAAAAGTTGCCATTCACAATTCTCCACGGGATACAACACTTTTGTTTTAATAGTTGAAGAATAATTCTATAGAAAAACATTTATACCATGATTTGTCTGTGATTCAAAGACCTCAGCAAAAGTTTACATATCAATCTCGTCATAGATAAATCATCATCAATTTACTGGTTACTTTTCAATTCCATTCATTGAAGATTACTATTTATTTCCTTATATCAAATTAACCTATCGGTTTAGCATTTAAAATGTTAAGCTTTATATGGATATATCATTCAGAAATTTCATTGAAATTGGTTCCCTTTATAAATTTCAATGTATATATTACATATATCATTTATATGTTAATTCTTCTTTCCACTTCATTTTGTATGTCAGTGTAAATGATCATAGAATGGACTGAATATTTCATACCTATTGCAGTATATACATAAATATTTATCAAATTATTTTGTAATGTTGAACATTGACAAGCCTTTTTCATTTTAGTATGTGCAGGAGAGTTCTCATCATAGACTAATTCAGTGCATAATGTATTTGGTTTTTAGAAAGCGGCATGAAACAATCTCTAAAACTAGATATGTTTTTCAAAATAAATTTCGTTTTCTCTTCATAAGATATAAATTACTATACAAGTCATTAATCAATAATCAGATCGTTTTATACCAGGAAACTTAATCGCTTAGTTCTAATGACATTCATATTATTATTTCTTACGACTGTCAAGGTACATTGAGTATCCGAGAAAAAAAACAATAACTTTCAAATGTGTACTGTACAACAATTTGATTGATGGAAGAATTAAAAATAATCAAACTGATGATGGAACAACTATGTGAGAAAATTACATGGATATAATCTGTTTAAAATTGTAGAATGTGATTTTTATGTGCATGATATTTGTACAACAGAATTATTAGGACTAATGTTGGATATGCTAGTAGTGAAAGAATATATACTCTTAATAATATATGAAAAAATAAAAGTCAAGTAAATGGATCCATGTCGAACACAATGTAATGTTCCTGGCCAACAAAAATGTTCTTCCCTGATTATGAGAAAAGAAGAACCCAGTTGTGAATCTTTCAACTAATTAATTATGGTCTAACTTAGATTGGCTTGTGATTTCAACGGTAAAAATACTACAATCTCTTCAACTTAGCGTTTCTTTTAGCGAGTTGGTTTTATACGGGATGGGGTCACTAACTCCATGCCCAACCTTCCTCCTTTACCCGGGCTTGGGACCGGCAGTAGCCCCCGGAGGAGCTACAGGCGGAGTTAAAATCTCCTCAAATCCCTTATAATATTAACAGTCATGTGCTCACTAGTGACTAGCTTCAAGATGTAACTCCATAGTATGTCTATGTAAATAACTCCATGAATCATGAAAAGGTACATTGTGATTATTTTCGCTTATTTCCGGGAAAGAGTTTTCGTTCCTACTTTTTTCTACTTCAATTCATCATTATTTTATTGCTAAAATCATAGGTTCTTTCATCTTGTACTTTCTCTAAATAAATGAGAGAAAAACAACAAATCACATGTTCTTCCTACTTGTATTGTTTTGCAAGAACCGATATAAACTCTTCTCTATCTTATTCATTGTGGGGAGACACTGTTTAATCTTATTGTCATTTACTGACAAAATCATTGGTTTTGTTAAAAATAGATTTCTTGTTATTAAATAAAATTATACCGTTCTAGTTTATTTGATGATAGCGTTAAGTATGTGTTTTGATTGTTTTCATTAGCTCTCTTCGAATATAAGTTATCCCACGCTTGTTTATAATCTTCGTAGAAAATACTAAGTTTTATATCTGTTTGTTCAATACACAATTTCATTAATACACATCTTTGTCCTATTCTTCTTTTTTTTCACAATGAGTTCAATAGGAGATCCTAGAACTAATGATCTATAGTATTCAAATTGTTTCTGATAATTCCTAAACGGTGGAATTCGTTAAATTTTATGATTCGTTAATTTCATAAATTTTTAATATCAGAAGGGGTTTTGTGGATATTATAGTAGTTTCAGTAATTGAGATTATGTGGGAATCCCACAATAGGACGAAACGGCCGTCCAGTGCTTCCAAGTTTTCCATGGTGATATAGCTTCAATTGACTCATATTTTTTTGCTAAAATTCATGGTATATGACAATTTAATAGAATAATATTTAATATTATACAATTGGATACCTTGAACTTTTTGTGAGATATAAACCAATAGAGCTTTTACTTGATTGTACATATTCTGTCTACATATTCTAAACAAGATTTTTGTAAATAAACATGATTTCTTCTGCATGTTCTAAAATTATAAATGAAAGATCATCGTTCATTCAGAAAGTCACGAATTTCTGAATAATTTCATATTTAAGATTATTCTCCGAAATTTAATGAACTTAGTAAGACTGCTGTGAACGAGAACGCAAAATGGGACAATCAAATATATTTTAACATAACATTACAGAATCTCATAGTAAAATCTGAGAACCATACACTAAATACTTCATTTGCAAAATATCCATCAGTTGTCTCAGACTTTGTTGTTTCTTCGTTTCCATATCAATCGCTCTCTGTTCTTGTTCTCTTCTCTTAGATTTTCTCAACCTTCTACCACCAGGCATTCCACTTTCGAGTGATGATACATACTACTTATATCTGTCTACATCATTAGTATACACCACAAAACTAGTACTTACTTACTTACGCCTGTTACCCCTCGTGGAGGAGCATAGGCCGTCGACCAGCATTCTCCAACCCACTCTGTCCTCAGCCTTCCTTTCTAGTTCTATCCAATTTTTGTTCATTCTTCTCATGTCTGTCTCTGTTTCTCGGAGTAATGTGTTCTGGTCAACGGATCCGAAGTATCTTGAGTAGACAACTGTTAATAAACACCTGTATCTTCTGGATGACCGTTTTCGTATTTCTCCACGTCTCCGCCCCATACAGTAGAAATGTCTTGACATTTGTATTGAAAATTCTGATCTTGGTGTTGGTTGACAGTTTTTTTGAGTTCCAGATGTTCTTCAGTTGTAAATATGCTGCTCTTGCTTTGCCGATCCGCGTCTTTACATCTGCATCAGATCCACCGTGTTCATCGATGATGCTGCCCAGATATGTAAAGGTTTTCACATCCTCCAAAGCCTCGCCGTCAAGTGTAATTTGATTGGTGCATGTTGTATTGTATCGGAGAGTCCTTCTTTTCCCTTTGTTTATATTGAGACCTACTACTGCTGAGGCTGCTGCTATGCTGGTCGTCGTCTCCTGCATTTGTCGTTGCGTGTGTGATGAAGAGCCAGATCATCTGCGAAGTCTAAATCGTCAAGCTGCATCCTGCCTGTCCACTGTATCCCGTGCACTCCTCCAGATGTTGACGTCTTCATGATCCAGTCGATCACCAGGAGAAAGAAAAAGGGTGAGAGTAAGCAACCTTGCCTGGCATCGGTCTTTACCTCGAATGAGTCGGTGCACGATTTGGCAGTTTAATCCATCATAGGAATTCCGTATGATATTGACGATCTTCTCAGGTACGCCGTAGTGTCGAAGCAGCCTCCATAGTGTCGTCCTGTCCACGCTATTAAATGCCTACTCGTAGTCAATGAAGTTGATGTTGGGTGATGAATTCTATTCAACTGACAAAACTAGTAACTGAGACTTTATTACACAAAATTTCCAAATGGTGTTCATCACCTAGTTTTCTATCGTCTAATATCTTAAATGTACTTAATTGAAAACTCCTTTCGAAGTTTAACAATTCTATTACAGATCACTTTAAGAAATATGTAAGATTTACTCAAATGCGAACAGTTTTATTACAGTAGTCCTGTTTAAGTTGTTAGGATAATCAATTTCAGTTGCAAATATGTATATCTTAAAAACATGCTGCAAATTACTGATATAAACGCTTATGTTTGATTGTATTTCTTTTCATGAATACCAATTAAATGCATATGAGAGTTAAATTAATTTGTGAATCTAACTCCGTTGCATAAAAAAATTCTGAAAGATTTAAGGTATGTGATTCAACAGTGTGGTCAGCTTCATTTCTCATAGATTCAAAAGACTATAACATGACAAATAGCACGCTATTTAGTCAAACAGTAGTACTGTCATAAAAACCAACCTTATCAATAAAACAGTTTCTGAATTAACGATGTGTGGTTGTAAGCACAACAAGGCCTTTCAGTTATTTACCAGAATCCAGCTCACTTCTATCAAAATTCCGTGTTAATGATGTTGCTTAGAGGACCAATGAAACTTTGACGATTAAATCATTCAACTTAGAGAATGGAACTTTACCAAAACTCTTATTGATGATCCCATTGGAACTTCAACCCGGAATTCATCATATCATAAGTGTTATCTATTAAGGTATGTAGAAGATACACTCATATATATATATGTATATCACTAACCCGGTGACGTTGATGTAAGTGTATTCTTGATATTGAGGAATGATTATATTTTCTGTTTTGATGAACATTAAATGATTTTTCTGTCAGGCTAGATGCTCCTAATGGGTTTACGTGACAAACAATTTTTCTATCGGAGTATGGAAGTTATTTTACAATAGAAGAAAAAAAGATGTGACCTAGTTTGGTTATTCAGACAAACATTTCGTTAATGTGGCTTGAAGCTACACTCATCACTACTTTTTCTCTCTCTATCTTCCTCCATTTGTCATTTCTCTCACCCTCAATCTTTATCGTCTCCTTGTACACATATCTTTCAATATTTTTCTCTCCTAATGTATATAGGATTAAAATCTAGGATTTACCAACATACAGCTGTTTAATCAGTTAGCTAAGTGAAGAACTAAAATGTCAGATGATATTGGGAGAGATGTGATCGTGGTTTTTTGTGGGTTTGACCAATCTGTCTAATTTTGTCAGGCTGTTTGGAGATAATGGACATACTGAACGATAGGAAATAGAACTTTATCCAATAGATATGCCAGTTAACTATGATGTTTAGATTTCTATTTATGTATTTGGTCTTAAGTGCACACTGAGGTCAGCCCGCCATACTGAAAGTGTTCAGACAGATGGTTGATCTAACTACGTGAAGCCATGTCGATCTTTGTCTAAAAGAAGACAGACATACAATAAACAGACTGGTTGGACCATATTAAACACAAGGGCGTATGTTGGCCGTAGAACAAAAGGTATATGGCGGAAAAATGGACAAACGCATCCTGGCCATAATATAAAAAATTCAATCAATTAGTAGGTAGCCATGCCAACACTATAATTCATCTGCCTGAGTTAGTTTGGTTATTAGGATAGAGGGACACACTATTAAACTTGTGACCACGTCGCTATGCCGCCGTCACAATGCAAGGTAGGTAGTAGAATAGAAGTGTTAGCCTATCAGAACAAACAAAATGAGAGAGAGAGATGGAAATAAATTTATGCTATTTGTTAAGCTCTATTTGCCAAAAGCGACCTCAATCAGGCCACACAGCGTCAAGCTAATAACTCTGGGAGCATTATTTGGCAATGTAATAGTATTAATGCCAACTATAGCCTGTTATGATACCTCTCTCTGTACATACACATTTAAATATGAGGAAAACTTATAGTTGTTTTCATGTTTTACAATTCATTTAGGGATTGAAAAATCACGCTAATGTTTAACGTTAGAATTAAGTTAAAAAGTACTAAATGAATCGCTAATTTGACCAAATTTAAGTGTGTACCTTTCGGACTTTCCCACAAATTGGTGAAAGTAGAAAAATAACTAGAATGTTTACGTAATTTTTCTACTTTTGTTTTTACATAAGTTGAAGCTTTTTTCTTAATATTAGTAAAAGGAAAAGAATGCCAGAGAATGTTTATTTTTTGTTGTAAATATTTTCCCGATCATTCAGTCAGTCAGTTATAAGCAAGGTAGAACTTGGGACTTATATGTATCGGTCCAAGTTGTCACAACGTTTCAACACAGTGAGATGAAATTATCAAGACAAATTTCAGAGTAGTAGGAGTAGCAAAAATATCAGAAGTAGTAGTAGCCGAAAAGATTGAGGATTTACAATATGAGTGAATTCATTTATATAATTACAACGAATTCTGAGCCATATCATGCAGTCTCCAACTATTGATCACAGTAATTACACGTAAACTAACCAGGTATTCTGAACCTACCTGCACAGTGCACTCCAACAATCACTGACATGATAAACTAATGTCAAGTTTTGGTTTGATAGCTTCTGATTTTCTTTCATCCTATTCCTATGCAACACGTTCACTTAATCAATGTCAATTAAGACTAAGGCAAACTGTTTAACTTATAATTACATTTAAAAATAAATCAAACTCAAGATCTCCATAAGGAAAGTTGGTTGGTGGCTACCAATGGAGTTCAGAATATGCGTTTCATTCTATTTTGGACTCATCAGTTGGGTGAATGCACATTCTGAGGTTGATAGACACTCCGCGACTTGTACTCAATACCATTCGCTTCAGACGTCATCGGATTATCCACTTAGTTA
This sequence comes from Schistosoma mansoni, assembly GCF_000237925.1. Lineage (NCBI taxonomy): Eukaryota > Metazoa > Platyhelminthes > Trematoda > Strigeidida > Schistosomatidae > Schistosoma > Schistosoma mansoni. Next base: position 15,111,923 of record NC_031495.1, read on the forward strand.
CTGAAAACTGACAGCCAGCGGCTTATCCGAGAGACTGATCAGTTGATATCTTAAACATCAATGGAAAAACTCAACCAATACAAATGAATTCAAGATCCCAATGTTTGTGAAGGAGTGGAGTAAAAGTCACTAAGAAGAAACAGGACCGTCAAACAGTTGAGAATAGTTTTGAATGTTTTCTGAAAAGTAATTGTTATATCTTGTGATCGAGTGGATGACTTGTTAATGTATGACTTGATAAAATCCGCCAATCAGAGAAGAGCGAACTATCGATTGGGACAGTGACACACGAAAACCGTACGAGCAGTCTAGAGTGCTTATCGATCCTGCTTTCTGCCTAGCCCAGCCAGTTAAGTCCAGAACACCAATAACAGCCTCTGCAATATAAATCATTATTCTCAAACATACTGGGTTTATATACCAAACAAACTGACCACATCGTACCATAAAATAGAAAATAACGTTTGTACAGTATTTAGCCAAATGTGGCTGTGAATAGGGGGAACAGTAATCGATAGACTGGGAATAACTCAAGAATGGTAAATCGTATAATAATAGTCTATAGGTCAAAATAAAGCTAATAATAAGACGGACACGAATATGAATAGTTCAGTTACTTAATCATTATACAATAGGAAATATACATATTATATTGGTCCGTAAATAGTCCTCAAAAGTTGCCATTCACAATTCTCTTCGGGATACAACAGTTATAATGTACAATGCTTGAAAATTCATGTTAACTCTCTCTCTCTCTCCTATATATATCCAATAAATCAGATTATTACTCAGCAGTACAACACTTGGCCTATGGCTACGGAGAGTAATTTCAACAACTTAGCAGTATGAATCAAAACCTGGAATAGAAATGTGTATAACCCATGTTTATTTTTTCCGATCCAGAAACTTTCTGTTAGGATTGGTTTCAGTTTGCAACACGAAATTCTCATTAAACCTACCTATAAGAAATCTAAATATTTACGACCATACCGTCCATTGAATTTATGAATTTATAAACAGTTGCACAGAAAAACTGGGATAAGTGCTTCTTGATGATTTGATGAGTAAATTTCCTGGAAATTAGAGATAGAGTATGGTCTAACTTAGAGTTCTAGATGCACAGTTCTTGTTATAAACCCGAAAGGTCTATGGTTTAACCTTTTATAGTTCCTTTAGCGTACACTGCTGAATTTTCTCAGAATAGTACGAACAAGCTGTTCAGTACTTTATGGTTCTTAGTGACTATCCAAATAATATCAATTTGAGACGAACACACTCTTTCAATAGGATTTTATGACAACAAACTACCTAAATAATCCATACTATTTATTTGTTTGTATCTATAGGTTGCATCATTCTGCAAGCAGACTTTTATGATGATCAAAGTAGATTTACTTAAAATACTCGTATTAGAATTCAATACATATCATCACTGATGCAATGTAGTCAAAAGAAATATGTACTCGTTTAGCCGTTAGTTCTATTCGTGTTATTGAGAGTAAAGAGAAAAGCACACAATTTATCTTAGCAATACCAATCATTTTTGTTAAAAATCATTTTAAATGGAACAGTTGTCAGTTAGTTAGTAATGTACCTCATTGTTTAGATCTTAGTGGTGACAATTGTATATCTATGCATGGTGATTAAGTATAACTTTAAAATATTTTATTCAGATATTTATACATGTATAATATTCATTAATCAACACAGTTAAACGAATAAGTAACCAACACACAGTAGAAATTCATTTACATTATTTAGCACAAACCAAAAATTTACGAAATGACTGAACTACGTACAAACTGATTTGATGCCATATGGCATACATATTAAATACGCTTCATATATTTCAAGTTTAGAATATAAATGAACAGGTCACTTTCATTGTATCGGTAACATACGTATCTATTGATCTAATTAGAACTAAATGTCGTTGTTATCGTGATAAGCCATTCACTGTATGGTTGATTTGAATACTAATTCATGTCGGACAGGTAACAATGTAGATGTTGCAAACTACACTAGTCATACAAAACGGAATATATTTAAAAATATATGCGCAAAACTTCCACACGTTTGAACTAATTAACGCTGCACACAGGTTATCAGTACAGTCGGTGTTGTGAAGCATAAATAGAACATTTTCACTGGTATTGTAATGATTTTAATGTAAATTTCACAACCGAATCCGGGTCTTATGAAATACCATCCTTTTATTACTAATAATTCAATGAAGTTATTAACTGTATTGGTGAAGGAAAATAACAGTGAAAGCTTTTTACCAGTAGAACTTAAAGGGAATAAATTCTGGACAGCCAAAACTCTAAACTTATTGATTCAATGTGAATTGATGAAAAGTTTCTATATATTCTAGAATAATAACTTTTGATCAGTGAACATGCTATAAAATGATTGCTGTTCTGAGAAATAAAGGCGATTGTTAATGTAGATTTTAGATTTCTGACTGACATATCACTAATAAATACCCTGAAATCCTTGAAGGTCTTGTCGAATTTTCTGATACGTCAGAAACCTGATTTTGGTTAAGAAAAAGAAACTGTTGCAACAAAACTCTTAGCATCAATCAAAATTAAATAGTATTCATCAATAATTTAATAGTCTGGGGGTATCTGATTACAGTTTTCAAGCCGATTTATCAAATTTAATTTTTGTGAGTAGAATACTAAGTTTTACCTTTTAACGATAGATTGCCTTGTATTTGATGTCAGGTGATTGAATTTAGTTGACAAGATCTACCAAGACATGGAATTAATGCTTGTTTGTACTCATTAAGAAGACTTACCTCTAATATTGAAGGAATTGGTGACGCTTTTAGGATTCGAACCCTCACTAACTAAATTAATGGTCTGAGACATTACCTTTGACCGAGCTCTACAACATTTCTGTTGTTACAAAAAATCCTCCCATCATATTGATGATGCAGGGATCCAGTGATGTGGACTACAGAATATCACTATTTGTATCTTTATAAGTGAATTCTGTGAATATTAGATAAGATTGTTAAATTGCCTACTGTTTGTGTGAATGTGGATAGGTTATGCATAATTTTACTGTTATCTCAAAACCAGTAGTCTTTATTATTCATTATCAAGCGCGAGTTAGAATACAAATCAATGGATATTTTGTTGAAGTTTCCAGTGTTCACCCTATAAACATTAATAAATGTCTGCTCATCGACTGAAATCTATTTAGATTATGCTCCGTTATATGGTTGTGCGTGTGTGTGGTTCATGTAAAGAAGTCCGGAAATAATAAAAGTAATCCATGGAGTAACTGAAGAATTAAAACAATTCAGCGAAGAAAATTTTCTTTTTGATGGCATCATTCACTCAAGCTCTACAATCTTATAGTTACTTTATAACAAATATAGTCTATTGAAAAATGGGAGGATGATTACATCATATCATGTGTCAAAGAAAGTTGCTTAATAATAGAGAATTGGGGAAAGATAATGAGACGAAATCTGATTTAAAAAGAATAATTGTTCACTTAATGTGTATGAAAAGGGGGAAAAACAAATTAGAAACGTGAAGGTGATTAGAACGAACAATTAAAGTTCAAGAGATTTAAGACATTCGAAGAATGTAATGAAATCAAATTATCGTTTCTGAAAATTAAGTGTTAGGGCTATGGATGAATGATTGTTTGGATGTGTCTCTTTTGAACTCAGTGTTAAAGTTTGAATAGATGTAATGATATTGCCTCTGCAATACATAAGTTATTGATTCGGTCTCCTTTCGAACCAAATCTGCCTGTATGGATGATTTTAGAAGAATTATCGGGTGGTGTACGTAGTCGAAGTTCACAAAATGTCTTAATGTTGACCTGTTGATTGATTAACATTTATCTTTCGAAAGTCACACAGGATAATGTTCGAAGATGCGTTTAGATGTCGTCAAACGATTCTTCAAAATTTCTGCATCAGTATTTCCCTTGAACACAGTGTTCATGAAGAGAGTCTTCTTACGAACTATATGAATATTATAATTTAGGTCCCATGTTTTGATCAGCGAACCAAGATAGATAGCTATTTCTTAGGGATATCTGTAGAAAGTTGGATAGTTCTTCATCTATCATATCCTCCAAGCATATTCGCTTAGCCCTCGATGACAAAGATTGAATTAAGTTTCGTTTTCTGTTTAAAAGGACTCAGCTGTAAAAGATCGTATATTGTCCATTCCAAGTTGACCTCTGTGATGTATCATCTTGTCTTCTGCTTAATAAGACACTGAGGAAACAAGAACTTGAATTCTTTTTCAAAGTTCAGCAATCTAATTTGAAACAACTATTGCTACCTACTACTTTCCAGTGGTTCCTTAGCTGATGTCAACCTTTATCGATAACTATTTTATATTGAAAAACTTCCAAAAATAACCATGTAATCATTTATTGCTAGCTTCGACATAAACTCCCTTAGTTCTAAATGAGAAGCTATTAAGTGTGGGATCTAACCATGTAAGAAGTGTGACAATATCACCGACAGGATTAGATGATGATAACGATACGTAGATTATTTGGTTCTAACTCATAGTATCGAAGATATAATGCTCACTCTGAAACTTGGAATTTATAAGTTCGATCCCTGATTGTGTGTGAGTGCATACTACTGAGGAGTCTGTATTGAAAACTATCTTCTAAATAAGTGGTGCAGTTTGAGGCATCCTACCTAATATAGTGAATATTCTTTTGACACGAAGGATACAAATACACCAAGCTTAATCGTGTGAAATTGAATTGAGTGCTTCAGAGTCTTATTTTTCACTCATGAACTAATCATTTTGTTGTCTGATATTCTTTTGCGAGTGAGTACTTATAATAATTGTCAGTAAACAATCTAACATCAGTGCATGTTGATCAATAAATGAGTTTCATCATCCATTCAGCGATTCGATATGCATTAGCAGCATATTGGATATGTCACTTGGTTATTAGTGTAAATAACAACCAATCACAGTAAAGATAGTTGTAACTTCAATAAATCATAAGGACTGAACATGACAGCTCAAATTTATCATGTCAGTTTCAGCTTATTTTTTTAAAAAAATTTTGTTTTATCCTTCAGACACAGTTAGTTGATCGAGTCTCAGGCATAATTCATTATTATGTTATGAGAAAAAAAATCATTAAATCGACTAAATCTTGAGCGTCATTCACACATGTTATGAACTCAGTGTCGTCTGTAGTTAGTAAATTCAAATTTAAAATATAGAAAGAAGACTTGGGTGATTAATCATTAAGTCAGTATTTTACATTTGATCTAAGTGTCAACAGTTAGTGAGGGAATTTTTTGCAGTGGATAACTCTGAGTTCTCACGTGATTCAACATATGATATTGTATATTACTTTTAGGAACATAAACACCTACTTTAGATGTCTGTGGTCTTATAACACAACAAATTCTGTAATTCTTCATATGTAGAATAAAAAATCTTGAAGTTTCATTGGAATTATCAGTTAGAGTAAAGATTATTGTATACGAATTCAATTAGTATTGTTTGTTTGAATCTTCCCATTGATGTTTAGGACTGCAACTGGTCAGTCTCTTATTGGCATATGTGCTGAGTGGATAACGCGATGGTGTTTGTTGTGAAAGGTACTGGATCCGAGTCCCAGAGTGAATATCAACTCTGAGATGCAGGTACATCCAGCTGACGAGTCCCAAATAGGATGAAACGCGCGTCATGGATTTCACTGCTAGCCACTATCCATCTTTGATTATTGAGTACAGTTCACATGTCTACGGCATCTAAGTAATCACAGGTTTTGTATTATCACTGTAACTTCAGATAACAGACTCATGGACCATAAGACCTACAAAAATGACATCAAATTTTTGTAACTATTCTTTAAAAAACTCTTACATGGTTTTGCCGAGGTGATAACATAACTGGGAGAAATTCAGTTCATCAAATAATAACAGATTCATATTCTTAACAATTGAGTTCATGAGTCGATTAAAGCCAGACCTCTATGGAAAACCTGGAAGCACTGGAAGGTCATTTCGTCCTAGTATGGGACTCCTCTCTTTCCGCCTGTAGCTCCTCCAGCGGCTACTTCCGGTCCCAAGCCCGGGTAAAGGAGGAGGGTTGAGCATGGGGTTAGCGACTTCATCCCGTAGAAAACCAACTCGCTAAAAAAACGCTAACCAGAAAAAAATAATTCAAACCATTCAAACTCTGCCCTGGGAGTAGAACTAGAAAAGAAAGCCCAGGACAGAATGGGTTGGAGAATACTGGTCGGTGGCCTATGCTCCATTGGGAGTAACAGGCGAAAGTAAAAGTAAAAAAATAAGGCTTTAATAACCTGGTTGAAATCTGTCTAATTATCATAACCAATGGTTGAAGATATTGGATGATATGGTTCAGAATGAATAACAATAGTGCTAATACATTCATTCTCTCTGTGATTCAATAGATCTTGTGAATTCAGTTTATCACAGAACTTCTGTTTCCCAAATTCAATTTGTTTTTTCACTTTTGAATAATGTTATCTATGTCTAAACTTCTGTATGACTTCCATTATTACTAATACTACCACTACTACTATTGTGGTGTGATCTACTTATATCCATATAAGTAGTATATGGTGTTGGTCAGACATTGAATGTATTTTGGCAGAAGATCGATGAGGGAAGAACTGAAACGAAGCGCAATCGGTAGGAAAATGCATGAACAATGGAATTAGAG